>NC_067201.1:20831532-21431532 GCF_000699445.3 Schistosoma haematobium
GAAATAATATATCAGCAATGATTAAAAAAATATCAAACATTGGTAGAATGCTATGAAAAAAAACGGTGTAAAGGTATGTATGGAAGGATACTAGAATCGACGGAAAGATAAAGAGCAAATGTATCTGCATCGTTGTGAATGATTCTATGTCATATTACCTAATATCTTCAACCACTGATTATGGTTATTACGCGGACCTTAACCAGGTAGTCTGCAACTACTGGCATGGCACAGATCAACAGTCAATGACTTCACAAACTGATGTCGCTTTTAATTTGTTCTTCCCTACTTTTCTTCAAACCTACTTCTGAGCTAGTGGGTATCACTCGTCGAGTTAGGTGGTAACTAGTTAAACATAATACATGTCCTAGCCACCCCGGTCGTTGGAAATATGCTACCTCATCAGCCGATTTGCCACTTTTGCCAAGTACCATATGCCTAACCTCGTTCATTTCATAGAACGCGAGTGATGCTTCTAAAACACCTATTACCAAAAACCTTAAGCTTACAGCTGGTTTTTTTTACCTTCATAGACCATGTTTCAAAGTCATAAAATAGAACAATGCGGACTGATGTGGAAAATACGTGCTCATCGGTTGGCTAGTGGACATTTCGTTTACGATACAAGTGTCGCAAGTTTTTAAACGTCAGCTGGGCTTCCTGAGTTTATTAGTGGCGTGGTAGGACCTAAAGGAACGAGTGTTTCAGCAAATATGTCTCAATTGAATCACCATGATATGCAAGCCTGACCACCAAGTCAACGTAGCATCTGCAGTCGGGATTGTAGTATATAAGCAATTACTAATTCGTCTACAATTCGAAATGCGTCACTTTTACTGGAAAGTTATAGCGAAAATAAAACAAAAAGACAATGGTTATTGTGGAATTACGATCTCTGACCTGTGGAAATCCACCAGTTGAGTTACAAGTCTAAAATAACCAATAAAAGTTTTACGTTCGACTCTCATAAAGCATGAAATATAATGGAGTCAATATGTTAATTAAAATACAAGAATACAATGCAATTAGCTTGCAATAAAAACAGACCTTAAGATAACACAGTTTCTCGTGTTGTTTGTTATACATTGAAATACCAGATCACTAAGAGGTCAACAAGAGGAATGCTTTGAAGGGTATGAAAATAATAGACATAAAGATAATTTATAGAATACAGTGATCGACAAGTTCATTTACATAAGGATGATATATTTTAATCTATGCAAATATCACATAAGATATGTAAGATTTATTTGAGAGAGACCACACCTAACAACCCCTTAGGGTTTTCATTTATAAGGTTGTAGGTTAGTGAGAAAGGTAATTGGCTAACTGTACAATATCGTAATCATTCGACAACAGCCTGATGTAATATCCTGTAACAATTTACTAATGAATTATATTTATAGTTATCTAAATGATTTACAATAGTAGTCAATGGTTCCATAAATTGGTGATGGATGAGACCATAATTTTATGGACAATCTTTGAGCGATGCCAAAGTGATCTTGAAAAAACACCAACATACTAGGGTCCAAAGAGGGTGTGTGAGAAATTAGAATCGAAATTTTAGGTTAGAAGTTAAGGTTATGAACTATAGTTGGGGTTTTCATCAAGAACTGACATCAGTTATGACGCCAAAATGCTATTTAGATATATGGATGGATGAATTTCACACCGAAATTCAAGATCTGCTATCTTAAATCTGGTTGATTCTTCCATAAATTATAGTCTCCCCAAAGTATGATATTGAGGGTGAAAGCAGGCATAGTTCAACAGATTTCTCTTTAAAAGTTATGCTAAATATAGTTTACTATCAACATCCTTTTAACATGGTAAAAGGGAAATTTTACCGTTGACATTCATTACATATTGGCCTCAGTTGAGATATTGAAAACCAGAGAGCGTTTGGAAGACTGTTTAGTCTAAGCAAAGGAGTCGTTAGTTGTGGACATCAACGACCTCAACAATGGTTAAAACCAGGCCTTGTGGTGAGCGCTTAAACACTTAACTACTGAAATGAGGTCCGATGGTACACATCGTCAACTTCACACAGTTCACAATACAGCGCTGCCGTCATCTAATCCTAATGATGACGATTGCATCCTGCCCAATATGATTGAACTTCCCCAATCACATCTTTCCATTATAACTTTAGGTCACCGATAAGAACACAACTATGTTACCGATTAGGGGTTTTACAGGGAGTTATCCTATTTCTAAGTACTTTTCACCACTTATTTCCACAAAACATCCTAGCAGCAATTAAAATTTGAAAAAATCCTTCTGTAACCGCGGCGAATCAAAATGCCAACGAACTAATCGCATTTCCTAAACTATTAAAACACCCATAACATAATCAAGCTGAAAACAATGCAGGTATGATAGGTTATTTTTAACGAATCGAAAGTATGTATATTCACGACAGTAATGGTGATTGAATTTGAAAGAAATCTTAGTTTGCAGTTATGCTGAAATCATTAATCTCTTCTAGACCAATCTCTGTGTTCGCTTTACTAACCTATTAACTAATTCTATGTTTTAATTCAATAATTTTACAGATAAGCCTAGCTGGTTTAGCTTTGCTCACAGTAGACAACACTTAGGATGAAAGACTGAAGATGAAACTGAGATAAATATAAATTAAGATTGAATTGAAAATATGCATTAAATGCCAACTGACTAGCAAATAAACTTCTACTTATCAGTAGTTATTTATTATGTATGCATAATATTCAAAGTTGGGCTTCTCTAAACAACATACCATAATTCAACGAGTATCTGTAAACAAATTCAATCAAACCATATTGTTTTGCATTTGATAAAAATAAGAAAGTCATAAGATATACATACTTCATGTGAGATTTTAAGTCACGTTTAATATGAGTGATCTGTCAACTGTATGATAAATGAGGGACTTACATTTTGTATAGATTTAATTATCTTCTGCATATATTTCACTAGAAAATGTCGCTATGAATAAGAATGGAAAATATTAGCCTAATAATTATAGGTTCACAGTTTTCATCATTCGAAGCCTGAAAATGTTAAATTAAAGTCTCAACTCTTCTGTACTAAATGGTTTGTGATAGTTTTCTGACTGATAACGTCGGTAAAACTGGTGGTCTTAGTGACCTGAGAGAGTGACCGCAGTACCCAAGGGACAACTGTTTGAGGCCGGCCACACACGACCTTTTTGCGAGTAATTTTCGTGTTAGCTCAGTACTTGTTGAGACCTTACCGCCGGAGACGGATATCCGTGGGTTAAAGAGAGGTGTGTATTTCTTGGGTCGACCTTTTCTAACCCCACCCCTCCTTGTGGGAAGGCAGCATCGCTGTCATGCTGGTTGTCTGAAGGAAACACCTTACTGCTGTCACACCTCTGTACAGTCAGCAGTACGACTTCGCCCTCAGAACTTGGGTTTGCTGCTTTTAGTTTTACCGCGCTTCAACCGACCTTGAGGAACGATTGTTGCAACCAGTATAGCTCGATTGGTTCATCACGATAGGCCAGCCTGACCACCACGTCAAGGTAGCAACACTAATATCACCACTAAATTAGCTACTTCTATGAATCCGGTGTTCATCTTGTTGTGCTAATGAGGTATGACAACTAAGACCGATGCACATATGTGCCTGGTCCTACGTTGTAGCTAGCTGACTGACTGAGTTTGCATGTCACTTCATATAAAAGAAAGATGAAAAACAACTATTATTAATTCACCAATGATCAATTAGTGTACCATACTAGGTCATTTGATACGTTTAAAAGAATATTTACGGTTACACAAAAATATTAATACAGCCATATAATATTAGTAATTCTGCCTTTTACTGTTAGACCTAGCTAACATTCAAACAAATGATTGAAAAACAACTATATGATCCAAGAGATAATTGACTTCTATATTCTTTTTTTCTTAAATATCATCTAATTGGAAACAATTCAGTATAACCGTCAATTATGTTACTTTAAAGAAATTGTCTTACAAATAATATTCACCAGAAACACTAGTTAACAGTCAGTCATTCATTATCACAAAGATTAGCGGTGCAATCAGCTCAATATTTCTGAAGTTTATGGATCTGTAACATAAATTAGTTTATATATTTGTCAACTTATAAATGGAGAGTTAGTTACCTTTGAATTCTATCTGTATAAATAATGAAATTACTTGGATCCAAAACTAATATAATCTTAAAATAAAAATCAATAGATTCATTCACCAAGTGTACTTGAATATGTGCCACACAAATCGTGGAGGTCTAACCATACTACCCGGCTGGTCAAACAAAACTATATGGAACGGGGTTCAGACCTGGGCCTTAACGGCTGAAAGTTGAATGCCTTAACCAATAAGTCATACTATAACAATTTTAACAACAAAAGCGTTGTTTTTATCTGTTACATTCTAGCTATGGATTTATTAAGTAAAAATCACATGTTGTTAATTCTATGAACTTGTAACAGATATTCAGAAAATCAATGAAATCATGCTCTAAGAATGAAGAGATTTACTTTTGAATACAAAACAGTTTGATGCCGTACCGTTATTCCTTAATCAGAACTATGAAAATCTTAAAACGCGATCGGATCCCAGTAACTATCGATAACACGACATAGTAAGTAAGACTGGTTACCACTCAGTAAGTCATCTAAAAATAAGTAATCCATCATATTCAAAATCATCCTTTGATCCACAGGATTGAAAGAAACCTTAAGTTTGCTTCTTCACACACTAGTGTTCATTCAATCGCTAATGTTTGAATCTACACTTACTTTGTCTCATTATTTAATTATTTATCATCAGCACAGAACAAATTAATTCAAAAGATGCTAATTTTATGTGTAAAAAAAAGTGTATACATGAACATTGATTTAAAAAGTTGCTCATACAATTTCCGGGTATCCGGTAAGTTGCTAAGTAAAAACAAAAATACAATAAGGTTTTTGATTTAAATTGAACAAATATTACAATACTCCCGAATATCTTAGCAACATACTGTTCAATAAAACATGGAAGAAAGTTTAAACATCTAATCTGAAATAATGCTTACGTATATATTATCCTAAACATATTATTAATGTTGGAAAAAAAACAATACTTTCCATTAACCACGTGCAGATTTATATAACTATTGGTTAGCCACACCTATTATCTAACTATTCAAGCATTAATATATAACAAATGGTTCAAGTTTCAACTTGATGTTCATCAAACCACTAGTGTACAAGTGTGTAGACTACAGCTCAAAATTTTCTTGTGCATAGATAAATACATACAAAGACAAAATGGACATTCAGCGTACATCTTAAAAGCAGTTCCTTCAGACTATCCTCAGGCAAGCAAATATAAAAAGTATCAACATTGTCTTGCCTGAGGATAGTCTAAAGGAATTGCTCGTAAGATGTACGCTGAATGTCTTCAACAATATTTAGAATGAATTCGGTCTATCAAAATATTGATTAACTGATAGTTGATTAGAAGAACATTAAATACACTTTTAAACAGGTAGTGAGCACAGGTACAAATCTGTCATTTTTAATTTTGTATATGATTCCAATTTTACAGTCAAATTATTATCATTATCTTTTAGTTTCGTCATTATTATAAATTATACGGTTTTCAACGTAGGTCTAACACCAATTGATTCATGATCTCAATCAAAAACTTAACAATCTCCACAACCCCTATACTGATATACGGTTAATAACTGAAAATTTTAAATGACGACAATAAAATTATGTTTACTAGTCACGTGGCAACAAATTTTATTTTTAAATACGCACCAAAAAAAAGAAAAAAATGAAGCATCGGAATCAGTAAACAAGATAGATCATTGATTTGAATTGTTTTGTGATATTTTCTACTAGAAATGACATTACTAAGATTTCTATTTTAATAACTGAGGTGAGGGAAGTCTTACTCACTACGTTCTCTCGGCATTATTGATGTTAACGAAATCGACAGGACGAAAAGCGAATGTCCGGCGCTTTAACCGGGTTGGTGGACATAGAGAGCACCTGGGGGAATTGGGAAACCCTGATTCCAAACCAATCGTGCACATGGTCTCCAGAATCCTAAGGAGACAAAAGGCGTATGAACCTGTTGTCGGCCACCGGTCACCATGGGGATGCATCTTCTGACGTTGCTGCCTTGGGGATCATACCTTTTGGTCGAAGGCTCCAGGTGTGGCCCCCTGAGAAAACCACCTGTTTCAGCTTGGGAACCTGGGCAGTATTCAAGCCCTCACACAAATCAAATGATTTATGTGGCGCATATCTATTTGGTGCCTCATTGTACTAATGTTTATGTGTTTAAATAAATAAATAAATAAACTGAGGTGAGAGTATAAGTACAAGGATAAACCTAAAACAGACACAATGAATTTTCAACCAATTCATAGTCAATCAGAAAAAGTAAAACAACTTTGTTAATGGATAGTTTGTGGAAAAGAAATAGATAATATTACAAAGTGTAAAAAGGTTTCATTCATCATTCATAAATCTATTCATCTTTTCTCAACCAGTCAGTCAGTTACAACGTAGGACCAGGCACATATATGCATCGGTCCAAGTTGCCATACCTCATTAGCACAACAACATGAACACCAAATTCATACAAGTAGTTAATTCAATGGTGGTAATATATAAAAGAAAGATTACATATAAGAACATAGTACAGAAAGAAAGAATTAGTTGGCAGAAAGAAAGATGTGAAGCGATTTTAATCTCATAGTTTAAGGGAAGACAGGGAGTGTTTACACCTACGCCATTGTGATCGATTCTGAGCCATGTCATCAAGAGTCTCCAACCATTGGTTACGATCGTCACGCTGATCCCAACCAAGTAGTCTACATCTACCAACATGGCTCAGACTAGAAGTTAGTGTCCTCAAGCACTGATGCCACATTTTGGTTTGGCACTGTTGTGACAATATAACAATTTGGAAAATACGACACAGATTAATAAAAATTTTCAGACTTTCTGAATCAGTTAGATACTATAACTATGATTTCAATATAATGGAAATTCCAATATAGTAAAAAACAAATGAGGGGAAAAATATATCGCTCATAACACTAGACAAGATTATATAGATGGGTGAGACCTTAATCCAGTTTATAATAGGTCTTAATAAGGAATTTAAAGTTTTAGGAGCTAATCAAATTCATTACAAAAGGTATGTCAGATAACATAAAAGTGTGTATTTTATTCTTTAGGAGCATATTAACAAGACCCAGACGCCCCCAAATGGTATATTAGTCCAGAAATTGGTGAATATTTAGATCCTTTACAAACATTGTTATGCTTATCAAAAATCCTATGAAGATACACGCATTGTAATCTGAGAGGAATTTTATGGATATTATAGTAATTAAATAGTTGAATTCATGAGTCAATTAAAGGTAGACCATCATGGACAACTTGGAAACACTGGATAGCTGTTTCTTCCTAGTATGGGACCCCTCCTTAGGGCACTGAGTATCCACGATCCTGCCCCGTGAGATTCGAACCCAGGACCTAACAGTCTCGCGCGATAACGCTTAACCAGTAGATTACTGAGCTGGCCGGCATCCAACAATGTTAATATACACAATTGATCAATATCATATGTATCAATTCCTTCTTAGTGCAAATCGAATGCTATAGACCAAATTGCAATGTCACCACTAGTCTAGATGATTTGATATTGCATGCACTATGTTGAAATAAGATAGTGGTTGGTTGTAGTCAACAGGAAACCCTAGATTCGGGGGTTTCGTGCTATTTAACACTCATCAGCAAGGTATACACATTAAATAAACAAAAATGAATAAATTTATCATACCGTAAAAACATTATCCTTTTTTGATCATTATATGAACTAACAATTATATATACATAGGTCTTAAACCTCAATGGGAAGATCCAAGTTAAATAATACCAAGTGAATTGAAATCTAACCCATTGCACAACCAAGTGGCTATCAGGACTCAGTAGCTAAGTGGATAACGCGATGGTGTTTGAAGCGAATGGTACTAGGTTCGAGTCCCAGAGTGGACATCAACTCTCTGAGATGCAGGTACATCCAGCTGACGAGTCCCAGATAGGACGAAACGCACGTCAAACTGGATTCCACTGTTAGCCACTATCCATCATTGCTTACAAACAAAAGCTTGTGAATTAAGGCAATATCGAGGCATACACAGAGTATATGCACATATGTCAATAACACACTGATCAATTGTAGTCTTAATAAACCTCAATGGGAAGATACAAGCTAAATAATACCAAGCATATATAGATATGTTATTAACTTACAAAACAAATTACTTGAGCTATATATATTACTGTCAATTATCCTTATGATCAGTAGTAAGTAAGTAGATCAGTAGAAATAAATTAAATTTTCCTTTCAACTTTCTTTTTTTTTAATTTTTAGTCACCATATCTTTATAAATGTAATATACAATTTACTACATTCCTATTGGTGGAAAAAAATTATTGACCTGAAGCTGATATCATTCATTAACCAATAGGGTTTCAGTTTTCAAAGTCACATGACTTCATATCTGAATGAAAAATGATATCTGTCCGTCTTATATATATATATATATATATGCATAAGGGGACAGTAGGATAAGGGTTAGGCAATAGACGATTAAGTGGATAGACAGACACACACACATTCAAAAAAAGGCTGATGTAATTTAACTAGACACGTGATTTATCATAATGCACTATTGTTGTTTGTCTGATGTTCTTTCATAAATAAATAAATAGACGGAAATATTTCTTCAATCAAACATTCATTCTCTTATTATCAGAATGGGTTTTTGTGGAGATTTTCTTAGAAATTTCACGAGTTGAAATCATGAATTAATTGAAGCTAGACCACCATGGAAAGCCTGGAAGCACTGGATGACCGTTTCGTTCTATTGTGAGACCCCTCAGAAGTGTGCATCCGCGACCTTTTGCCTAAGCGACTCGAACCCAGGACCTATCAGTCTCGCACCAGGCGCTTAACCAACTAGACCACTGAGCCAACATTCATTCTCTTAGTTTGTATAGGAATATTTCAGATGAAAAAACAATGTTAATATGATTCAATGATATGAATTATTCTTGGATCTTTTTTGTTGTTGTGTCATCTACATTCCTCATCATCAATTATTTACCGACTTTGAGACTGGTTGGAAATAACGGAGAGATGATCAGTGTATGACATGGTATCGTGGTATGAAAGAAAGGTGCACAGGACTAGCTTCTGTTGGTCTTTCACGACTCCCTGATTGGGGTCCTAGAGATGGTGTGATCAGGGACGTTATGTGACATGGCTTGGAATAGAAGCCAGTGGCGATTTTATTTCAAAAAGGTTGTTTTAGATGGGATGAAATTGCTGATCCCATACCCAATCCTTCTCCTTTTACCTGGGCTTGGAAACGGCAGTAGCCCTAGAAGTGCTACAGTCGGTGGGAGTGAACAAACCAACTTCAAAACGAAGAGGAAATTAGGGAACAATGTTGGAAGTGGATAGGATATACATTGAGGAAATCATCAAATTGCACCGCGAGGCAAGCACTAACTTGCAATGCTGAAAGGAAACAGAAAAGAGGAAGGCCGAAAACATGCTACGTCGGTAATTGGATTGACCAGGAGAGAGCTGGATATAGAATGATGATGAGTGGCCTATGCTCCTCTATGAGGGGTAACAGGCGTAAGTAAGTAAGTGTTTGATCGGAAAAATAACGAAATTCTGAACCTAACAAAGGGACTAAGTGTAAACACACATGATGATAACGAGGCCAATGAAGATAATCAAACACAAATGAGTTTCAATAGTTTAGATCAAGGGTCAACTGAAGCTAGACCACTATGAAAAACCTGGAAGCCCTGGATGGCCGTTTCGTCCTATTGTGCGACCCCTCAGAAGTGAGCATCCGCGACCTCGCCTAAGTGACTCGAACCCAGGATGTATTGGTCTCGCACGCGAGCGTTTAACCACTAGGTCACTGAGCTGGCTTTGAAATAAAACCATCCAGCTTGAAGAACACAATACCATAAAAAAACCCATTTAAATAATAACTTACTGTGGCAGAGAACTTACCAGGTGACAAGGAAATTTAAAAAATACTCTGAAAGTGGATGGGATATACTACAGAAACCATTAAACTGCATAACAAAACCAACTCTAACCTGGAGTCTTTAAGGCAAGAGGGAAAAAGGTAAACCAACAAAAAAATGGTGTTGACAATGGGAGTTGGTTATCAAGAGTATGATTAGAAGTTGGGAACAACTGTAGAAGACAGCCCAGGACAGAGATGATCAGAGATTGCTGGTTGGTGACATATGCTACGTGATGGATAGCAGATTTGAGTAAATAAATAATAATTAGTTGTCCTTCAGAATAAGTATGGGATAGATTTGTATAAATTACCTTGTCAATAATGAAAATATTGGTTGCTTCGAATCTCATCCACCGTCTTGCTCATAAAAGCTTTATTTATATGGATTTTTTAGTAGTAAGTGTTTGATATTCACAAGTAGACAAGGTTATAATCTGGCAGCACTATACTTTGCAAAATCTATGTAAGATTTCGGAAATTCAGTTATCACAATTTGTTTCTTGCATTGTTCTAATAGCTGCTTCTAGAAAATACATAGCTGATATAACGGATGAATTAAATATCTTACTCTCTATGCGGTACGCTAATACAATAATGAGACTGGTCTAAATGACCGAGTTTATAACACCTCTAGATTGAATACTCTGAGGATCCACTACAAACAGACCAAATCACTTTATGTCAAGCACACAACTCACGATCAAGAATATGTTGGAGAGATCGAATGTATTCCTCGAAAAAGACTAGAGGGGTCCTGAAGACGCTACGGAACATTTTGTTCAATCAGCGCTAAATAGAAGGCTCTCAGAAACATCTGGAAAGTGAAGAGTCTCGTGTCACATTTCTAAATGAATGATTAACTATCCTGATACTATGTTTCATTTGGTCACAGAACCTTCCAGATACCTAAGACCATCTGAAGTACTATAAATACCCTCGACTTTCTGTACATAAACTAACTTTGGAGTAAAGCGTTCTTTTCACACTTCGTGTCTTTTCTCTCGTGTTCAGGTTATCGTGTATATTTAGCCTAGGGGTTATTAAAATAGCTTAGGAAATTGAGTCCAGGGTAGAAATCGATAAGATGAAAGGAAACCACATATTTAATCGTTATGTAACCACATAAACAACTTTTTAAAATTATTTACTAATTCAATCAGAAGAGCTGCCAACACGATGTCTGTGTATAGTAAAGACTTTGGTGACGAAATTGACATTTCCACTTCGTCACTTTTCTATTATCCTAACATTTTTCTAATGGTACTTTTGTCCTTTATTTGTCTTTTGCATAGTTACCAATGAAAAAAACCAACTATCTTTTACATTTTTTCATGAACAATCAATTTTCACCTTAATAGATCACAGTACTATTTTTGTATGTAACTTTTGTTTAACCGTTGAATGTTTTCGATTCACCTATTAATTATATAATAACTTTTTTCGGGGGGAGGGCTAACAACGCTTTTTTATCTAAAATATGTTTAGCCTATAAATGGTATTAGCTAAGAACTGACCTTAGTTAAGATATCGTTGAAAACCAGAGAATATTGCACAAATATATTGTGTAATATGGAATACCAACCTACTAGTATAATGGTTAAGCGGTTCTTCACTTGACTAATGGAAGAGTTATAAGGTATATGCTACCGGAAGAAAACTGGGTGTCTAGTGCTTTCTGTTTTTCAGCGAGATCTCAAAATGTGATTAAAACAAAGAACGAATAACTTGACAAGCCATGGTACTTCCTACTAGGAAATATGACTAAGTTTAAATCGTTCATTGAAAAGAGTTGTATAACGACGGTCAAACCGAAATAAGGTAAATCGAAGTTAACGAGAAAACTATGGTAAAACTCTTATTTATTTAAACAGATAAACATTGCTACAAAGATGCATCAAACAGATATGCACTACACAAATCATTCCATTTTTGGAGGGTTAGGATACTGCTCAGGTGCCCAAACCGAAACTGGTGATTTTCTTAGGGGACCACACCTGGAGCCTTCAACCTAAAGGTCTGGTCCAAAAGGCAGTGGAACAGCGTCAGAAGATGCAGTCCCATGGTAGTCGGTGACCAACGATTGGTTCATACGCCATTTGTTCCCTTAGGATCCTGAAGCCGATGTGCACCATTGGCTTGTAATCAAGGTTTTCCAACTTCCCTGAGTGGACTCTCCGTGTCCACTAACCCGGTTAAAGCGCCGAACATTCGCTTTTCGTCTTATCAACTTCATAAACAACACCTGTGCCGCGAGAAGGAAGTGGGTAGGACTTCTCTGGCAGTGGTTGTATGCATATGGCCATGTGAGAGGATTTGGAGAGGGAGAACTGACTCTCCCCACTCTCAGCCGTACCAGAGTATTTGGGAGTAGAACTCTATTTGGTCAACATACAACTGGTTAAATATTTAAAATTGATCAATTGTATCGGTCACACGCTGATGGGCTAAATCAATCAGTTGTAAACCAGATCGATAATCCAATAAGTTTGGTAAGGTGTATAAATTATACCGATTCCTTTCAATCGTCTAATCTCAAAAAATATATGCTGCTCATTCAATTAATACACTCAATAATTTGAGATGGATAGTGGCTAGCAGTGGAATCCAGGACGCGCGTTTCGTCCTATTTGGGACTCGTCAGCCGGATGTACCTGCATCTCAGAGTTGATGTTTACCAAGTCAGTTAAACTTCACCCCATTGCACAAGCGGATGGCCATCAGGACTCAGTAGCTAAGTGGATAACGAGATGGCGCTTGAAGCGAACAGTACTGGGTTCGAGCCCCAGAGTGAACATCAACTCTCTAAGATGCAGGTATATCCAGTTGGCGAGTCCCAAGTAAGACGAAACGTGCGTCAAACTGGATTCCACTGCTAACCACTATCCATCTCTGCTTTTAATGCTTGTAAACTAAGGCAATATCGAGGCAATACGCATATTATGCACTTATGTCAATAAGAGACTGAGCAATATCAGTCCTAAACATCAATGGGAAGATTCAAGTAAAACAATACCAAGCGAATCACTTAATAAGTTTCTAAAAATTTAATTTCTCAAAATGTAGGGTACATCTCACCTGTAAGAATACGATTGCTCCCGTTTTCAGCAAATGTCATCCAGACAGTATATACAATCGAAGAGCACAAAAGGTAGCACTCATTCAGTGTTTTCGTCAACAGAGTAGGTTGACGGTTGTACTGAACTTACATCATCCTTATAGTCTGGGAAGTTTGAACTGCCTTCTTCGTGAATTTCCCTTAATTTACAATCTTAGAAGTTCAGCTGGCATAGTTATTGAACAGACTCAATCTTTCACAGTATTAAGTCAACTATGCAATTGACAACCATACTATAATTTGATTTGTAACCAGGGATAAATAAACCCAACAGTGGTTATTATTCCCTGTGTAATAATAATAATTACTTGAATTATTTTTCTGGTTAGCGTTTTTTAGCGAGGTCGTTTATTACGGGATGGGGTCGCTAACCTCATGCCTAACCCTTCTCCTTGGGACGGGAGGTGGCCTCAAAGGGGCTTCAGGCGGAGTTAATAATAATAATACATAAAAAATCTTATAATCTTGAGCATTACTACTGATTGACTTATGAATAATCAGTGAATTCTAGATTTTTTCCTGTTTAAATCTAAAAATAATTCTTGTGATCTTTATCCATTCAATTATTGATTTATTGATTGACCGATAGATTGATTTCCAATTTAATATTGATTATTTATTTTATGTTAACAATAATGATATTTATTATAAAATTATTCTGTACATATCAATGTTGTTCTTGATCTAAATATAGAGCAATATTTTACATATAATAAATCAGATAGAGATTTTTGTGGATATTGTAGTAATTTAACAGTTGAATTCATGAGTCAATTGAAGCTAGACCACCATGGGAAACCTGGAAGCATTGGACGGTGGTTTCGTTCTAGTATGGGACTCCTCAGCAGTGAGCGTTCACGATCCCGCCTAGCGAGATTCGAATACAGGACCTATCAGTCTCGCATGCGAGCGCTTAACCAGTAGACCACTGAGCTGGCATCCAACAGTGTTAATGTCTAACTTCAACCAATTCACGAAGTTGCGCCACCGTCCACGATTGTCATCAGTGAGTTACTATCTCACAACAAATCCGGTTGAATAAATGAAAACACTATAAATTTAGTGGTGAATTTTATGACTTTTGAACATCATTTGAATAATCATTGAGAAACGAAAATAAAGAGAGAATGAGAAAGAGAGAGACGGACTACTGTATAATCTCAATTCAGAATGATGGTATGATAGTTTGTGATAGTCGGAACTCTTCACTGAAGTATAACATTTGTAATCTTGAATGAAATGATACTGTCTTTGAGATTCATGCATGGATCATTCAGTATCACAGTCAAATTCAATACGGCTGATTTATTTCGGAAAGAGAACAATCTCGTGTCAATCAATCAGTCAGTCGGTCAGTCAGACAGACAGCCATAACGTGGGACCAGACAAAAATGTGCTTCGGACCAAGTTGCCATTAGCACCTCATTAGCACAACTAGATGAATACCAAATTCGCAGGAGCAGTGACTTAAATGGTAGTAAAAAAACATTTCATTTAAGGATATAATGCAGGAAGAAAGAATTAATCCGTAGAACTAAAGATATAAAGCAATTTTAATCTGATGATTTAAGGGAAGATAAACAGTATATACACCTACGCTATTGTGATCGATTCTGAGCCATTTCACCCAGAGTGTCCAACCATTGGTTACGATAGTCGTGAGGACTTCAACCAAGTAGTCTGTATTTACCAACATATCTCAAACCAGAAGTTAACAACTTTATGGACTGATACCATATAGGGTTGAAAAATGTATTTGATTATTTAATGAGTAATAATAACAATATGGTGTTTGTCTAATCTTTTTAATAATGATTAACTCCTATTGATCAAGTTAGAATATGGTGGTCATTCGTGAATGATGTAACATTTTATAAACACTCCTTTAAAGATGATTAAAGGGACTTATTAAGATCTAACCGAAGAAGTACTACAATCTCCACAAAAACCCATCTGATATTAATCAACATATGCTCACTAGTGACTGGCTTCACGAGGTATATCCTGGAGTTCTAGTGAGAAGTAGTGACTACTGGAGTTCAACCAGGTCTGTTGTGAGATAGTAACTCACTGAAAACAATGGTGAATGTGCCGCTCAATCTCGTGGATTAGTTGAGGCTAGACATTAACACTGTTGGATGCCAACCGGCTCAGTGGTGTAGTGGTTAAGTGCTCGCACGCGAAACCAGTAGGTCCTGGGTTCGAATCTCGCAGGAGGCGAGATCGTAGATGCGCACTGCTGAGGAGTCCCACGATAGGACGAAACGGCCGTCCAGTGATTCCAGGTTTTCCATGGTGATCTATCTTCAACTGACTCATGATCTTAACTATTGAAATTACTTCATTCCAATTAATTATAGTGATACATACAATGAAGATATAGAATACCCTTGAAAATACAGTCATATCATCTGATATTTGAAGTTCATTTCTATCTAGTTCAAATAGCCTTAGACACTGATGTAAAATGTAAATTTGATTAATTACCACTTATGTAATAAATAGTTCTTTAAAAGTCTACTAAAGTAAATAGTAAAAATAATCACTATGACATTAAAGTTACTAAATTAACTTTATGAAAATATGAATGGAAAAAAATATCAGTAGTATGTTACATTCTATGTGTGTAGTGTATACATATTTTTGTGTAACCATATTAACCTACATATATTATATCAGTAGTAATCAAATAGATTCCATAATAGTTGCTAAGTGAAACCAAATAAATGATACAATGTTTGAATATGATATGATGAAATGTTGTGGTGTGTGCTACTTATATCGACATAAATAGTATATGATGTTAGTCAGGAACAGAATGTCTGGCAGCAGAGAGACAAGAAGATCGAATAGTAAAGAATGGGAACAGAATGCAATTTGTATAAAAATGCAAGAACAATGAAGTCTGAGTCATTTTGAGACAAGTGATAGACATTTTGCAAATTAACCATTTACTTTATGATTGTTAGATTTTATTAACAAGTCCTGTAATTTTGTGTTAAGTACGTTCGATCGTCCCCACCCGTGTACTGTTCACTACGATGTAAATTTGAAGAGCTTTGTTGTAAAAAATTGGATTATTCATTTAGTCAACATTATCACTTTTCATATTGTTATGTAAGATAAATTCACTTGGTGTTGTATTACTTGTATCTTCTCATTGTTATTTAGGACTGCAATTGATCAATCTCTTGTTGACATATATACATCCTGTGCGAACTGCCTAGATATAATCTAAAGTCACAAGTTTTTTAAGCAAAGATGGCTATATCGAGGCAATCCTCACAGGATGCACATGTGCCAACATGAGACTGGTCAATTGTAGTCCTAAATAACAATGGGAAGATACAAGTAAAAAACAACAAGTGAATTTAAACTTCATCCCATTGCACAAGCAGGTGGCTATCAGGACTCAGCAGCTAAGTGGATAACGAGATGGCATTTGAAGCAAACAGTACTGGGTTCGAGTCCCAGGGTGAACATCAACTGGGAGATGCAGGTATATCCAGCTGGCGAGTCCTGAATGGGACGAAACGTGCGTCGAACTGGATTCCACTGTTAGCCACTATCCATCTTTCTTATCTAAGACAGTCTCTCCGTTTATAATAATGACTTGTAATCTGAATAGATTCGATAATTTCCATAACCTTATTCTGATCATTATCATTTACTCATTAGTGACGAGTTTTAAAAAGGAATTTTTTGAGTTCTAGTGAGAAACCGTAACCAGTAGAGTTCAGTTGTGTCAAATGCATGGAAATCATCTATTGAAAACAATGAACGAAAGTAGCGCAATATCATAAGTTGTTTAGAGTCTGACCTATATACCATTAAATCCTAGCTCAGAAGTCTGGGGGTTAAGAGTTTGTATACGAGACCGAAATTACTGAGTTCGATTCTTTACTAACTGGTAGTGATACATACTCGTTAGGAGTCATATACTAAGACAAAACGGCTGTTCAGTACATCTTAGTTCTCAATGGTGGTCTAATTTGAATCGTTCCATGATTTCAATGTAATTACTATATTTGATTATTTGGCAACGTAGTTTTCCATATATTGTTGAGTAGTTCAAACGTTGGGAGCATTCACAATAGTAACCAAGTTCGAAGGGAAATCTCACTATAATACGTATTGATGATATTTAAGAAACTGATTTGAAAGAGTATGAAGTTATTTGTAATTAGATGTCTTAAGTAAATGATCCAATGGGTGAGTATAAAATCGAAAATATTAAAGTTCTGTTTGAATTTTACGCTTCCAGTGGACTGATTTTATCAGAATGGGAATTTGTGGAGATTGTAGTAACTTTAATAGTTGAATTTATGAGTCGATCTAAGATTTTGACCACCATTGTACAGAATAATGGAAAAGGGTGAACTCATTAATCTATCGAGAAATTAGAACAAAGAACCTACAAGCTTTAAACACTTGTTAAGAGAAAATTCTGTCTGTTGACGATTTTCTAAGAATATCAGTAGTTAGCTGATAAGTAGATGGTTCTGAACATGTAAGCATTCTGTGTAGTCGCAAATTTGCACTTTTTTGGGAGCCTGGGATTCAATTCAGTAACAGCTTTGTTAACCATTTCTTACACCTCATCTTTTTTTTATCTTGAGATTAGTCTTTCATAAATTCAGTATATACATGTTCATGAATATCTTGGAAGTAGGTCCCCCGACTCTACCTGAAGTTCATAAGGCTACCGCTAATCTGAAACGAGGTAGGGCAGCTGGTCCAGATGGATTGGCTCCAGAGGTCTTTAAGGATGGTTGTCCAATTTTAGCGATTAGAATAACTAATATATTAGCTAAAATCAGGGAATTGGACGTAATACCATCTGACTGGTCGCAATCGCTTATTGTCCCGATATATAAAAAAGGATCAAAATCGTCCTGTGAAAACCATAGAGGGATTAGTTTAACTAATATAGCATCCAAAAATACTAGCCTCAATAATTATCGGGTGCCTAAGACTCGTGAATTGCAATGACTACATATTCACCATTCGTCAGGTTCTAGAACACAAACATACATATCGGCGTCCGACAATGGTGGTCTTTCTTGACCTAAAAGCAGCATTTGACTCTGTAAACCGAGAGGTTCTGTGGCAGTGTCTTTCAATGAAAGGCGTACTACAGAAGTACATAAACCTTGTGAAAGCTCTTTACTCGAACACTACTAGTCGAGTCAGAGATTATGGCGAACTGTCATCTACTTTTGCAACCTCAAGTGGTATCCGTCAAGGCTGTCCACTTTCTCCATTTTTGTTTAACTTCATCATGGACCTACTGATGGAAATAACGCCCTCGTAGACTGAATTTTCGGGCATTGATCTCCTTCCAGGAGGTCCACTTATCGACTTAGAATACGTAGATGACAGTCCTGTTTGGTGAAGACGCTGATAAAATGCAGAGTCTTTTGATAGCACTAAGCAACAATGCCAGAATGTTTGGAATGCGCTTCTCTTCCTCTAAATGCAAGTTGTTGCTTCAGGACTGGTCTGCATCAACACCTGAAATAAGGATAGGGAGTGAAGTAGTCGAACGCGTTGAAAACTTCACTTATCTTGGAAGTCTGATCAGCCCTAATGGGTTAGTGTCTGACGAAATCTCAGCACAGATTCGAAAAGCTCGTTTGGCTTTCGACAACTTACGTCACCTATGGCGAAGGCGAGATATCCGTCTATCAATTAAAGGACGAGTATACTGCGCAGCAGTCCGTTCTGTTTTAATTTACGGCAGCGAAACATGGCCATTAAGAGTAGAAAATACTCGTAAGCTACTAGTACTTGACCACAGATGCCTTAGAAATATTGCTGGCGTCTGCTGGGATCACCGGGTAAGTAGTAGTGAGGTTAGACGCAGGGTATTAGGGAATGATGGTAAATCAGTTGACGAGTTTGTGAATCTTCATCGACTGAGATGGTTGAGCCACGTGTTACGCATGCCTGAACACCGATTACCACGACGTGCAATGCTATCCGGTATTGGAGATGGTTGGAAGAAAGTTAGGAGCGGCCAAACCAAAACGTGGCATCAGTGCTTGAAGACACTAACTTCTAGTCTGAGCCATATTGGTAGATGCAGACTACTTGGTTGGGGTCCGCGTGACTATCGTAACCAATGGTTGGAGACTTTGGGTGACATGGCTCAGAATCGATCACAATGGCGTCGCTGTATACACTCCCTGTCTTCCCTTAAACTATGAGATTAAAATCGCTTCACATCTTTCTTTCTGCCAAATAATTCTTTCTTCTTGTACTATATCCTTATATGCAATCTTTCTTTTACATATTACCACAACTGAATTAACTGCTTCTATGAATTTGTTATTCATCTTGCTGTGCTAATGAGGTGTGGCAACTTGGACCGATGCACATATGTGTCTGGTCCTACGTTGTAACTGACTGACTGACTGAATATCTTAGTATCTGAATCCTGTACACTCTACTTCGTGTCCATAATTTTATAAACCTTAACAGTGTTTGCTCATCAGCATGCATGGGTCTTCAAGTATTGTTTATTAAGAATAATTAAATCAATCTGTTTCAACAAAAGGTAACTTGATATTATTGAATATGTGTTTGTCTTTGGTTTCTTAGAAGAATTGTAGTGCCAAAAGCAAATGTAAAATGTTATTTTGTATACATTCCTAATTTGATTTTAAAGATACAAACACATAACAGCTGATACCTTGATAAAATAATGTAATGCTCAATTTCCATTTCACTGTCTTACCCACATGAGATATCATGGTGAGATTACATGTTAGTCCTACCAGTAAAACTCAATGACAGAGCCTATCAATTTGATACAGGTTAGAATCTCTCAGCGACCAACAGTTCATCTCATGATGGCAGATAATAAGCGCTACTGACCATTGTCAAACAGAACAATGCCTAGATGAGGTGTAATTTCCTTCAACCTTTCAAACACACATAATATCTGTAGGGCAAATGTAGGTTTTTTGTAAGAAGTGAGATAAAGAAGTAGTTAACATCTAATTGGTAGTTGACTATCTTTAAAACATTCATCAGCCTTTTTGCCTGATCAAATTTCACATAAGCTGTGAGATTAGTTTCATATTGAAAGTACAGTGTAAGGACGAACCAATCATGAACGAGAATGAGATTTGCAAGTCTTTGCGCCAAACTTGAATTTCACGGATAACGAGCTGAAGAAACACCTTTTTATACTGTTCAAAACGTTTGAGATGATGGTGAAACATTAAGATTTTTATCACTACTGTATGCCTAGTTACGTTTCTTTAAATGGTATATAACTGGAGAATCGACCCTACCCCTAAATTCTAACCCTAAACCCTTAATCATGAAAAATACTTGGTCACACTATATTTCTTGGACGAACCAATCAAATAAACTGTCTTGTATGTTTGTTCGAAACTCACCCATCCATATGACTACGAAACAGTTTTGCATCATAACTGATGTTGTTTGATAATGAGAAGTACTATTCTCAAGGTTTAGTCCTAACCCTAACTAGGAATAATGTATGGACTCATCAGAATCGATCTGGTTCCTTTTAAAGATTTGAAAATATGGACAATCTATAACCATTCACAATTTTTATCGTTGAGAAGAGAATCATCAATTTCCTTTTTATAAAATATGCTCATTAGTGACTGGCTTCAAGAGGTATTTCATGGAGTTCTGGTGAGAAGCAGTGACTACTGGAGTTCGATCGGGTCTGTTGTAAGATAGAAACTCACTGATGATAATGGTGAATGTGTCATTCAATTTCGAGGATTAGTTGAGGCTAGACATTAACACTGTTGGATGCCGACCGACTCAGTGGTTTAGCGGTTAAGCGCTCGCACGTTAGACTGATAGGATCTGGATTCGAATCTCTCAAGGCGAGATCGTGAATGCGCACTTCTGAGGAGTCCCACGATAAGACGAAACGACCGTCCAGTGTTTCCAGGTTTCCCATGGTGGTCTAGCTTCAATTGACCCTTATTTCTTGTTCAGCTGGAAGCTGGTTTGTTCTCTCCCAGAGAAGGCTGTTGTTGATGGTATCCGGCCAATGGATGTTGAGTATCTTGCGTAGACAACCATTTATAAATACTCGTACCTTCTTGATGATGGTTGTTGTAGTTCTCCACGTTTCAGCTTCGTACAGTAGAACTAGCTGCCTTGACGTTCGTATTAAAGATTTTCACTTTGATATTGATTGAGAGACAGTTGTTTTGAGTTCCATATGTTCTTCAATTGTAGGAATGCTGTCCTTGCTTTGCCTACAACTGAAGGCAAAGGCATATATATATATATATATATATATATATATATATATATATATATATATATATATATATATAAGATAATTTGATTCCTTATTGAATAATCATATAAAAACATATTATATGTTGTTTCACAATTACAATAACCTATTTTATTTATTCATGGTTATAGATCCTATTTCAGTGGTCTAGATGTTAAGCGCTGAAGCGCGAAAATGATAAGTCCTGGGTTTGATTATCGCGAAGTGGAATCAAGGATGTGCACGGTTGAGGCGTCCTATACTAGGACGAAACCATCTTCCAGTGCTTCCAGTTTTACCATGGTGATCTAGTTTCAATTGACTCATGAATTCAACTACAAAAATTATTTTTAGGTTCCAATAATTAAAAATTATTTTGTTATTAGATAGTCATGCATGATCATTAGCCTGTACATCGTATTGATTTTCTGACATTAAAACTCATTATGCAAAATAGAATCAAACAAGTGAGATATTAAATTAATGTGTTAAGTAGTTAAGTAGATACGTCAGTACATGAATGTGTGTGCATGTGTGTGTGGGTGCCAATTAACATATATTAACTTAGGTTAAACGATTTACACACCGTTACTTGTTTGTGTGTCATGGTTACAAGTGGTAATTACATTATGAGTTAATTAATCAGTTCTTTACATACATATATCTCTATCTAATAAGAAACTGTTTATTGAATACATTTGGTTAAGTGTACATCACTTCATTAACAACTAAAATAGGATCTAACCTCACACAAACACATTCTGAATGAAAATGTGGATAATAAGAATGTAATGAAGAAAAAAAGATTAATTTTAACTGGAATGGAAATAAAGTTTTTGATTAAGATCATGAATCGATCAATGTTAGACTACTATTGGGAACCTGGAAACACTGGATGGTCATTTCATCCTAGTATGACACTCTTCAACAGTACACATCCATGGTTCATGCATACGGAATTGAACCCTGTACCTATCGGTCTCACGCGCAAACGATTAACCTCTACACTATTGAGCTAATATCTAATTTCAACCAATTCATGAAATTACGCGACCATCTTCCATTATACTGAGGTAGATAACTGTCTCTACCTGACATGGATTAACTCCACTCGTCACAGCTTCTCATTATCATTCCAAGAATTCCCTCTCGAGGTTATCCACTAGTGAGCACATGGTTCAGTACATGATACAATTCTAAAAGAACTAATAATATTGAAGATTGAAGCATTAGGAATGATTCTTGTTACGATTTTGCCTCAAATACCGTACAACGTTTTTGAGAAATTAAAGGGGAGTTCATATGTTATCGATCTGACTCTGAATCCCTTCTCATGATTTGTTTTCATATAGCTACAAAATATTTCATACATTGCATTGATACAAAATAGATAAATATTGTACATTTCGAGTTATTTATCTATCGTTATATAAATCCCATATGACAACAGTTTGTATTAAGCCAAACCTTGGTTTACTGAGTTATTGAAAATATCAGACCCAACTACTTCATCTTCTACATTAATTCTTAGCAGTTGTTCACTCACTATTTGACTGACATATTTCTCCACTATCTAACCATTCTTTTTCTATATACAATGGGCATTAATGGCACTCTTATCTGAACCAATTATTCATGAGCGAAACGCAAAATTAGATTGGTTCAAGTTATTTGTCATTATTATTCCCATGAGTTTTAGCTAACTTCAAGTGAATCGGTCTTGATTGAATCGTAAAGGTGATTTTAACTCATCACTGACCATGAGCTTCGGTTTCCTATACGGACAGTTAACCTGTGAGCCGGGATCGAATGATGTAAAAGTCTAAATTAAATCAATATACGAGATCCTTTGACCACCTTTCCTTATCTTCATTGAGTACATTCCTCAAACACACTGTTTATGTTAATCGTACAATTTCTTGACACAGATGTATATACGTTTACAATCTATTGTAATGCTAATTAATACGAAATTCAAACAGCGCCAACACTGAAGTAGTTAATATATGTCTTTTCTTGTTTGCCTTTCGAACAAATTAACGACACCTACAATGTCACTCATCCATTATGTTATGTCATAGTAGTGAAACTAGTCAAAACATTTTGCAAGTGAAAATAATTAACAGTTAATTATTGTCAAAACAAAAACCAAACATTACAAATAAGTTAAATGGATGTAAAGTAGGAATTTTGTCGGAAATTGCATACATTCTTCTACTAAGGATTCTTTTCTAATAATCAAACATATATAATATTGACTGACATAATGAGTCAGTTGAAGCTAGACCACCATGGAAAACCTGGAAGCACTAGACGGCCGTTTCGTCCTGGTATGGGACTCCTCAGCAGTGCGCAGCCACGATCCCGCACCCCACGAGATTAGAATCCAGGACTTATCAGTCTTGCGCCAGGCGCTTAACCAACTAGACCACTGAGCCGACATCCAACGATGTTAATGTCTAACTTCAAACAATCCACGAAATTGCGCGACCACCTTTCATTGTACTGAGGTAGACACCTGTTTCTACCCGACACGGATTAGCTCCACTGGTCCTACAGATTAATTGTTATTAGTATTGTGGTGTGTGCTACTGATGTCGACAAATACAAGTAGCATGTATCACCAATGGGAAGTGAAATGCCTGGTGGCAGAAATTTAAGAAGATCGAAGAAAAGAGGACGAGAATAGAGAATATTTAGCATAGAAACGAAAAAACAATGAAGTCTGAGAGGATTGATTAACATTTTGCAAATGAAGCATTCACTGTATGGTTCTCAGATTTGAGTAAGAGATTCTGAAATTTTGATGTCAAATACATCTGGTTATCTCAACTAGTGTTCTTATTCACTCCACTTGGTGTAGCCACCAACCAGGAGGTGAACAAGGTTCTGTTGTATGGACGTCGTTGAGGGGCCTGAAGATGAGGTGCTGGTTGGGGCGGTTTGATTCAGGGAAGTGACGTCGAGTGGGGGTGTTCTGGCGGAGGGGCGTTGGCTGTAGAGGAGATTGTCGATGGAAAAGAGCAGTGGGACTGTGAGGCTGCTGGGAGGATATCGCATGTAGATAGCTCAACAGGTCACTGCTGCACAGGCGTCGAACGTCCTGTGTGCTCAGTGTACGTCGGGTTTTAAATGGCCCGGCGGATGGCGAAGCTATGATGGTTAACGCTCCGCAGACTCAACATTTTAACGAAGACTGCGGTACAGACTTCAAAAAAGAAGAAAGTGGCACGGTGAGTGGAACCATTACAAGAACAACTGCTTTAAAGAAAGGATGAATGTAGTGTATGCTACTGTTATCGGCATATCTACGTAGTATGTATCATCAATCGAAAGTGAAATGTCTGACGGTAGAAGATTAAAAAGATCAAAAGAAAAGAGTATCAGAACAAAAGAACAGTCAAAGTCTTAGACAGTTGATTGACATTTTACAAATGAACTATTCACTGTATGGTTTATCGATTTGACTAAGTTATTCTTTACCACCATCCCCCTCCCACTAGTATTCTCTCATTCACTAAACTACTATTCTCATTCTTAAACTTCAATAACAAACTTTCTACAATTATTATCAGTTACTACATTCATTTGTTTTGTTGCTAACCTTGAAATGATCACGATAATTGAATAAATAAAAAAAAGAAAAAAAATGTTGTTTTGATTTATTGGGTTTTTTTTTTCTCAACCTCACATGACTAAACCGGTTGGGTATTTTTAAAATGTGAAGGTCAACAAATAAGTACAGGACAAAAAAAAGTTTTTTTTAAGTGAACTAATCTCATCCTGTTCCATAATAGTTGAGTATGTTTTCTTTATCTTGTCATTGATAAAGTTAATTTTTTAGAGAAGAAAAAAACAACGAGAAAAGAAATTGGAGAAAAGAAAACAAAAAACGAATATAAAAATAAACAGAAGTTTTGTGAAGATTTTAGAAAGTTCAATGCATGAAATCATGAATTAATTGGAGCTAAACCACCATGAAAAACCTGGAAGCACTGGATGGATGTTTCGTCCTATTGTGAGACTCCTGCTCATCAGTGTGCATTCATGATCCCGCCCCCCTGCGAGATTCGAATACAGGACCTATCAGTCTGACGTGCAAGCGGTTAACCAGTAGACCACTGGGTCAGTCGGCATCTAACGGTGTTGATGTTTAACTTCAACCAATCCACGAAATTGTGCCACCGTGGATGCGCACCGCTGAGGAGTCCCATACTAGGACGAAACAACCGTCCAGTGCTTCCAGGTTTTCCATAGTGGTTTAGCTTCAATTGATTCATGATCTCAATCATTGAAATTAACCAATATCTTTAAGACATAAAATGTATTCGGTAATTGACTAATTCATTATTTCTTGAGTGGGTAGTAATAATTTTGTTTTACAGTTGATAAGTTGAAAGAGTGGGAATGATATTGTAGATCACCAACGTAGATGATCTATGTTGAATGATTGGAGGTCTACTCGAATTAGACAGGAATGGTGTGACGAACCAACTAATTTCGAAGTCACACTTTGTGGTCAACATTCAACGTGGATTACGCCTTCAACGTATCAAAGTATTATGGCTGCTTTGAAGACCGTATAACACAAAGGATGTTATCAAGGAAATATATTAGTAAGAATGATTACAGAGAAGATAGCGAGACCACCACCGCATACGATCAACTGATGCGCGTTGGCTTTCCTTTATATTGACAGAGATCGACGATCTGTTCGATATTCAGTGAACCAAACTGCCGGATGATTTAGCTAGGGCTCAGTGACATTTCACTGGCCCTATAATATGAAATAATATAGAAAAAATATTATTAAAATAACAGTTTTAACATATAATTTGCATATTAATTTAATGTTTAAAGTTTTACTGATTTAACTAGAATGATTATTATACAATCAAATAGTACATTATATGAAAGAATTCGAGTGATCAAACATGAATTAGATAATATCTCTTAAATGTTTGTACAAATTAAAATTTTTTACTATGAATAGCTTGTTGTTGATGGATATCAGTTTTTGACGTGGTTCTGGATGGATCGAATGACAGTTTTCTTGTGTGATGAAGTGTGAAAGTCAGGATGTTATCGTCGGTATGCTCAGGTTACAAAGTTACTTACTTACTTACGCCTGTTACTCCTCGTCGAAGAGTATAGGCCGATCACAGGCACTCTCCATCCAATCCTGTCCTCGTCATTTCTTTCCAGTTACTATTCATCTTTTCCATATCTGCTTCCAACTCCTTACACAGTGTGTTCTTCGATCTTCCTCTTTTCCAGTTCCCTTCAGCATTCCAAGATAGCACTTGCCTCGTGATACACTTTGGTGATTCCCACAATGTATATCCTATCCACTTCCAACGTCTTTTCATAATTTCCTATTCATCTGGAAGCTGGTTTGTACTCGCTCACAGTATGCTGTTACTGATGGTATCCAGTCAAATTATATTAAAATATCTTGCGTAGACAACTGTTTATAAGCACTTGTATTGTTTTGGTTATAGTTATAGTAGTTCTCCACGTTTCAGCTCTGTGCAGTAGGACTGTCTCGACGTTCGTATTGAAGATTCTCACTTTGATATTGGTTGAAAGTTGTTTTGAGTTCCATATGTTCTTCAATTGTAGGGATGCTGTCCTTACATTGTCAATCCTCGCCTTTACGTCTGCATCAGATTCTCCTTGTTCATCGATGATGCTATCCAGCTACGTGGAACTTCCCACCTCTTCCAGAGTTTCCCCATCACATGTAATTGTGTTGATGTTCTCTGTTGTATTTCAGGATCTTGCGTTTTCCCTTGCGTATGTTAAGGCCTACTGCTACCGAGGCTGCTGTTACACTGTTTGTGCTGCTTCGATATCCGGTGGATTGAATTAAGCTGGTCTGTTCAAGAGTTCCTCAAAGTGTTTTACCCATCTGTTCCTCTGTTGTTGAATCTCGGTGATTGTCTTGTATTCCATGTCCTTGATCTGTTTGTAGTAATAATTGTATTGTGATATATATATATATCACTCACGTGAACATTTAACCTACCGTCCAGTGAGCCAAACCTAAAGAAGAAATCTACGGAGTTTAAATGAGAAGCCGTAATCAGTAGAGTTCAACAGTGTTCGGTATGAGGATATGACTCACTGAGAACGATGCAAGAAGATCGAGCAATATCTCTTTCTGACTAAAGTTAGATATGTACATTATTGGGTCTCGGCTCACTGGTCTAAAGTTTGAAAGTTTGTAAATGAGACCGAAGGTTTCAGTTTCAATTCTCGGTGGTGAAGTTGTGAATGTACATTGCTGAGGAAACCCATACTAGGACGAAACAATGATTCAGTGCTTTCAGGTTTTGACTTGTCGTCTAACTTAGATATCGATTCGTAATCTCAATAAAATACTATTCTTAGTAAGAAACTGTAAACATAATTGGTAAGACACTGAATATTCAACATGAACACCATGGATATCGGATAAAGACTGATAATTGCGACAAACGACTCAGCAATACGGCCAGATCAAATGTTGAAGCTGAAATATAATCAGAAGGCGTTCAAAAAGAGATATAAGCCAGTTAGAAGTGTAAAATATTATGAGAGTAAGAGAATATAGAAGAATGGGGACTTTCGAAAACACATTAAAATCTGTAGGTTTTATTCGTCATCGATCGATTTCAGTTGTAACTTATGGAGTTCAGATATGTAGATAGTGAATTAGTTTTTATTTCCAATGGACGATCATCGCACTATCGATTGAACTTGGTATTTCGCCTCAAAATTCTAGTGGTTAAATATTCTTCTAACGACCTGAAAGTCTTGGATTTGCTCTCGGGTATCTCAGTTGAGATTTATTTACAAGGAATACAATCTACGAACCAAAAGCAGTCTTCGAAAAACCTCCATTTAAACTAACAATTGAATTTCTTATTATTTTCAATATTTTACATTTTCTTTTGATTGATATTTAGGACTGGATTTAGTCAATCACTGTCAGCATATAGGCTCCTTGAATAGATGCCTCGAATAATCCCCTGTAATTACAAGTCTATCATGTTGTTGCACCCTGATCAACGGTAGAATCCAGGAGAAACAATTTACTTGGTTCCACATAAATTTTCGGGTTGATGTTTACGCTAAGACTGTAATCAGGAACCATTGCTTCAAATGCCAAAGTGTCATCTAATAAGCTAATGATTAACTCAATACCTAAATGTATTTCAATGACATTAATATCGTCTCCCCATGAGTATTTATAATTTCCTAGAGTGATCTTAGTAAATAGCCACTCAGGGTGAGAGTTTCAAGACCTCTTACTAGATAGTGTGAACATTGTTTGATGATTGAAAATGGGGTCTATTAAATTCCTTTCACGTTGATGTGTGTCAAATTTATGAGAATTTATGGATTTTCCAACATAATGGAGCTGACGAGTCACAAATAGGACGAAACGCGCGTCCTGGATTCTACTGTTAGCCACTATCCATCTCTGCTTATAATGCTTTTGAATTAAGGCAATATCGAGGCACACGCACAGTATGCACATATGCCAATAACAGACTGATCAATTGCAGTCTTAAAACCTCAATGGGAAGATACAAGCAAAACAATACCAAGTGAATAATGAAGCTATGCGTACAGAAGAAATATCTTCAATCACTCCTCGTCCCCTGACAAACTTCAAGGTCAATTAATCTTAGCTATTGAATAACCTAATTTGACTATTGTACTTACGATCTTTAGTAGTCAAACGTTATACATCTCCCCTATACATGGTTCATTCATTTCGCATTCATTCCTCCTTATTACGTCTTACCAATTTTTCACACAATATAGTCTTCCATTAAACATTTGATTGAATTGTAAATGTACTATTATTTCTCTCACCCTATTTGACCCAAATTTATTCTGATGATGGATCTTAAACATTTTCACTTAACATATAAGCTGATTTAGGTTAACATTATATGAGTCATATCAACATTAACAATTTTATTCCATTTTAAGCAAAGATGGATAGTGGTTAACAGTGGAATCCAAGGCGCATGTTTCGTCCTATTCGAGACTCGTCAGCTGGATTTATCTGCATCTCAGAGTTGATATTCACTCTGGGACTCGAACTCAGTACCGTTCGCTCCAAACGCCATCGCGTTATTCACTTAGCTACTGAGTCCTTTATATAATTAATTCCGTTTAATAATTTGAACAGATCTAAATAACAATTATGACAAAATAGTAATGAATTCATTTCGTTTCATAGTTCCTACTTAGCTTTTTATAAGCGTTATATATATTAAACATTGCTTATAGTTGTAGATAAGCCTTGGTTACAAGTGTCAAATGTCATCAAACGTTAGTCTTCTCAAATTTGTAACCAGTACCCATGGTGGGAGAAGGCAGTGAGTAGGACTTTCATGTCAGTGGTTGTATGCACGTGGCCATGTGAGAGCATTTCGAGAGGGAGAGCTGACTCTCCCTACCCTCAGAAGTTCCAGGGTATTTGTATGCTTTAGGAGGTCGGAAATACACATATAAAAGTTTCAATCATTTCATAAATCCAATAACCAATGGTATATTGTATTTTAATGATCATCAATTAAGTATATCATATTTGGCAATATAATGATGTATTGTATTGTGATCTGATAAAACATCAATTATCATAACGATTAAATACATAACTACAATTGGTTTCAGAATAGATGTTCCGTAGATTGTTGGATTTCATTGAAATCACGAATCGATATCCAAGTTAAATAAGCATTGAAAATCTAGAAGTACTGAATAACCGAATTATCCTGGTATGAGGCTCATCAAAATTGAACCCAATCACCTAGATGTCATTTATCAAAGAATAAGCCCTAGACTATTCAGTTGCGATTCAATAGTTTACAAGTTTAACTTCATTCAATTTGAGATATTGAATGACTAATGATTAGAAACACTGAATTTCTTTTATTGATCCTGATCGCGCGAGCGAGATCGTGAATGCACACTGCCAAGGAGGAGTCCCACAATAGGACGAAACGGTCGTCCAATGATTCCAGGTTTCCAACAGTGGTCTAACATCAATCGGTTCATGATCTCAATCAAAAACTTAATAATCACCATAACCCCTATACTGATTATTTTTCATATCATTTAAATCAGTCAAACTTGCTTTGTTCTTTTATACAGAAATCAACCAATCTCTAATCATCTGTGTTTAAAGATAATGATTAATGAAGGAACTGAGAACTATCGATCAACGTTTGGAGTAATTAAGAAGTAAATAGAAAACAGTCAATTAGAACATAATTTTATGGTTGAATGAATAAAGTTTGTAAGAGACAATGGAAAAATTTACTTCAATATGAATGTACTTGTCTTATTCATAATGAATTGATCACCGGGTGGTGATCAATGTCATGTATGTCAGGTCCTTCTTAGTGCAAATTGAACGCTATCGATCAAGTTGCAATGTGGCCACTAGTCTAGATGACTTGACATTATGTTGAGATAAGATGGTGGTTGCAGGTAGTCAACAAGAAACCCTGGATCTGGATTTCGTGTTATTTGGCACTCGTCAGCAAGGTGTACCTGTAATCTTAAGGGAACTGGTGCTCCCGGATAGCCTAGGGATAACGTCTCTGAATGTGAAGTTGGATGACACGAGATCGAATTCGTCCGGGAGCACTAGTTCCCTCAAAATTACAAGTACACCTTGCTGACGAGTACCAAATAGCAGGAAACCTAGGTACAGGGTTTCCTGTTGACTACCCCCAACCACCATCTTATCTCAGCACTTGTCTTATTCAATCTCCTTGTCTTAATTTTTTTCTATTTAAATTAGAATAATGGTGTACTAATTAGTTTTACTATGACAGAGATAATTCACTGATTGGACGGATACTTTCGATAATCTTTGAGTTAGATAGTTAATTTGGGAAGTTCTCGTTACTATTCTAGTCAACATCATCAGAATCCATTACATTTAAGAGTAAACTGTTTTAGAATTATTCAACAAGGGTTAGACTCATTTAATCGGTTGGTCTTGTTTGAAATCAGTTATCATTATAAGTTTCATTATCTTTAATTCACAAGCATTATAGGCAATGATGGATGGTGGCTAGTATTGAATAACATGGTAGTGTTTGAAGTGAACGGTACTCCGTTCGAGTTTTATAGTAAACAACAATTTTGGGATGCAATTACATTCAACTGACGAGTCTCAAATAGGATGAAACACGCGTCATGGACTCCACTGCTAACCATCATCTAACTTTGTTCATACCTCTTAATTTTTATCAATAAACCACATATTGTTACGTCCTTAATCTGTCTACCCACTTTTGGTGCTGAGAATAACTTGTCTAATTTAGATTAAGACCTTGACGCGATTGGCTGACCGGCTTAACCTCAAGGCTAATATACATGAATTCAAAGTGGAGTAGAGAGCGACGAAAACTATTCTATCACCTGATTGGCTGACAAGCATGCGAGTGAAAGAAGACAAGACAATTGGAACACTACTCGATTTATTCTCAGTTTCGATCTGGGTCCCGATTTCAATTTGTGTAAAAGAGTACATGAATACACAAATGACTAACCAGACCACAACTCACAATAATTAGGAAAATACAATTATGTCCAAAACCGGGGATTAGCGTAGAAAAATAGAATATGAAATAATATGTTCAAATGACAATAGCTTTGGAACAAAAAGGGGTTATGGCAGTGAATCATACATCAAACGAAAGCTCATAGTTTGTAGAATAGATTAGGGACAAAAATAAATGTTATCGTTTTACAAGCTTTGAATTAACTGAAATAACGTCCCCCCCCCGAAACAATAGGTTCCATAGTTTGTCAAGACTTCTTTGTTTCTCTGTTCACATCACATAAAATCTGATTAAAATTATATGACTTTATGTCACATTGCAATCTAACTAGATATTTAACAAATAAAGATTTCAGTGTAAATTACCATCCACCTACCTATATAAAGAACTCGACATCTGAGGGAAAACACGGCATACAGTCGACAGCTCAGAATCAATTAGATGATTTGGACTTCGCAGATGGCCTAGCCTTCCTATCGCATACACACGAACAAATACAGATAAAGACAGCCAGTGTAGCAGCAGTCTCTGCATCAGTAGGCCTCAAAATACACAAGGGGAAAACTAAGGTCCTCAAATACAACACGGAGAACAGCAATCCAATCACTCTCGATGACTAAACTGTGGAAGATGTAGAATCTTTCATATACCTGGGAAGTATCATCGATGAACAAGGTGGTCCAGATGCAGACGTAAATGCATGATTGGCAAAGCACCAACAGGACTACTACAATTGAAGAACATATGAGACTCAAAACAACTTGCAACCAATATCAAAGTGAGAATCTTCAATACCAACGTCAAGACAGTCAGTTCTACTGTACGGAGCTGAAACTTAGAGAACTACTACAACCATCATCAAGGTGTAAGTATTTATAAATAATTGTCTACTCAAGATACTCAACATCCATTGGTCGGACACCATCAACAACAGCCTTCTCTGGGAGAGAACAAACCAGCTTCCAGCTGAACAAGAAATTAGGAAAAGACGATGGAAATGGATAGGACATACATTACGCAAATCATCAAACTACATCACGAGGCAAGCCGTAACTTGGAATCCTGAAGGGAAGCGGAAAAGAGGAAGGCCGAAGAACACATAACGTCGGAAAATAGAAGCAGATATGAAAAGGATAGAGAATGCTGGTGAGAGGCCTATGTTCCTTCACGAGGAGTAACAGGCGTAAGTAAGTAAGTACCTATATATATATATGTATATATAAATGACATAGAAACATTCATAAACATGATAACAAGAATCAATAAAATTAGTTTATCATAACATCCAGACAAGTAGTATATATATATATATATCCCTTTAGAAAAGAAAGATCAATACTTAACTACTTTTTACTGTTTATTAGTCAACATGGGAAAAACCACAACCATTATAGTTGATAAAGTAGTATTTCTTTAACTATAATCTTTACCCGTTTATCATTATCACATTCATATATGTATATTCAAGGTAATAGGAAAATAACCGAATAATGAATTGAATATACACTAATATCGTTTAGATAATCCATAATTCTATTGCTTTGCTGTTACCAAACAAAAAAAACAAAAAAGAAACTGCCATTCAAGTTTGTAGTCAAGTTGGATACCATTGTATGGTGATGTTGATATTTAAGTAAAAATGAATGTCATAGAAATAACACTTTTATATAGAATAGAAATTCCTTAATCTTTTTACGTCATAATTCTTACTATTCTATATATATTTAATCTATTTGAATATGGTATTATTAATTAAATAATAATATTGTAACTATGTAAACGAAAAAGTCACTTTATGGTGTGTGAGCTACTTATATCCATATAAGTAGTATATAATGATGGTTGGAAATAGGATAAATTTCAGTAGAAGATCAAAAAGGAAAGAATGGGAACAGTAAACAATTGTGATATGGAAATATGGTAACAATGAAATCTGGGACGATGGATTGATATTCACAAAATGAACAGTCAAGTTGGAAACGAATTGATTGATAATTTGCAAATGAGGTATCGTACTGTATGGTTTTTAGATTTTAGTAAGATGTTCCGTAATTCTGTGTGACAAGTACATTCGATTGTCCCCAGTCATGTTCTTGTTCATCAAATGTCGATAAACTTCAAGAGTGAACATCAATTCTGAGATGCAGGTGTGTCCAGCTGACGAGTCCCAAATAGAACGAAACGCGCGTCCTGGATTCGACTGCTCGCCAATATCCATATTTGCTTATAATGCTTGTGGACTGAAGTAAAATCGAGGTAATACGCACATATGCCAATAAGTGACTGATCAATTGCAGTCTTAAACATCCATGGGATGATTTAAACAAACAATACCGAGTGAATAGTTTATCAGATAGATAAGAATATTTGGAGATTCAATGGGAAGAATGTGAAGTGTTTTATCTCTTCTAAAATACCACAATGATGCCTATCAACAGAACTAATGCAGTAGTCATTAGATATCTGGATTAAAACCATTATGTATCTCACAATTATTGTAGTCTATACTTTGAACAAGCCAATAACTGAACAACACAAAGAGATGAGAAGCAGATTTTCCTGTCGGTCGTAACATAAAATATATACAATATATTTGATATTATATGATCACTGAAGGTTGAAGATGGACTGTTACGTGTAACAGGAATAGTCTAACTATTAGTGAATTAAAAAGTGGATATATGATACAAGTATAGTTTCTTGACTTCATGTTTACCTCAAATTGACTAAGGACTAAGTTATATTTAATGATTGAATTCATAAGTCAATTGAAGCTAGACCACCATGGAGAATCTGGAAGCACTGAATGACCGTTTCAGTCAAGAAGCAGAAGATGGTCATTGAATTTTCTTCACATTGTATTTTGTTTTATAATTTCCAATGGAATTACTATAGAGATGCCGGATGATGATCATTTGAAGATGCGAGCAATACTTAACTTAAAGCATTTGTTAATGGTAATCAACTCAAAGTATGGTGAAGATATGTATTAATCCAACGTGTTACATCACATCATAACAACAAGATGAAATTAAAACATTAGATGAGACTATAATTTATGGATGAACCAATCAGATTTACGATAACAGGTGTTAGATTTTGGCTCGAAATTCATTCATCCATTCGGCTGAATCGAATCTTGGCATCTTAGTTGATATCAGTTCATGATGAAAACCCTAAATCTAATTCCAAACCTTAACTATCAACTGTAAATCATAATCCTTATTCTTCAAATTGCTTTATAACCCTAATTTAGCCCTAGTCAGTAGGTAGACACTCTCAAGATCACTTTAACGTTGCTCAAAGGTCGTCCATAAACTATAATCTCACCAAACATTGTACAGTAAAAGTACCAAAATCACAATAATTCTAATCAGATTAAACAAGACGAAATGTGAGCATAAAATCCGAAATACAAATACTCAAATGTAAAGATGGAATACATTCGGATCACTAAAATGAATTTTGAACTATGTGACCATTTATCAATTGAAATTTCCTTCTTTACTTCAAACAGATGGTCTATATTTGCCAATAGCGACTTCATAGACACAAAGTAAGCTTCCGAGTCCACTTAAGAGATAGTCAGTTATACGAATTACATTTCCCAGACTACTTATGTTTCATCTTCAACTAATACTCTAAGTTTAACAGGTAATTTTCAATATATATATGTGCTTCACCCTTTTAAGATGTGAATCGAACCCCGAACCTTCTGTCTCACGTACGAACGCCTAACCTCCAGACCACTGAGTCAAAATGCAATTGTACTATTCATAAGCTTTTTTAGCTCTGAAAACAAATCAATCCAGCAAAACAATCTATTGCAACGAATTCACTTGTTGAAAACTATACATTCTTACATAAATAATTCACTATTCAATTCGAAAACTATATTAGGCATCACAGAATTTACTTTGTCCCTAATTGTGAAAATCAAAATCATTTATTTTATTGTATTTAAACACATAAACATTAGTACAAGAAGGCACAAAAATATAAATGAGCCACACTTCGTCACTCGATTGGTGTGTGGGCTGGAATACTGTCTGTACGCCCAAATCGAAGCAGATGGTTTTCTTAAAAGGCCACAACCCGAAATTTCGATCTAAAGGTTTGGTTCACAATACAGTGGAACAACGTAAGGAGATGAAGTCTTATGGTAACCGTTGACCAACAATTGGTTCATACACCATTTGTTCCCTTAAGATACTGTAGCCCATGTGCACCAATGGTTTAGAATCAGGGTTCTCCAACTTCCCTAGATGGATCCTCCATATCCACCAACCCGGTTAAAACGCCTGCCTTCAATTTCGTAAACAACACCCGTGATGCGAGAAAAGTGAGTAGGTCTTCCATGTCAGTGGCTGTATACACGTGACCATGTGAGAGCATTATGAGGGGGAGAGCTAATTCTCCCTACTCTCAGCGGTAACAGGGTAATGCTTGGATAGGTAAGATCTACACAGACAGAAACAACTGAATTGAAAGATTACAAAAGAGAAGTGTTGTCAGTTTAATTGAAGTTACAACACCAACATGATTGATTTTGATCAAAAAAAAACAAACATTAAAATGTATGTATTTTCATAAATTTAATCATTCAATGTGTCTAATTGAGAAATGTTATTAAAAGCAAACAAGAACAAAAAGTGATTGACAAATAATGGAGTTGGTAAGATCAATACATCTGTACAGTTGTAGGTCACTTAAATATAAATTGATCCTACTCAAAATTATCATTGAATGTACCTGAGAACTAGAGAGAACAAGTGTCTATATGATATGAACATTATAACTGTGTTACTTATATTCACTCGGTATTGTTTGGCTTGTATCTTCCCATTGAGGTTTAACACTGCAATTAATCAGTCTGTTATTGGCATATGTGCATACTGTGCGTATGCCTCGATATTACCTTAATTCACAAGCTTTTGCTTGTAAGCAATGATGGATAGTGGCTAGCAGTGGAATCCAGTTTGACGCGTGTTTCGTTCGGTTACTTATAAGTAACTAATAATTTATTATGGAATTTTAAGGGGATCAGATGATTAATTGCTTGGTTGTGAATTGATTAATTTTCTCATAGTTAATGAATATTTTCTTCAGATACATTGATCTAGTCATTTATCCTCTAATCTCAGCTACATTCAATCTGTTTGTTTCTGATTCATTTTATAACAAACGCCAAATGAGTTACTATGAATTGATTGTTACAAAAAAAGGTTATTTATTTTAAAGAGGATAAAGAATGATCGGCGAGACTCTAATTTAGGGACGACCTTTGAACGAATCTTAAATGACCCTGACAGTTATTAGCCAATCAGAAGACAGTATAAACTGAAAATATATTATAAGTAATGAATTACAGTAGATATTCTTCTTTTACATGATTAAAAAACTTGTTAAGGTTTGATAAAGGTTCAGAGGTTCTGTATTCATAATGCATATGGTATAGAAACTCGTCCATAGGTTTAGGGTGCTAACATGCGATCGGTTTACAAAGGATTTTAGAGGTTAGGGTTGTAGCCTCTCAATAAACACCTCTTCTCTAAAATGCGATGTAAACTGATCGCATGTTAGCACCCTAACCCTATGGACGAGTTTCTATACCGTATGCATTATGAATTCACAACTTCTGAACCTTTATCAAAACTTAACAAGTTTTTTAATCATGTAAAAGAAGAATATCTACTGTAATTCATTACTTTCTTGTAATATATTTTTACTTTATACTGTCTTCTGATTGGCTTATAATTGAAATTGCTAAAACGCTTCTCATTGGAGCGTCTCTAAATTAGTCTCGCCGTCCCATCTGTTGTAACCTCTCATTAGTCACCTCCTCTCTAAAACCCGCTGTGAACCGATCGTATATTAGCATCGCGTGTTGAACTTGGCTCCGTGACCTTGAAATTGCTCAAACGCTTCTGATTGGCTTGTCCCTAAATTAGAGTCTCGCCGAATGATCTATTCGAAGTGTTTTATAATGTCAGTTAGTGTATTTTATCGTTGACCAGATACTATCAGAAACAACTTACTATGGGAGAGAACAAACCAAATTCCAAAGAAGGTAGAAATCAGGAAGCATTGGAAGTGGATAGGACATACATTAAGGAAAGAACCCAACCGTGTCACAAGGCAAGCCCTCACTTGGAATCCCCAAGGTCAAGGGAGATCAAGACCAAAGAACACATTACGTCAACAAACAAAGACATACATGATAAGAAAGAACAACAATTGGATAGAACTCGAAAGGATGGAATAGGGAAGAATTGGTTGGATAATGCTGGTCGGTGGCCTATGTTCCACTGGGGGTAACAGGCGTGAGTAAGTAAGTAAGTGTATTTTGCCAAACAGAATAGTAAATACAATGATATTTCAATAGATCTAATTGGAACATTTACTTTCCATCTTTCTACATCTTTATTACGCAACAAAGTAGTAATCTCCAGTATTTAAAAAAGAATTGGATACACCAAAGACAAAAAAGAATCAACAGAATAACCGGTATAAATCTCTTATATTGTACAAATTATCACTGCTGAATTGACAACAGACAGAAATAGGCAAGGGATTATTTGAAAGAAAAATAAACTGTACAACTATATATATGAATGTATATACATAAATAGATAATGAATAGTTTATTAATACTATTTACAACATCTCATACAATTTTCGATTGACGCATTTTTATATAACGTAAGAAATCACTTGCTTCCTTGTAATCTGGATGTGTTTGACTAATATCAAATGCAGGATTTCTTAGAAATTCATCAAAGCGATCATCATCACATAATTCATCAGGGTTATTGTTTTCTCCAAACCACTAAGTGAAATAGAAAGAAGATTAGTGAAGTGATGATGATTCTAGCCATTTGACACTGAGTCGAAATGTTGCTTCCGATTTTAAGTAATTGATTATACAATATTAATACAGAGGGACTTGTGGACATTGTAGGATTTTAATGGTTTAAATCACGACCTAACATGAGATAAAACATTACTGAAAAACTGGAAGCATTGGACGACCGTTTCGTCCTAGTGTGGAACTCCTCACGTGCTCAATAGTGATTAGCTTCGGTAACAAATCCCTGCAGTTCTAGTGATTAGCTGTGACCAGTAGAGTAGTTACCCAACACAGAAAATAGATGAGGGTTGCGCAATACCGTGAATCGGTTCAAGTTAAAAATCAATACCGTGAATCGATTCAAGTTAAATATCAATACCGTTGAATTCCGACTCAATGATCTAGACCTTAAACATTGACACGTGGGATTGAAGATCCTGGGTTACATATCCTGAGGCGGTGCCGTAAATGCGCACTATACAAAGACAAAACACCCATCTAAGATAATTTCTTGGTTTGAATTATGAAAATCGTATAATATACATGACATTTAACAAATCCATCCAGTCGTTCGAAACAATAATCTGCTTATTACCATAGTAATACTAAGAATCTACTATACCAGCTTTGGTCTAGTTTAATCTTGTCAGTCATCCAAAGGTGACTACTAATACTACTACGATGAGTAATTGATGCTGATATACAGATTGAAAGACAGGTAAGGAGTTAAGATACAAGCGTATCTCCGCGAAATATGACGTTTAACACTAGGAAAAGGCCCATTGGAAACTCAGTTACCAATTGCAAATTGGTATGCCACATTTCGACTTGCATCTTTTATATATGAAAGCAGATAGTATTATCCATATGTTAATGTGTTTTATTTGTACATCCAATCAAAAAATTAACATGATGCGAACTTGATATCATCTAAAGATAAATTTCTGACTAATGAGTCAAACTACTATTAAATTTATTAGTAATACTGCTGACCAACTGGCATATTCATAAAATGAACAAACAAAACCTACCAGTTTCGATTCACGTTCTAATCTTGCTTGAACTTTTCGTTTTTTCTCTATGATTTTTGTACGCTAAAAATAAATAATATATGAAACCAAAAGACGGTAGGAATACACTATACTGACTGACGGTCATGAAATAAATGAAATTAAACAATCAAATTTGAGGCGGTGTTTATTGAATCTATGTGCCATGTTTAAAGCAGAACCGTGGATAACCTGCTACAGGATATCATGTTTTTGACCATATCTCTCATTCTACACAACTTGGTTGGTTATATGACCATAGTTCACCTACATAATGTTGGATTAGTGAGAAGCTAGTAAGTTGCATCATCATTATGATGTGAAATCAAGTAGTTGCTATGGATTAACTGTAGTTTTATACAGCTTTACTAAACAGCGTTGTCATTAAGAATATAGATCTCAACCCTCACCGATTGACAAATGCACATACACGATAGGCAGTGTGTAAAGACTGTTCAGCATGAGAATACAACTACCATATAATTAACATATCGTTCTCATTTGTTGAATTCAGCTTCACGTTGACCAGAATAACATTATGCTAAGTGCTATCTTCTGAAGAATTGACGAAAAACTGAGTAAGATAAGTATGGTACATTACTATGTTTGTTGTTTAGACCATAAATTTCAAGATCTTGCTTCCATACTTTGAAAAAAAAACTCATTGAGTATTCTGACTTTTCCGGGGCTGATCGTTTACCATCGAGTAAGTTATGCACGGATTACGAATACACCAACTACCTCGATGGGAGATCATTTCTGATGTAGGAGCAGACTGGCTGGAAACTAGTGGCAGTCAGACCAAAACATGGTATCAGTCATTCACAGTTGGACTGAGTAATGTTAATAGGTGTAGACTACCACCTGGTTGGGGTCCGTGTGATTATCGTGGCCAATGGTTCTAGACTTTGAATGACATGGCTCAAAATCGTTTGCATTGGTGCAGGTGCATCTATTCTTTGTCTTCCCCTAAATCCTGAAATTCTAAATTTCCCATACAGTTTTTGTGTTTTTATTTCAGTAATTTATACTTTCTTTTCGATTCGCATCTTTGATGCCTAATCTCTTATACTGCCACTGATACTGTAACTACCTCTACTATTCTGAGATTTGGCCTGATAATTTCATCTCTCGGTGCTAATGAGGCAAAGCAACTTGAAACGATGTACATACGTACCACGTTCTACGTTGTGACTGATGGAATGACTAATTCAAAGTATGTCTGATTGCTCACTACCCTCTCTATTCAATGCAAGACCATATTACACTTTGAAACAGATCACTTAATAATAATGTAGGTTGTGTACTGGTTAATCCAAATCCGTTGGCCAGATACCACCATCAAAAACCTATTTTGGCAAAGAACAAACCAACTTCTAGCTGGAGGTGTACATTGTAGAAGTCATCAAACTGAATCATGAGGCAAACCCGAACTTCGGATGCTCAAGGCAAAAAGAAAAGACGCAGACCAAAGAAGAAATTGTGCCAGGAATTAGAAGCAGATATCTAAAGAATGAATAGCATTTGGAAACAATTGGAAAGAAGAGCCCAGGTCAGATTGCTGATCAGCGGCCCATGCTCCACGAAGGGTAGCAGACTTACGTAAAATACATAAGCAGCTGGCTACCATTACTGAAAGGCTTTTCATGAACACAGATCATTCTCCTGTGCAGTCACCTGAATAATACAATGTGTATCATCGTCTTAATAATCAGTGAGAAAATCATTTACAACTGGACAAATTATTAAGAACTTTAGGTGTTTTGAACAGAACCTACCTGTTTGATTTTTTTCTTTCTTTTATTGTCATTCTTCTGAGGGGATTTAACAACTTTTTTATCGTTATTATCACTGTAATTATCTTCGGATTCAAGAGGGTTGTTAGTTCCTTCCATTTCTATGTCTTCATCATTATTATCATCGGAATCCCTCGCCTCTGGTAATACCTTACGACGAACTTTTCCACGTGATATAGGCGTTACTGCTTGTGAGTCCTTTTTCTTTTCAACAGGTCGTAGATCATATTCTTCAGTTTCAGAAGCATCATTAGGAGTATGAGAGGCTAGATCAAGGATTTCTTCCTCTTCCTCTTCGTCTTGATTTACTGATTCCCCATCCATATCAACTTTATCAGTAGATGACAATCCTAAAAGTGCTAGACGGACTTCACCTGGTGGAAGTTTTTTAGGCCTATGACGATGAATTCGAGGAACAGTGGGGGCAGGCGGTTCTGATTCAGGATCTGAGCTAGCCGCTGTACTAGCCCCACTTGAAGAAAGAGCAAGATATTTGGAAAGCTATAAATAAATGAATAAATCAACTAATTATTTTATTGAGGTCACGAATCGATCTAAGTTGAACAACCATCGAAAACCTGGAAGCACTCGACAGCTATTTTATCCTAGTGTGGAAGTCGTTAGCAATCAGCATCCACAACCCTGTCATCAAAAATCGAATATAGGATCTTCGGTCTCGCGCGCGAACACTCAATCTCTGAATCATTCAGTCGGTATATATTATTAGGGTGTAATGCTTCAAAGTGAAAATAAATTTATACTGAAGTAGTACAAATCGTATGTTAAATTACGTAATAAGATTTAATTGACAGTTTCACTTCATATGGAAGCAAAATAATTACTTAAGAATGATTTTAGCACCCACACACCCACACCTAGTTGGACCATCAGAAGTAGGGTAGTTAAGTAAACTTGCCTGAAATAAACCCCGGTAAGTTTGAAAGTTTATTTACAAATGTCAAAAACCCATTCCATCCATCAATACATGAATGGATATATACCACATAGGATAACAAGAATTAATCAATATATGCAGACGGAATCAGATGAGTTGTGTTTGACAGTCAGCAATTAAGATGAATTCCTCATCTGTAATGAAACCGACCAGAGAGTAATTATTACAGTCAAAGGTTTTCAGCACAAGAGGTAAGACAGCTTAAAAGATTTGCAAGAGTATTTCAACTAGAAAAGATGATTTGGGAAGGTAAAAATAGTGATATATACAAATACAAATTAATAAGTATACGAAAATAGCAGAAATTAGTGAAAGCATCAATAAAGGGAAGCCGATTTTTACTTACTTCATCTCTATTCTCTGTTAAAGTAGTTTTAGGATCAATATCTGGACGAAATTGATCACGTAGCCAATTTGTTCGATCAGCCGGTGTTTTATCCCAAGTTATACCGATTCGTGTTGAGTGTAAGGCGCTTGTTTCAAAACGGATTGGGGCGTATTTTGTTTTATTGATTTCCCGACATTCACTTACAAGATGAGCATATTCTGAAGGAACCTGGAATATTTCAATTTAAAAACGAAATATAAGAATAAAGTATGCAGAATAAATAATTCAATGGGCACATACACTTAGCATACCTAATGATATGAAGAGTCCTTGAGCAAATTTTACAGGAAACTATGACATTACTTAACAAATATACAAGCTCAATATAAACTTGGAGTTGCTTCGCAAGTTAAATTAGAAACAAATGTAAATAAATGTAAATGAGAATAGTTTTGTCACTAAGATTTAACTTGATAGCTTCAAATAAACTAAACATTGGGTAGATAGTCAATAATAAAAACAATGATATAGTTGTGATGTCCTAATGAGTGAAAATTAGAATTTCTGACATTTAGTGACCTAGTTCCAGTCGCTTCTTCAGAGGTTAAGTGAGAATAAAACCTGATTAGGTGAAAATATAATAATAGTCTGTCTATGGGCCAACAATCAAAGCGATGAGGGGTACGTTTCATTCTATGAACCCCCAAATGTTCAACGTGTAACTGAAGCAGTAGCTTGGAGTGAAGAGATGTTGGTATCTGTCATTCTAAATATTAGGCAATCGTTTGTGATACGAGAAAATCACGTCAACAGAGAATTTTCTTAAGCTTTTCAGGAGTCTTGTCAGTCATGAAGCTTGAAATTTTCTAAATTATCGGGTTGCAAAGCGACGCCTAGTGTTTAACTGTTACTGGTAAAGGAGTATCATTGAGTGACGAAATGAACTTCTGAACAAAATGAGTAGTTAGACTATATATTGTATTTGATTTAGTTGATCAGGTTAACGTGGTCCCAGAGTTGAATCATATTTAGTACCCTACAAGGGATACCTGTATTCTTGAGGGGACTGATGCTCCCTGGGAAATACTCAGTGATCGACCAACTGTAAATACATCTCAGTCTTACATGAGGTCGCCCGAGGGTCAAACAGCTCATTGGTATCTTTCCTGGCCGTGAATCTCGGTACCATGGAATCAAATCCGCCAGGAGCCATCAGTCTCCTCGAGATTGCAGGGGTACCTTGCTGAAGAGTGACAAATGGCACGTAACCTTGGTTAAGCAGAGTTACCTGTAATTACCTCTACTCACCACCAACTTACGTCTCAATATAGGGCACATGAAGTCGAGTCACTAAGGTTAGTCGCCACATTGCAAGTTGGTTGATAGAATTCGATCAGTACTAAAAAGTACTTGATATTCATGACATCGGTCGTTAATCAATGATTAATCAATCGTGTTATTAAAAAAGTATTATACAGATAGAGAGATGGAAAAACTACCAAAGCAAATCTTACTTCAAATTGTTGGTCATTATCAACAAAACGCAAATCTAGCCGGGAACCGGAACTTTCATATTCAAGGCCATCACAAGCCGTATAAATTGCTTCCGCTGTTTCAACACTATCAAATTCAATAATAGCATAGAAATATTTCAATCGTGCTAATTGATATTCGCGAATACGACGTCGGAGTTTAGATGATGCATTACGCCAGCCAGATTTTTCATCAACATCTAGAGCCATAGTCGAATTCTCTACAGTCAGATTGTTGTTTTCATTGCATTCTGTATCTGATTCACTTGGACGAAGTTCAAGTGGTCCATGAATAGCTTCATCAGCCATACGTTTAATACCAAACTCGGATGGATAGATCTAAATTGGTATTATCCGAAAATAAAACAGATTGATGACAAAAACAAACACATGTGTAATATTATTGAATGACATTGAATTCAAAGAATTACGTGATACAGTTGTAATTCTAATAGAATCGAGTAGGTTAGTATGTTACAAAGCAACTGATCTACACACAAAACATACGAATTAACTACAAATACGATTGTTACCGCCACTTAGTACTCAATGTTTCACTGAGCCGTAGGAATATTAAGGGCCATTAAGAGTAGAAGACACTCGTAAGCTATTAGTATTTGACCACAGATGCCTTAGAAATATTTCTGGCATCTGCTGGGATCACCGGGTAAGTAGTAGTGAGGTTAGACGCAGGGTATTAGGGAATGATGGTAAATCAGTTGACGAGTTTGTGAATCTTCATCGACTGAGATGGTTGAGCCACGTGTTACGCATGCCTGAACACCGATTACCACGACGTGCAATGCTATCCGGTATTGGAGATGGTTGAAAGAAAGTTAGGAGCGGTCAAACCAAAACGTGGCATCAGTGCTTGAAGACACTAACTTCTAGTCTGAGCCATGTTGGTAGGTGCAGACTACTTGATTGGGGTCCGCGTGACTATCGTAACAAATGGTTGGAGACTCTTGGTGACATGGCTCAGAATCGATCACAATGGCGTAGGTGTATACACTCCCTGTCTTCCCTTAAACTATGAGATTAAAATCGCTTCACATCTTTCTTTCTGCCAAATAATTTTCTCTTCCTGTACTATATCCTTATATGCAATCTTTCTTTTATATATTACCACAACTGAATTAACTGCTTCTATGAATTTGTTGTTCATCTTGCTGTGCTAATGAGGTGTGGCAACTTGGACCGATGCACATGTGTGCCTGGTCCTACGTTGTAGCTGACTGACTGACTAATATTAAGGGATAGCACCAAGCATGTGACTGCAAAGCATTGTTACTCAGCAAATACACATTTTAACTACATTTTTAGCCAACCAGTGGAGTTCGACCGTGTCGGGTGTGAGGAAGGTATCCACTGAAGACAATGGATAATAGTCGTGCAATATCGTGGATTGATTGAAGTTAGATTTGTACACTACTGGTTACTGACTCAGTGATCTGGAGATTGAACGCTCACGAAGGTAATGGGTTAGATTTCCGATTGGGGATTATAGTGGACACTGATGAGGAGTCTCACAGTAGGACAAAATGATCGTTTACTGTTTCCAGTGATTGTTCAACTAAGATTGGTTCTTGATCTCAATGCAACTCGGAAATCTCCACAACCTCACGCTGACATAAAACATTAATTGAATGAATTATCTTGAACGGCTCAACGATAGAATACACTGTTCAAAAGGATTGCTTTCACATTATGTAGTAGTAAAAATTGAAACTGAAGTGGACAACTTCCTGCCGATTCGATCAACAGCTTAAAATACTGACTACTTCCTGTCAAAGTCTACAAAATGATTAGTCAGATAAGATCCTTAAAAAGATTTTGTCATTTATTGGAGATATTTACAGGGAAACCTATAGAGTAAGATAGAAGCTTAAAAATCAACTGTTTGTAGTCCATTCGGGAACTGGATGGCAACAAAACTCTAGAGACAATATTCTTCTACCACATTAATTCATGATCGATAGTGTAAACCTAGTTTAGGATACTGTTACAGTGAGATGAACCACAGAAACCGTTCATTTAAATTAACTACCTTGTTAGATGTTTCAGTTAATAAAACTAAAGTATGATCTTAAGTTATAGCTACCACCCACATTCCATGAGGAATAACATACAAAACAATTCAACGAGACCAGTTATAAAGTAAACCGGTATGGAAATTGGTGACGTCAAACCATTCGCTCTTGAGATGTACTTTTCTAAATATTGTGCAGTTGAGTCACCCAGCAACATCGTAACCAATCAATAACTATATGATTATAAAAACTTGCTCTTTATGAAATACGTGAACCGTCAGTCTCATAATTAAGGCATTAATTACCAGGTTCGAACACCTCCCCACCTACTTTGGCTTAGGAGATTGGGTAGTACCACTAGCCTCCAAAGTTAGTGCGGCTCATTCCTAGGTACCTGATGAACGAGTTAACTTAAATTTTAATTCATATGCTGATGAAGAATAGGGTAAATAATTTATCATTTGAGGGTAACAAACGACAAGGTAATCATTTAGTCTAGTATGCCGCTCAAATCGTTAGGACAAAAAGTGAAATGCAATGAGGGGATGGTAGTTTAACATCTACATTTTAGAAAGTTGTTCGATCAATTTAATGACTTACTGTAACTTTTTCAATATGCCCTCTGGCTGGTAAAAATGATTCTAAGACCATATAAATTGTTTCTGGTTTCGCGTTATCCCAATCGAAATGAAGCAGTGCCAATCTATGACTTGTCTGGGTAGCAGGAACTGAATCTTTAGTTAATTCGTACCAATCTGCACCTATATGTATATGTGGCAAAAAAAAACCTGAAAGCTATTATGAATAGTAGGTACGAAAATGTTTAGGTTTATTTTGGATACAAAAATGTTCATAATAAGATTACTGATATGCTAATTTGTTATATTCAACGATGACTAACAGTTGATTATAAGATGGAATAGCATACATTCCAAGTGTTTACGGAAAGAATGATTCAAATAATCTAGAAGGGAGATTCCTCAATGAATTTCGCTCTTATATTGAAGAAATTGAACTATCCACTGATGAAAAAGAATTCCAAACTGGTGTACACGATTTAAACGATGAAGACCACGACCTGGGCGTGGTTGTATAAACCAGATATTCACACTACATTATGTCCTAGAACATAGACACACATTCAGACGCCCCACAATAGTAGTATTTCTCGACCGTAAAACGACATTTGATTCTGTAGATCGTGAGGTACTATGGCAGTGTTTGTCACTTAAAGGAGTACCAAAGAAGTACATTGACCTTATAAAGGCTCGCTACTCGAACACAACTGGTCGAGTGAGAGCTTATGACGAACTGTCATCAGAATTGATTACCTCAAGTGGTGTTCGTCAGGGCTGTCCACTCTCTCCATCCTTGTTCAACTTTGTCGTTGATGTGCTTTTAGAGATAACACTTTTCTCATCTAGATTTCCAGGAGTTGAACTTTTACCGGGAGATTCACTTGTTGACTTGGAATATGCCCATGACATAGTTCTATTTGGTGGAGACGCTGACAAAATGCAGTCTTATGACCACTATAAGCAACATTGCAAATACGTTCGGGATGCGATGCCCAACCACCGACTGCCCCGACAAGCGATATTTTATGGTGTAGGAGTAGGTTGGAAGAAAGCTAGGGGTGGCCAGACCAAAACATGATACAAATCCATGGAGTCATTGATAAGTGGACTGAGCCATGTCGGTCGATGTAGACTACCTGGTAGGGATCCGCGAGACGATAGCAACCGATGGTTAGAGACCTTGAATGACATGGCTCAAAATCGTTTGAATTGGTGCAGGTGCATCCACTCTTTGTGTTCTCCCAAATTCTAATCTTCTGAATTTTTCAAACTCCTTTCTTTTTGTCTCTTTTCAAATTTATTTCACTGGATCATACTCCTTGAATAACATCTTCAAACCCTAATGTTTCCGATCACTGCTTACACTTTACTACCTCTACCACTATGGGATTTGAGTCGACAATTGTATTTCGGTGCTAATGTGGTATGGCAACTCAAACTGATGTACGTACGTACGTACGAAGTTCTACGTTGTCAGTGACTGACTGTGATTTGTAATAAAAGGTTAATAAGAATTTTCGAAACGCAATTATTTCAGAGATATAGCGATACTTGTAGTTTGAATATGTACGTAAAGCAACTCACCCAGACACCTGATTTGGTGTGGGCACCCAGGAGCAGCATTCCACCTTCATATATAAATATTTTGAGTGATACATACTATTATTGGTGTTCTGTCGTATCAGATTTCATTTGAGTTAAATAAATAAATAATCAGTAAATAGACAATAAGTCAAAACCGAACAACAAAACTACAAATTAAATGTTAATGTTCTGACCTCATTTCCATTGGATTCGAAAGACTAAAGAGAACAAGTTACACATATCTAACTTGATTCATGATTTGGAGTAGTTCCCAGTCAAAATCTGAATAGGTGATAAACAGTAAAGGAGCCAATTTCGCTGATGCGACTGGTATTGCTCACAAATTTACATTTATAAACAATTATGATGAAATTAGTTTCACACAGACTACACAACAGTTTAGTGTTAACATCTTTCGATTTGGTGAGTGACTTATAGCCGATGTGGGCAGGTTATCTTTAGTTACTAATTTATTTGGATGGGATATTTTATTGCTATTCAGTTTTGCGGAAATCTGGATATCACTTCTCTATTTTTATGATAAGAAAAACTAGATTAAAAAAGTGCTAACCTTGTAGGTCTTCAATATCCTCGAAAACATTAATTTTTTCTTCGTCACTGGTCGAAGTGCTTGATTCAGTTTCTGAGGCTTCGAGTTCAGAACTTTCATTGCTACTGGAGTCCGATTGTTTTTCCGCACCATCCTTCTGAGTTTTAGATGCTAATTTCTGTTTCACGTATGCTCGTGGATTTTTGAACCAAGGACGTCCGCGTTTATCTTTAAATGCTGATTCAGGTCCAACATCATCAAAAAGGTCTTTAACGGTCCTCGTCTTTTTGGCACCTTTACGTTTGCCAGGAGCAAGTAGAGGGTCATGAGATATTTCTTCTAGATTTTTATTATTCATTGATTATTCTGAAAATATTTTAATCAAATTGATAGATAACAAAAAATGTCAACCGAAGGTAAAACAAAGTCTATTTTATCAAATCACGGCTCATGCAACATTTTGAGTTTAAAAGGAACGGAATGCACACCCAGCATCCTTACATTATTACTCGGAGTGTTCAGAAGTCTTCGTATTTAATCAGCACGTTAAATTAAAATGTGCCATCTAAGTACACTAAGTCAATAAATTAATCATCAGGAGAGGTGAATATTGTCTATGGAAAAATGTCTATAGCAAAATTAAATTTGAATGAGGAAATCGCTTATCGTCTACGGATAGCAAATAAGGGAGATAGCCAAGACGAAAGTTTTCAGAATTGTCTAACCTGAAAAGAACTGCAAGTGAAGAGCCTATAGTAGTGGACTACTTTAGTAAGAGATTTAATGACATTGCTTATGAATATTTAGATTAACGGGGTCTAGGTCATTTAATGTAACTATAGTCAGGGATTGATATGTTTTCAAACCTGTTAGTGCAAAAATTTGGTTTATACAACCACAGTCAGGTCTAAAACCTACCTAGTATTTACTGTCTGTATTCAGGCATAAGACTTATAAGAAAGTACGTTGGAAACATTACTGATCAAACTGATTTATCTCTCGTATCAAAAAGGGTTTTTGTTCTTTGCTATAAATTTGGAAGACCAAGGATCAAGAAACGTCATCCAGAGTTACATCTTGTCCACACTGATAATACTGACTCGCCATCCTGTAAAGATGTCTGAAGTTATCCTATAACAACGGTGTCTTCCTTTGTACCATTACTCATTATTATTAGGAGCTGCTAACAAAACCTTAGCATTAAGAAATTTCCACGGAGACCGATAAAATGAAAGTCAGTGTGGAAACAATATCACTACTAGTGAAATTAAAATAAGTGCAACTGTATTTTAAAAGAATAAATAGTGTGGGGAAAACGGCTAACAAGAAACACCAACGCTACAAATTCAGAGGGAGATAAAAAGAAAAGATATATTTTCTCCATAGCCACTAGCTTCTTTCACGTTATCCAAACTCAGTCAATCTCCAGAAAAAGATTTAGTTCATTCAACATTAGCAAGTACGTTTACATAAAAACAAGCCAGAAACAACTGACTAGATTATTAACCTTCATCACAACTAACAAGAGAATCATATCTGATACGACATAAGTGGTGAGCTGATAGTGATTTATTACAAGACAACTACATCACTACTGTTTCCTGTTATTTGACAGCCGTTTCAAATTTACAATTACAGCTCATGACTTAAAGTCCACTTACTTACACTTCAGTCGAATTGAATTAAATGGTGTTGCGTTAGTTAAGTAGTCAGGACTAAACAGAGTACATTAATTTATTAAAGTATAAACGGGAAAAGCTTATGAGAATAGTGGTGAAGCTTTACATTATTTGGAACCTTACTTTTTTTTAACCAAACCCAATTTCAATTGTCTAAGTTCATTATAGACATACCTACGTTACCTAGGCAAACAGAAAACGGAGAAACAAAGGTAAGTCTTAAGGAAATCTTGAGGAAAATCCTTAAGGGAAGTCGACGTGAAATGTCAAAGTTTTGCCTAAAATTTCCCCCACTTAGGTAGGTTGACCATTTATGTGACCAACAGTAGGTCACATAAAACTCTGCATATAAAACGATTCATGCTTGACAATTTGGAAAATACTAGACCAATTTCGTGAGTATCATAAAGGTCGTTAGACATATGAGCACATATGTAAGTGCATGAAAATGGAAAGTTTGAGGTACTTACTACCGTAAAGACTCCGGTTCTCCCAGCTGCTTGAATCACGCGTCACAGGTTCAAATTACGCTCCAAAGTGTCCAATGCGGTCAGGCAGTTATTAACAAATTCGTAAACAAAATCAAATATCCTGAACATGTCGTCATCGAGTCGTTAAAAGGCTGGGAAAACATTTTTAGACCGAAAAGCAAACTTAAAAGTTCATAGAGTATCAAGGGAGTAATGATAGACCGTTTAGGAATGTCGTACTCAGCTATAAGGATTTGGTTATACGATTTAACTAAGTCGATTTTTGAAAGGACGATCGTACCTTTCAAGGTAGCTGCGAGATCGTGAATACGCGGTAACGAGTAGTGGTCCGTAATGGTTCGTGTACTAAATCTTCGATAATCGTCAGTTGAACGCCAATCACTGGTATTCTTTTTAGGAAACACATACAACGGAGATGTCTGTGGACTATTTGATGGCCGGAATATTCCTAAATTTATCTGAAATCGAATCCGCTCCTAGTCAATTTTGGCTTTCAATGGTGAGGGATCTAGTTATATTCAAAATCCGGTCAGCAGATGCACCTGGTTCATCTACATCGTATTTTGGAATGGAACCTCGTGCCCTGTAGGGTAAGCTTAGATAGAAGGGTTGTCCAATGAAGCCGTCGCCGAAAGTTCGATAATTGGTCACTTATCGCTTACGTATTAACATTTATGTTGCCGAGCTATGTCCTAGTCCAGTATTGTGGAAGCGTTGATCTAACCTTTGTTGATCGATTAAGCTATGGTGAGGTTCAGAAACACTAATAGTAAACCTAAAAGGTGCGACGTGTCTGTTGAACTTGTGCGGTAGAGCCTCCACCATCGCAAGGAACTTCATATATGGGTCGGTCACGCCGTGCTCGTGGAAGTCAGTCTCAGCACAGCAGAACCAGGCCTCGGTATTGTCAGGCCAGGGTAGCACAAGTTGCTAAGTGAAGGGGTAAGAGTCATAATCTTTCACAGTTAGGGTGTGATCACCAAGAACAGACCCATAATGTATAGCTTGGTGTATCAGATAAAGTCATGACTCATCACTAAAAGTGTCACCAATATAGAGGACTTGACGACGCTCTCATCCGAAACACCTTTTTATGGAGGACGCCAAACCCAGTTGGACTAGTGGTCAGGACTGAAGGGAGTCGAGGGTATGTTTGAAAGATGGTCGGTGTGTTCAGATGTATGTTATCCAAGCTAAATGACTTGTAAGGAACGAATAGGATGGAGTAACAAAACGTGATCTGATACGGATGTTGAACGAATGTGTATAAGAAGTGTGGTCAGTAAAACTAATGAGGTCAGCAACATTATCAAAGACTGACAAAATCACTTATTTTGGAGATTTATTTGCTGCTACAAATCTTCACTGTCAAAAATAGTGTATCATTTGAATTTTGTTATTTCTCGAATGTGGTTTCCCAAATGTGTTCTCAAGTGACCTGGTATTAATTGTGCTCGTACAAAGTTTCGGTCGTTGCTCATTCATTGAGAAGATCATTATCTTAACACAGGCCGATTTGTTTGTAGACTGTGAAGTGTTTTGTGATGGCCATACAGACTATTCGACCTAGAGGAATAAAAGTGTAGGACATGGCAGGACCAAAGGAGCTTCTCGATTTAAGATGTGCCGATATGTGGTTGCCTCTTTTTATAATAAGATGGGAGATATATATCTGAGCGTTTAAGTCGCAGGACATGTAGAAAGTTGTGACATCCTGTTGACAACCTAACACCTGCCTCTTAGATATATTTATACACGTTTAATTACGTATGATCCAGCTTGGATACAGTATTCTGGATGCAAGATCCATTTGTGTTCGCATGTTTGTATGAACTTATATGTGTGTGAAAACCCCTCCACGTATACATTTCCTGTGGAAGTATCCGTCCGTTCCCTTCAAATGTAATGCAACTTCTAATAAACCTAGTACTCACGCATATTATACTCGTCATTTTGTTTGTATTTACTATACTATACTGTCTACAAGTTCTAAATTGTTATGAAATCTGTGATGGCTTTTATGACTTTGTTTTGACTAACGTTATATTTGAGCTGCTGTTATATCATGTGAGTATTCCTGATTGATCTTACTTGATTCACATGAGTGGATTTATACCTGAACGGTAAAAACTTTATTCCCTGTTCGTTAGGAACTTTTGATGTCATGAACAAGGAGATAAATATATAATCGTTGCATCCTTATGTTTAGCTGCTCTCTTCTGAAACCCTGTTAAGTCATATCTTTTAGGCAGAACATTGTCCCCCGATCCCAAGGAATACTATTTGTTTGGAAATTGATTTTACAAGATGCCATTGTTTCTCGTCAATACACGTTAGAAGAATTATTGTCCAGGGATTTATTTTGGTACATATATTTACTAGTACCATATCTACACTGTTTATACATTCCAGTTCCGTGGAACCCTATGACCTGTTTGAATGGAGGTGCGTAACTAAACGATGTCGTAGGTACAGATCCACTAGAATTCTTAAGAACCTATATTTAACACTTGAGGGATTCGAAAGATATGATAAGAGAAACCAGTCATTTTGCGATATTATGCCAACTTGGGAAAAAAGCCTACCTTTCAAGTATATTCCTAGTGTTTCGTGTATGAAAAAATCTATGCAGGTGAGAGATGGATGTGTTAGAATAGTATTGCAAGTAAATTATCCATCTGACCATGATCATACTTACATACCGCTGGTTGGGTAAGTGACACCATGCACAATCAATAAGCTAACGCTTCGATTCATGTTCAATACAACTCTCTACTCATTCTTAGTCTTCTATACCTGCGAAATCGACCGAGTCAGACGCTGAAACGCGATTGACTAGATTTAACTAAACCATAACAAATACTCCATAAAGCAGTAATTTATCACTTCAACAGCTTGGTTATACTACCTAAAAGATAAAAAGGATTTAGACGGAGTATATAATAGAAGACTTTGGGCACGCCAATCAGAAATATAGCCCCATTGCTAACTGATTTCGACCGCTTAACATTGAAACAATCATAAGGGAAAAACTATGCATAGAAATAACGTGATTGAAAAAAGAACCAAGAGTAGTAGTCCCGGTTAACTGTAATTAGTACAAAACATTTTATATAACCAAAAGAAATATCCAATACTTATAGTGAAATCAAATCACAAAATACAAAAAGAAATACATAGAATTCATGATTTAGAAAATGAAACATGTAATCAAAAACGAAACATAACTGAATACTTATCGTTAAAATAAGATATAAATTAAACTGTTATAACTCCATGAGGAAGTTCAGCTGTTGGTGTACGAAAATACTTAACTGAATTTATAAAGAACATATGAATCAGGCGTAATGAATCATGTAGGACACATAGAAACAAAGTAAAAAGTTTAATTGAAAATCATTTATGATAAAATATGAGAAATGAAACAAAATTATGAAGTTCATATTTATAATCAAGTAATAACTGGCTCCAATGATGTACGGCTTACAGTTCCATCATCAATTTTGCTTACAAGATTTTTCGATCGTCTATTTACACCAGATTCATTTAGTAATCCTGTACCAAAACGATGATCCCATATAAGTAGACCAAATGTAGCAGTGATAGCGATACTGAGACAGAAGACGAAAAACACTTCAAGGAACAAATAACCCTGTAATATGTGATAGAGGAAAAAACACAAGTGTAACTAGGTACTTTTACATTAAGAGCATAGACAATAATATTTCTTCATCGTTACTACAACAGACTTTTTCATTTGACTAACAAACATGACTTGATAGTTTTCCGCAATCTTATCATGCTAGCTATAGCAAAGATGGATAGTGGCTAGCACTAGAATCCAGGACGCGCGTTTCGTCCTACTTCGAGACTCATCAGCTAGATGTACTTGCATCTCAGAGTTGATGTTCACTCTGGGACTCGAACTCAGTACCGTTCGCTCCAAACGCCATCGCGTTATCCACTTAGCTACTGATTCTTGATAGCCACTTGCTAGCTATAGTTTTCTCCCTCTAGTACACTGTATTGGAGATTTTATTATTAGAATTTAGATACAAGTGTGTCCTTTTTTAATATTCGCCATAAAATTTCAGTTAAGTACACATTGCCTGCATAATGAACACGTGAATTGTGCTATGAACTTTACTAGTTATGGACACAACTATACAAGTGATCAATCGAAATTTACATAAGACACATACTGCTTAACTAAGTTTGCTGATCTGTTTTCATTTACCTTATAATTGATAAGATTTGTAATTTTCACAATGTGATCCAAAAAAATGCGTGAAATGAAGTTGTCGAAACTTTAATTCACATCAATCACCAGGTGAAATAAGCTTGCCTATGGAAGTTGTTTTTGTTCCCAAAATATAAAATTGTCATATGAATATATAACACACAGTGTTGATGTGAAGACGATAAAACGTTAGATAATGACCAACACTAAGATTTTAACTTCCCGAAATTTCTAGAAAATATTTCGAATATCGGGAACAGAAACCGTAAAATGAAAAGTATTTTTAAAGTCCATAAAGATTGATGTATTCTAGATTTTGTAAAATTACGTTTTTTTTTTCAAAAATCACAGTTAGGGTTAGGTTATTGATATTGCCAAGAGACTATACGAAGACGCCGAATGCCCTGGTATGGCTGACAGTGAGGAGAGTCAGCTCTCCCTCTTCAAATGGTCTCACATGGTCACGTGCATACAACCACTGACAAGGAAATCGAACTCACTACTTTCTCGTCACGTGGGTGTTGTTTACAAAATTGAGAAGACAAAAAGAGAATGTACAGAGCTTTATTCGGGTTAGTGGATACGGAGGGTTCACCTAGAGGAGTTGGAAAACCCTCATTCTAAACCAATCGTACACATGGGCTCCAGTATCCTGAGGGAACAAATGGCGCATGAACCTATAGTTAGTCACCGGCTAACATGGGACTGAATCTCCTTACGATGTTCCACTGCCTTGTAGTAGATCAGACCTTCAGGTCGAAGGTTCGCAGAGTGGCCCCTTAAGAAAACCACCTGCTTCGGTTTGGGCACCCGGGAAGTATCACAGCCCTCACACATATTGAATGAGATTTATGTGGCGCATATGTATTTGATGCCTCTTTGTACCAATATCTATGTGTTGAAATAAATAAATAATAAATCGGATACATAAATCAATTAATCAATGAAAATAAACCACTTGAGTTCTGAAATAAATAAATAAATAAAATTACCAGTTCAATATTGATAGTGTAAATTATGATAATACATTTTAACAAATTGATCATAATAATAAAAATCCTATGAACTTTGAATGTTTTGAAACAAAATGAACCGATGTAAACATGAATAGAATGACCATTGGAATAGGTGAAGTACAAAATACAAATCAATTTTTAATAATTAGTTTAGTTGTATATGAAATATTTCTCTCTCTCTCTCTCAAAAAGAGAAGAAAACACGTAGTGAATTGATTCACTAGGAACAGGGTGGATCTCTTGAATTTATGAACTTTAAAAGCACACAGGACGATAGAATTGTTCTCGGGTTATTAAATAGTTGTGATCTGGTATTGTATGATAGGAAAGAGTGAAGAAGTATGATTACTATTCCATGTTTTCTTCAGAACTAGCAGTCAGGATTGGCTAAAGTATTGGAAGCTCTCAAGAATTGTGTTATGTCCCGATAAGCATAATGAATGGTAACTTTGGGATCCATTTATGGACCAATACTATGCGTATATTTTTATCATATAATTGTTGTGTAACTAAAATATATATATTCGTGTCCCTCTTATTATGAGCTTTATTTTGACCTATGAACTATGATTATACTATTTACCATTCTTGGGTTAGGCCCTGTTTATCAACTAATACCTCCCTCATTCACAGCCACATTTCGCTAAATCTTGTATAAATGTTGTTTGCTATTTTATGTTACGATGTACTCCGTCTGGTTGGTATATAAATCGAGTATGCTTGAAATACATGATTCATATCGCAGAGGCTGAGATTGTTGTTCTAGACTTAACTAGCTGGGCTAGGTGGGAGGCAGGACCAATAAAGACTCTAGACTGCTCGCACGGGTTTATGCGTCATTGGTCCGATCGACAATTCACTCTTCTCTAATTGGTGGTATCATTACATTATCCATTAACAGGGCACTCAGGCCACAAGTTATAACAAATTCAGAGAGGAGGTTCTCAAAAGATGGAGAAAGGATGAAAACATTTCGTCCAACCAACATTCAATAGAAACTTCCCATAGAGATATAAAGAAACAATGGATTGTCATTTTCGTATTAGAGAATTACCAACTTTAAAAAATAATTTTAGCAAGTTTCCAACATCTCCTAGAATATTAACATTACATATAAACCTACAAATATCGATGTTCTCAGTGCATAAACTAACCATGAAAGAAAATTATTCTTTAAACTTCTCACCTTTTGTTCGCTCCTTAATACTAGGAAATTTGTAGGGAATAGATTACAAAGTCAGGGTTACGCGTTCAGGTACAAATCATATCAAACCACTTCCCTATAAGCCATATTTGTAGAAAATACATCATGCCGAGTGATTCAAACCTCAGTCATTCAGTCAGCTACAACGTAGGACCAGGCACATATATGTATTGGTCCAGGTTGCCATACCGCATTAGCACAGCAAGATGAACACCGGATTCATAGGAGTGATTAAGTCAATGGTGGTAATATATAAAAGAAAGATTGCATATAAGGATCTAGTACAGAAAGAAAGAACTAGTTCGGAGAAAGAAAGATATGAAGCGACTTTAATCTCATAGTTTAGAGGAAGACAGAGAGTGTATACACCGACAACATTGTGATCGATTCTGAGCCATGTCACCCAAAGTCTCCAACCATTGGTTACGATAGTCACACGGACCCAACCAAGTAGTATGCATCTACCAACATGGTTCAGAATAGAAGTTAGTGACTTCAACCACTGATGCCACGATTTGGTTTGGCCGCCTCTAACTTTCTTCCAACCATCTCCAACACCAGTTAGCATTGCACGTCATGGTAATCGGTGTTCAGGCATACGTAACATGTGGCTCAACCATCTCAATCGAAGAAGATCCACGACCTCATCAACTGATTTACCATCATTCCCTAATACCCTGCGTCTAACCTCACTACTACTTACCCGGTGATCCCAGCAGATGCCAGAAATATCTCTAAGGCATATGTGGTCAAATACTAGTAGCTTACGAGTATCTTCTACTCTTAATGGCCACATTTCGCAGCCGTAAAGTAAAACAGAACGAACTGTCGCACAGTATACTCATCATTTTATCGATAGACGGATATCTCCTAACTTGTGTACAACAACAACTACTACTACCACCATCAATAATAGGAACGAACGAGCTTTTCGAATCCGTGCTGAGATTTCGTCAGACACTAACGCATTAGGGCTGGTCAGACTTCCAAGATAAGTGAAGTTGTCAACTTCACTCCCTATCTTTAGTTCAGGTGTTGACGCAGACCAGTCCTGAAGCAACAACTTGCATTTAGAGGGAGAGAAGCGCATTCCAAACATTCTGGCATTATTGCTTAGTGCTACCAAAGACTCTGGATTTTATCAGCGTCTTCACCAAACAGGACTATGTCATCTGCGTATTCTAAGTCGGTAGGTGGACCTCCTGGAAGGAGATCAATGCCCGAAAATTCAGTCTACGAGGGCGTTATTTCCATCAGTAGGTCCATGATGAAGTTAAACAAAAATGGAGAAAGTGGACAGCCTTGACGGATACCACTTGAGGTTGCAAAAGTAGATGACAGTTCGCCATAAGCTCTGACTCGACTAGTAGTGTTCGAGTAAAGAGCCTTTACAAGGTTTATGTACTTCTGAGGTACGCATGGGATTAATTGATTATCATATGAATCCTTTGATAACTAAGCCACCATTCTACAATTGAAAGTGTTAACCGACATTTTAGGTAATTCATAATAATAATAGTAAGAAAGCATAAACTCACTTTTGTATCAACTAAATATCCAGCAAATATGGAAATTAATCCAAGTCCTAAATTTTGAATCGACGAAATTAAACCATAAGCTGTGGCTCTTTGATGCAATGGCAATACAAAAGCAACTATTGGCCATAAACTACTAGCCAGAACAGAATAAGACAAACCCATCACAATCATGATAGCTAGTGGGGGAATTTGACCGCTAGTAAAAGCAAAGCATAAATGACAGCCCAACGTAATTAATATTCCACTGAATAACCAATATAAATTATATCCGATAATATCAATTGCTGCTCCAAATACAGGACTTGCCACAGCGGATATAATGTAGATAAGACTGTTAACAACACTAGCATCTTGAACAGATAAACCAAATTTCCCTATATGTTTGTAAATATGAAAACATAGGGATTTAGAGACAGAGAGGGAAAAAAGAAATCAGAGAAGAGGTTAGTTACTGAGTTGTGATTTTTAATGAAGAAAAACAATCAGTATTAAAGTAGTTATTTCATGTTATGAATAAAATTTCTGATGTAACTGAATAACAAAATAAATAAGTATTAATTTCGCCTAATTTAATTGCATTGAAAATAAGGCTGTATCACAAACAATACACAAAGAATAGTAATTGCTCCTACACACTCTACCAGTCAGTCAATAATGCATGGCCCCCAAATGCCCTGGTACTGCTGAGAGTGAGGAGAGTCAGCACTTTCTTCTCGTGACGTGGGTGTTGTTTACAAAATTGAGAAGACAAAAAGAGAATGTACAGAGATTTATTCGGGTTGGTGGATACGGAGAATTCACCTAGAGGAGTTGGAAAACCCTCATTCTAAACCAATCGTGCACATGAGCTCCAGTATCTTGAGGGAACAAGTGGTGTATGAACCTATTGCTGGTCACCGGCTATCGTGAGACTGCATCTCGTGACTTTGCTCCATCGCCTTGTAGATTAGACCTTTAGGTCAAAGGCTTCGGGTGTGGTTCCCTAAGAAGATCACCTGTTTCGGTTTGGGCACCCGGGTAGTATCCCAGCCCTCACATAAATCGAGTGATTTATGTGGCGCATATCTATTTGGTGCATCCTTGTACCAATGTTTATGTGTTTAAATAACAAATAATAATAATGCAATAATGCATGAGTATTAAAGGGTCTGGTATAATTATGTATCTGTCTAAAATGGTACGACATATTAGCATAACAAAAGAGGAAATCATTAAGAAAATTCGAATCATTGTAAATAAATAAATGTAATAGTAATCTCTATGATATGGAGAGAAAAAGAGAAACAATGAAGAGAACAGTTCTAAAGTTACACATGACTATACATAATTAAATACATTAAGAGAACATGAGAAATTTAAGTACAAAGTATAAAATGATACAGTTAAATAGAATGAGAGCATTAATTTCATACAGGTTTATTTTGAGTGATGTGCAACGAACCTGTCTATTTACTTATAGAATTAGAAGCAACAGTTAGAAAGTTCATGAATTTGTATAACTTCTTCATTTTAGGCATTTTTAGATTACTCCTAAGTCTCACATTGATGTTGATTGAAACACCAGCAGCTGACTTACTCCCATTGACTACTACACACTTAACATCACATCTGGTTGTTATTAGCGGGGAAAGAAAAGCAAACTACAAGTAATCAGTTGGTACAAACATTAATTAGATGAATGACAATTCAGTAAGTCATAACCAGCATAGAGCATGGCACAAATATGTATCATCCAAGTTTCCGATGACAATGAGAAACGTTAAACAAAACGAATACTGTTCGAAAAGAGGTGAATATGAAGAATAAAAAGTATGAAATAATACTGGGGTATACGACTTAAAAGAAAATGTAATGAATTCATCTGTGCCATTGTGACCAATTCTGACCATATCACACAACATTTCAAACCACTGACAGTGGTTATTTAATGAGGATCTGCTTAGTATAGTCCATCTGAATAAATACCCACAAATTGAATCATATGAGACTTTCATATCAACTGTTTACAAATTGCAATTAACGAGGCGATAGATTATTTTATCAACTTATATTTGAAAGATACATATCACTAACCATGAAACGTAGGATCTACGACATTAAAATGTCGGAAACTAAAGTGATATACTACAGGATAATAATATAAGTACATAAATGAGTAAGTTTTGATTTTAATGAAGAAAAAGATGAGAATCAATGGTATCAATTTAAAAATAACTTACTTTCAAAAAATACTAGTCCTAAACTAACAAATGGAAATACTGTTACATAATATGTCACACAAATGATACAAATAAGCCAAATGGCGCCTGGAAAATGAATAACATCCATAGGAGAGATCTTTTTGTTTTGATCTTCTATTTTCTTCGTGAGTAATTGTTCTTCTTCATGATTAGATATTTCAAGTGTATTGGATTCAATAGGTTGGGTATTCAGTGAATGCGGTTTTTCACAAGATGACAGAATACGTTTAGCTCTAAAAAGGTTTTGAAAAAACAAACAAACGATGAGTGAACTGATAAACTGTATGTCCTGACAGTAGTGTAAAACGTTTTAAAGTCAATGTAAAAGATAATGCGTTTTAAGAACCTCATGCAGTCATGTGCAACTTAAAACCTGATGAACATATGTGCAACGGTTTAAGTTATCATGTCACATTAGTATTATTTCAAGATAAAACCCAAAATAGTAACAGAAGTACAAATAGCATCAGTTCTAGGAAAGATTAGGTATAAAAAAAGTAAAAGGTATAAGTGGGCTTCCAGACTCAAATTCCAAAGGAAGTTTACGAGTGAATGCACCTAAACCATTGTAAGCGATTTTGAGCCATGTTAACCAGTCTCTAAACGTTGATTACGATGATCACAAGGACCCAAACCAGCTAGTCTACACCTACTAACATTAGTTGAATCCGGTTGTCAGTTAGTTCATGAACTGGTGTTACGTCCTGGTTTGGCTGTCTTTAGCTTTCTTCTAATCTACTCCTATACCAGACATCGCCCGTCGAAGTAGGCGGTGGTTGAAGGCATGTAACAAATGTGCCAGCCAACTCGATTGATGAAGATTTACTACCTACTCAATTGATTTGTCATCTTTACGTAGTACCCTATGCCTAACCTCGGCGCTGCTCAAATTTAGGACAATAGTTACTCTTTTTTAGTGAAATAATGGTTGAAGAGAGTAGCATAAAAACATCTCGGGGTGGTTATGACCAAAGTCTGTAGAACTTCAACTGATTATAATTTTACATCACTTACCGACTTAATTCAGAGAAACAGTGAAGACTAGAAAAACAGTGGACAGTTTCTTCGTCCTAGTATGGGGCTCGCTATAAGCTGCACCCACGACCCCACAAACGATCGAAACCACAACCTCCGGAGACTTCGATAAGTGCTTAAACACTAGATCAGAGAGTTGCCACCGAATGGTCTACAAGTATAGCTTCAGTCTATTTGCAACATTGCTAGACAACCACTCATCATCATTGGTGACACTTGATATGGTGGAAACTCCATTGGTCACAACTCCTTACTAGAACTCTGGGATTACCCCTCAAAATTAGCCACTAGCAAGCATATGATGACTTATTAGTTAAAGCTACATCTTAAATTCCATATCTAGCGAGTGGAGGGTCCTTGTAATGGTAAAGGCTTGTAACTAGAAAGCTTGAAAAACTAACTTCAATATACAATGGATCAGCTTTACAGCTGATGAAAAGTCTTTATATTAACATTTTATTGATCTCTTTCGACAAAAAATTCAATAAACCAAGGAAATGTAGATAATTTTACGAATAGCTGATAAAGTAGTTATTTGTTTATTTATTCAAGAACTAACATATACCACTATTTTTGTCATAAAATCACCCCGTTTCCGTTTGAAATGCGAAAACTAAAAGGTAGACTTGTGACAAAAAACACTATTTCTAACTATTCACAAGTTTATTTCTGATAGTAAACTCAATACTTGTAAATCCATGCATTGGAAGACTCGATAATTAGGTGGACAAAAGTGGATAGCTACGTTATTACATGTCTTTTCTCAACCAAAGTTAATATTCATCATATCATGATTAACCACATGGGACAGGATGTATGTATAGTGATTTACACTCCTGATCAAAATATTATTATCAACTGTAAGATTTTATATCATGAATATAACTCGTTAAATAGGTACGAATTTATGCACTTGTCTTTTAAGCCTACTGTTTCTCCTAGGTTTTAAATTGAAATAAGTGAAACAGAGTTCAAACCTGCGATCTACTGGTTGAATGTTGATTGTTTCAACCACCAAGCCACTACCCAAGTTCATGTTAAATAATACCTTCAAATAACATATTTGTAACATAAAGCACAGACAAATAAAATAAGAGTTCATGAATTTCTAAACGAAAATTAGTACTCTAATTACAAATTATAGCGTAAATACGTTACATAACATACCTCTTTGTAAAAAACAACATAATTACAGCACAGATAGTAGAAAATAAACAGGTAACAGAAGCAGTCAATAAAGATGCACCCAATTGTTTATTAGTGTGTATATTGAAGTGTTTGCCAACAGCTCGATTCAGTGGTTGCATTGTTACCATGTTCACTGTCGATCCAATACGTGACATGCTAAGTTGAAGTCCAAATACTAGATTTAACTCATTCGGTGGAAACCATTCAGTTGAATAAGTATTCTGTGCTACAGCGAGTGATTCACCACCGATTCCAAATATTAATCGGGAAAAATACATTGCAGGAATATTTTTAAAATAAGCTCCTATACCGAATATTATTTGCCCAATAAGTACAAACATTGAAAAAATAATGCTTCCCCATGGGATACCAAATACTCTATCGATAAGAAAACCACCTACAAAACTTAGAATTACATTTGGCCATGAGTAAAATGCGTACAAATTCATGAATTCAACCTTTGTCATGTCTAGAGAGCTTAGGAAGACATCTTGAAGTGCTGAAGGATTATCATAGCAAAAATAGCTTCCAAAAGAAAGGAAACAAATGAAGAACAATACAATATAGCGATGAGGACGTCTTCTTGGATCACATGCCCAACTAGTTCCACAGCCTTATGGAACAAGTAAAATGGAAATATTACTTACCTGTGAGATTTATATCTCTATTTATGACTTCTTCGTCCTCCATTGATAATATTTCAATGACCAAAGATGGGATAGAAGCAACAGGTGAAAGTTAGTATTTATGCAGCAGATCAGTCTAAAAAATACCAAGTTATCAACCATAAGCCACTTAAGGATTATATAGCTTATAAATGACAGAAAATAGCCTACCAAAAGACTGACCTAAATATATTTACAAACATAATAAAGCGCACACCAAGGGAAAACTAAAATAAATCACAATTATATGAAAATGATCAATCTTTTTTCATAAAAACCATTATCTATCTTACATACCAGTTTTGGCTATTTTAAGTCTCATACCGCAACTGATAGTTTATTCGGGGCCCTGGATTAAACTACTACTCAATATGAAAACCACTGAATGTACATGCTTGATCCACCAACATCGACAGTGCTAAACAAATTCTCTTAGAATCAGCCTTTCTTATACACAAACACGAAGTTTGTATTCGGTATTATATAGTCTTATTTAAGAATACTAAGACTACGAACCTTTCATTAAAACATGTGTCAGGATAACGATTTATTGATTAAAACGCCATTAAGTTGTAGTTTCAAGTCCCACTTTATATATCTTTATTTGAACACCTGTGTAGCATAACTACCAGGAGAGTCCTCAATGCTTTCTCATGACGTGGGTGTTGTTTACGAAATTGAGAGGATGAAAAGCGAATGTCTAGTGCTTAAACCGGGTTGGTGGATACTGAGGATCCCTCAGGGGAGTTGAAAATCCTTCATTCTAAACCAATGGTGCACATGGGCTCCAGGATTCTGATAGAACAAATGGCGTATGAACCAATTGTTGGTCACCAGCTTCCATAGAACTGCATCTCCTGACGTTGTTCTACTACCTCTATATTAAAGGCTCCGGGTGTTACCTCCTAAGAAAACCACCTGTTTCGGTTCGGGCGCCCGGGCAGTATCCCAGCCCTCACACGAATCGAATGATTTGTGGCTCACACGTATTTGGTGCCTCCTTGTGCCAAAGTTTACATGTTTCAATCAATAAAATAAAGCTGTGTAAAAGACGTATCCCGAATTGAATTGTCTGAGAAGTCGGAGAGATTGTCACAATCAACGTGATACTTAAATTAATTAGTCCATTTTTACAGATTTTGATAGTTTAGTGAAATGAATTTGGTTTCAAAAATGTGATGGAACTGACCTATACATTTTGAACAATCTGACCACACACATACTTATCAAGATTTTTATGGGTGTCTGGTTTCCCCTCGAATGAGTGGACTGGAGTTCCAGATAACAATTATTTTGGCAGTAAGTCCCAAGAGTTGACTGCTCTGTGAGAAAACCTGTATTCTTCTGCCCTTGGCTTTCATACTCCTGATATGTCCTGATTAGGAAGTGTGATTTGTAAACAAGATGAACAGGCGTGTACTCGTATTCCATTGTATGGTTTCTTTTTGTGTCTGGGCGTTTGACTGAAATACATTAACCATGCTAAGACGATCTAAGAGAAAGCCAGAGATTAAGAGTGGTAAAATTAGTGTCGTATAGGTGCATAAGTCGACACACCCAAAGTAAGAAAAACAAGTAGTTTTTGGTAATGTCTTTAAAATTCTGTGCTTTTGTGCGTTAAAATAACATCCCGAAGTTGAAAATATGTGGATCCTGTGTGTAGGCATCAAGATATTTCGTAGAACACAAGATCAACGCATGAACAAATGCAATAGGTCTCCCAAATCACCTCGACGTTGGGGAATGTTGAACAAAAACCTATCACATAACAAAACCCATATAAACTAATAACTTGTGAGTTAACCACCTGGAAAGTCAACCTACACATGACTGTTCACAAAAATAATATTTTGATTATGAACTGCTTAAATCCTAAGGTATAGTCATCTACTAGTAGTGATAAACTGAGAGCTCTCGGTTTCTTATCGCAATATTATCAATTATATGGTATCGTGAATCATTGTCCCAGAGTGAATGCTTTAATGTAAGATATATTATCACATATTGTATGAACAACGGGATGCTCTTCAGATTTATTTTAACAATGTAAACCTACTCGCACCCAAGTTGCGAACTGAACTACAATTTGGCGGACATATTTGGAGCCGTTACTATGGTCTCCAATATCCAATATCTTTTTGATGAGCTTGTCTAGAGGGATTGATCTCATTGTCGCGCTTCTTGATGTTTCACTACGAATCGGTGTCATTGATGACCTGGCCACTCGAATGGACTGATTCTAGCCACTTTGGTAGTTAATTGTGGATTTGTATATCTCTTAGTTTGAGTGCGTTTATCCCGAGACATTAGGGTTTCTGTTTACCAGTGTCCATCATATTACCAGGAAATAAGTTTTGTTGCAACATAAAACAAATAATTAAAAATCCGGATATAAGAGGAGACGATTGTCTCAAGAATAAATAAATAATTTACTGAATTGACAATGTATCAGATGACGGAATTGAAAGAATAAGAGGGGAAACGGTGGTGATGATAATAAAAGAGATAGGAAGTTGTCACTACTATGCGGTAATTATAACTGTGTTAATACATGAGGCACTCATCAAACACAGCTGGTCCTAGAGGTATATGATGATTCATGTGTGAGTACATTATTGTCAAGTCTCCTTTTAAAGCTATCCACTGAAGGAACTGTGGTCACGTTATCTGGGAGAGAATAATCTTTCAACCCTATCGTCCACTTAGTTTCCTGTCTCGGACCTTTATCCAAGAGATATATACCTCTTTTAAAGAGAGGGGGACAACGACATTGCTGACTTCAAGATGGGGCCGCGCGTAGTAACATAATGTAGTAGTAATAAACTATGTACTTAGGCACACACCATAGAGTAACTTTTCATACTGATTGATAAAAGAAACAAAATATATGTGCAGAGTTTAGATTTATATGTTTAAGTACAAATGAGATGGTTAGCGGAATAAAGTGTAATTGATTCTTCCTACCGTTCCTACCGATGATGAGGTATTTTTTGATCGTTTTATGACCTATCAGGGTTCTTTGTATGATGTGTTAATAGCTTATTTACAGCATCGATGCATACGTAGATGAATCTGAATGTGTTTATATATCTGTTGGTCTGTTCATGATGTGAATTAGCTCTGGGAGGTATTGGTTTGGGTTGCTGTTTAAACTGCAATAATCTGCTTACAAAGCTATCTGCATCCATCCGCATTTTGTCATCGCAATTAAATAGGTATCTTGGTAGAATTAGAGTTGTTCCTTAAACTAATTTAACTGGTGTACAACCGACACCCTCTTTGATAGTTGATTGGATTCATAGTAAAATAAGAGGTAAGGTGTTACTCTACTTTACTGATTTGAGTAGTGAGATGAGTGAGATCTTCCTCTGAAAGTGAGAATTTTCACTCGTCTTTTAGCTTTGAAATGGTAGGCTGTCGTTTTGATGTGGTGTTCTCCCAACGGTTAGGTGGATTTACTGAGCAAAACTGAGGGTTAAGATTTTTGGTAATGATCAGAGGGATACGGTAGTTTGCGATTAAAATGTCGGGGAATATTGAAGCAATTGACTCTGAAAGTGCATCACTTGTATCATATTATGGGTGAAGATTCTATTTACAGAAGTAAATACGCGTGTAAAACGGTTGGAAGGTGACAGAGGCTTGACGATTACTATATACACGCGTTGAAAACATTTATCAGGTGCTGGAAGTTTACCCAATGCACCAAGGGTATATTGAGGAACTTTCTTGCATTGGAACTCCGTCGAAGTTCGTGCCCATCTTCCTGCATCTGCGATCAAACGTGGATATACAAACGTCCGGATATTATTTTAACTATCGCTCAGATTCCTGAGTGTAAAAATTAGTGACGATGTTGAGCTACACATTCTCGACAAACTTTCGGAACAAGAGGACGTTTATGGTATGTTGAAACGTCAAAGGTGATGGAAGAATCAGACAAAGGGACTGGAACAGGCTAAATTGTCAGTTTACAATTTTCTTAGCAGTCCTTTACATGTCTATCATTTACCCGTAGTTCTTTCATGACTACAAAATCAATGTCTGTCTTACGAACTGAGGTTCTGATTTCTATTCTGGGTTATGCACTTGCTACAACATTCTAGTTTCCACTGACTAATTGGACATCAGTAGTGAATTGTGAAATGTAGTTCAGATGCCAAGCCCTTCGAAATGAATGAATCTTAGGATATGCTGAATGACTGGCACAGAGGTTTATGATCGATCATTGTATTGAACTCACGTCCATATAATATTAAACTGAACTTCTTGGCTACTAAATGCATCGTTATTAATTCACGCCCAAAAGTGCTGTAGTGTGTTTGAGCAAGCGACAGGCAGTGCGAAAGTAAAACAAGGGACATAATGGTGTTCTTGATTTTCAAAACTGCTCCCGCTACAGTTTGAGGCATCAGTGTGTAAAATGACCTGAAATGTGGGGTTGTAGTTTATGTTTGATGGTATAGAAGCATTAGGTAGCACTTTGAAACGCCTTTGTTGAGTCAGACGGAGGGTTTAAGTATTATCTCTCCCTTGACCAATGCATATTATTAGGGCTTGTCCTCATCAGATCCATTAATGTGGGCACGCTCTAGCTAAAAATCATGGAAGAAATCGCACGCGCCTAAAACTCTTTAACTTTCCGAGTGAATCAGGTTCAGAGTTTCATCAACGTTCTGTTGTGATGAAACTTTATGGTGCAGTGAAAATCCAAAGCAGGAACACCCAGTATAAGCCATGATAAGTTGATAAAAATGTATAAGTTTGTAAATGGTGAGATAAGATGTGTGTCGTTCCTCTGTAGTGTTATTGGTCCTCAATCACACGATCTTCGAAGCCGGACATAGAATTACTGGGAAGAGTCACTTTCAACATGTAACACTAAGAGAGGGTTAAGGATGGTGAACGTGGGAAGAATCATTCCAGATGACATAGCTCAGCCTTGTAGTCGTGGACATTTTTGTGCAACTTACCTCCTTTGTTCATGTCAAGTATATTGTCCTATATCCAACCCAGATGTGTTCTTCAGAAGCGCTAGTCATCATATTGCTGATGGTCTTGACAGGTAGAGTCAGTTTAGGCAGTGATGGAACATCCACGTAAAACATATAGATTAGGTAGTCACATGAAAAATCTACAATTTTAAAATTGCGTCTATTATCAGAGTGCAACTAGTGATGATATAAACCATAGTTCTACACCATTTAAAAGGGGCTGTCAACCAGAACATCAATATATACGTAAATGAAATCCTTCTGTTTCTTAATCACATTCATAAATCGTTGAAATGTTATTAAATACAAATGACAGCCTTAAGAATTCGGACACGCCGAAAGATTTTATGGAGGTAGTTTTTTCTAGATCTCTAGGTGTCCCCGGAATGCGATTGTAGGCTTGTAGTATTATGGTCTACTTCGTTATTAGTACTGATCTAGTAATAGACCTAATCCTAGAATTGTAGGTTTATCATTGATGTGACTACGTAATCTATAGGATCTCATGTGGAGGTCACATCATTATCTACCCTGGCTCATCGTATTGTAACAATTACCAATAAATGATGGGGACCTCATTCAGACTGGAGATAGGACAATATATTTAATATGAGTAGAAACAAGTTGTACAGAGCGAGGCTGAGCTGTACCACCCGATTGGATTCAACTGAATTCCTTCTTCCCGCCTTCTCGTTCTTTCGGTTTTTCTCCGCGTTAAATGTTGAACACCTATTTTCCCAGTTGACTCGTGCTCAGTTTTGAGGATTGTGTGGTTAGAGCCCAAAGCCACTAAAAGCTCTTACGAAGTGGAATTTGGATAAAACTGCTTTCATTTAATGTCGACGAAAAGTCCTGCAGGTGAGGGATTAGGTATCTGTTCAGTATTGTCTGTTTGTCCAAACGTCGATAATTCCTACACGGGCGGCAGTCATGACCTTCTCTATGGGTATCACATTTAATGAAGGGGCTCACGGACTATCTGGAGGTGCCTAATTACACTGTGTGTCCAAAGTCTTTTCCTGATCAACAGTACGCTATGAAGCTCAGTCCCAAGTCGGAATTCCCTATGATGATGATGACCTCAGATAGTATATAGTTATGCATGAAGAAGAGTCCAAAGATATATTCTAAGTGAAGACTAGTGTCGAAAATGGTTACCTACCCTCTTCTTTCTTCCCTTTTCTAGCTAATGACTGCATTATGAAGACCTCCACGTCTCAAGAAAAGCACGGGATATATTAGACACCATGGACTTATATGGATTGAAGATTGCTAGGATGGTATAGTTGTTCAGTAATTTATGGTTTTTGAAGGTTTTATAAGTAAAATCAACGCATAATTCATAGTACATTTCGAAGAATTTTCAAAAGCCTCTTATGTAGTTGATAAGCCTATATTTATCATAGTGAACCGTGGAGTTCAGGCATATTGGGCGTAGGATAAGTATCACACATGGCAATAGTAGATGATCTCGCAGCACTGTGAATTAACTGATGTTGGAAATACAAACTATTACGTGCCAACTCTGTGGTTTCAATACAATACTTAAAATTTCTAAATTTAATCGTTGGTGGGATCGTCAGTAACTACCTAGTGATCTTCAGTTTTTATTAATTCCAGGACTGATATCGATCTATGAAGAAAACCACTCAGAAGCTTTTCCTTAAAATGCGAATATAACGTGAACTTATTCTAATCTAAACAGTTCCTGATGTAACTGGATAGACCGAAGAAATTGACTGATTAATTTCAAACAGCTTTTGGTTTCCACCATAACATTAACGTCTATGTTTGTATGTAGTTATGAACATTTTCGATAGGTTTAGTTCAGTTCACTGAAGTAAATATTTTCACTGATCTGGTAAATTTGTCGCTCAATCTCGTGGATTAGTTGAAGTTAGACATTAACACCAATGGATGCCGACCGGCTTAGTGGTCTAATGGTTAAGTGCTAGCGTGCGAGAGTGATAAGTCCTTGGTTCCAATCTCGCGAGACGGAATCATGGATGTGCACTGCTGAGGAGCCCCAAAGTAGAACGAAACGGTCGTCCAGTACTTCCAGGTTTTCCATGAAGGTCTAGCTTGTGGTGGTTCCCAAACAAAAAGAGCTTACACAAAATATATTGATACACTAGGTTAATAGTGATATACCAAAAAGATTAATAGTAAAGAAACCTAGATGTCTGTCCGTTAGTAAAACCCAAAGGTAACAAAATACCGTTAGCAATACAAAAGGTATATTAAACAAACAGACACTAACAATTACTATAGAATGAATGTTACTTATGAACTGCCTCGTGAGAACAACGACCACAAACTGAGTTCACTTGATTGACAAAGATTCCTCTTCAAGTGATTGCACCAACGGCGTAATGAGAAAGATAGAGTCCAATAGTATTATATAATAATAATCCGTGCCAAAAGTTCAACGTAGAGTCGGAAGACCTAAAAGGATGTTATAATACTATTATAGCCTTCAATCAAAACGGTGGCCAATAAAACAGAAGAACAAACGGCGTAGATAGCGTTCTATATTTTAAACAACGCGGTAGTATAGTCGTATATCATCCATCGAAACAATTATCATCGTCTTTTTAACAAGTGATACAGCAAAACAACAGATATTGAATAAAAATATGGTTACAAATAAAGTGTGATAAATTAAAGAAAAAATGTGGTTTTTATTTTTGTTGTTACAAAAAATCACTAAATATATGTCACCATATAACTCCCCCCCGTAGGGCATGTGTCGGTCGAAGTATGCCCGACGTAAAACTCTAAATGCTTTGAAAGTAGGAGAAAATTACACAACGAAAAGGGTAAACAAATATTATTTTTAAAAAAAATCATACGTGTATATATATTCAAGAACAAAATGTTTCTCTTGTAGTAAAGAGACTTTAATGTATATAAAAAGTTTAACAAGAATAACGAAGTGTATAATAATAATAATAATAATAGTATCATTAGTAATAACAGTAATTAAGCTGAGAGTTCACCGAAAAGTGTAAATACATGTATAGATTGTGTAAACAATTAGTGATAAACTGAACGAGTCCAACGAAATTGGATATATTTGCACAATTAATAATAAACATCATATGAAACGCATACACATGTAGAGAAAAACATAATAAAATTTATCAATATTAGTAGTACACAAGAAAAAGTTTTTTTTTAGAAAAAAATGCTTGCAAAAAAAAAATGTTATTAGTAACTCTGCTAATATAGATATTTAATCACATTACAGGTAATGACAGAATAAAAATTAAGTAATTAATTCAACATAACGTTTAGGAAAATGTACATGTCTTCCTGAACGAGTTGTTTTCGTAGAAGGTAAAGTGTCGGAACTAGGATTTAAGTTTGTGGGAACTGTAACCTTAGAACCGTCTGTTTCGCGAAGTATTGATTTCGTAGGAGTTGGTGAAGAATTATTTGGAAACACTGGAAGCTGCGTTGTGTGATTGCCGCTGTCTTTAGACGGCTTTCGGCTGTCCTGTGTTTCAGATTCTATAAAAGCAGGTTTCATCCTGTCGATTGAAACTGTTTCTTTTTTTCCGTTCTTATTGATTGTGAAATATTTTGTTTGCTTCTCAACTACTTCATATGGTCCTTCATAAGGATGTTGTAGAGGACGTCTTACGGAGTCAACACGAACAAATACAAATTTACACGTATTTAGATGCTTGCTAACTTGCTCTTTTAGGACAACTGGCCGAGGTGCAACAGGCTTAATGTTATTCATATGGCTCATTAGTCTTTCGCAAAAAGAAGTGGGATCCGTACATACGGTTTTGTCATTATGCGTCACTAGTTGACCTGGTAAGGTTAAATTAGTTCCATAGACCAGCTGTGCAGGAGTACATTGTAGGTCTTCTTTAATTGTGGAACGTATGCTTAGTAAAATAAGAGGTAGAGATTCACTCCATCTAGAAACATCAGGTTGTACCATCAATGAGCTTTTTAGTTGTCTGTGGAATCGTTCCACTAGTCCATTCGCTGCTGGATGGTATGCTGTTGTAGTGATGTGATGGATTCCTAAAATGCGGGTGAATTCATTGAAGAGGTGAGATTGGAACTGTGAACCTCTGTCAGAAGTAACTGTAGAAGGTACACCAAAATTAGCGATCCATCTGTCGAGGAATACAGCAGCAACATTTTCCGCGGAGATATCTTTTATTGGGCATGCAATTGGCCATCTAGTGAAACGGTCCACCGCAGTAAAAATGTAAGTGAATTCGTTAGATGGAGGCAGAGGACCAACTAAATCAACATGAACATGTTGAAAACGATGGTCGGGTAGACTAAATGCTGACGGTGTTGTAACCGTATGTCTATGTATTTTACTGCGCTGACACTGTACACAAGTCCTGGTCCATTTTTTTATATCTGCATTCATCTTTGGCCAAACAAATCTTTCAGCAATCAGTTTCACAGTAGCACGAATCCCTGGATGCGATAGTGAGTGAAGACAATCAAAAACTCTTTTTCTGTACCCTATTGGCACAAAAGGTCTGTGCGTTCCAGTAGAAGTATCACAAATGATAGTAGAGTCAGAATGCGGTATAGGAACACTTTTTAAGGACAAGCTCGAACTTTGTTTACAAGCATCAAGGTCAGGATCATCTGTCTGCAAACGTGCCATGTCTAATAAATCGATTCCTTTGGTGAAGGAAATTGCATCGACGTTGAAACGTGACAAAGTATCCTCAACAACATTTGACTCACCTTTTATAAACTGTATGTTGGTCGAAAATTGGGAAATATAATCCAATTGTCGCATTTCTCTAGGGGAATAACGGTCACTTTTCGCGTTAAAGGCATAGGTCAAAGGTTTTTGATCAGTGAGTATCACAAAGTCTCTGCCTTGCAGTAAGTGGTTAAAATGTTTAACAGCTAGATAAATAGCTAATAGTTCTCTACCGAAAGTGCTATATCGAGTTTGGGTTGGTTCTAGCTTCTTTGAAAAGAAGGCAAGTGGTTTGACTTCGTTATTAACTCGCTGTTGTAGTACTGCACCTACTGCTGCCTGTGATGCATCTGTACACAGGATTAGTGTTGCTTCCGGATCAGGGCTTAAATAGGTTAGCATGGTAGTGGAAGCGATTGCTGTTTTAGCTGCAGAAAAGGCATCTTTCGCTTGGGAGGGTAATGTGAACTTTTTGACTTTACCTTTTAACACCTCCGTCAAAGGTTGTAGGATGGCTGAGCAATGTGGAATAAAGCGACGATAAAAATTGATCATCCCCAAGAAACGTCGAAGTTTATTCCATGAGTCTGGTTCTGGAAAATTCTTGATGGCTTCTATTTTTGTATCCAAAGGTTTAATTCCACGTTTGTCGATCAAGTGACCTAAAAACTCTAAACTCTCAACTCCAAAAATACATTTGGATGGGATAATCACTATGCCATATTTCTGAAATCTTTCGAATAATTGATGTAGGTGATCAGCGTGTTCATGGAGCGAACTGCTAGCTATTAAGACATCATCAATATACACGAAAACAAAATCTAGGCCTTTAGTGACCTCATCCATAAATCGTTGAAATGTTTGTGCGGCGTTCTTTAATCCAAATGGCATTCTTAGGAATTCAAACAAACCAAATGGAGTAATGATGGCTGTTTTTGCTATGTCCTCGGATGCTACTGGAATCTGGTGATACGCTCACACAAGATCGATTTTGGAAAAAATTTGCTTGCCGTGTAAAGTGAGCCAAAAATCATGTAAATGAGGGATTGGGTAACGATCCGGTAATGTTAGGTTGTTCAATGATCTATAATCACCACAAGGTCGCCAATCTTGATCTCGCTTGGGCACCATGTGGAGTGGGGATGCCCAGGGGCTACTTGACGGACGTATTATACCTAGCTGCATCATATGATCAAACTCAGCTTTTGCAACATTCAGTTTGTCCGGTGGTAATCGGCGTGGACGTGCCGAAGTTGGTTGGCCTTTTGTGATGATCCGGTGTACCACAGAATGTTGGACCGTGTTTTCACTGTAGTCTGGTTTCGTTATTTTAGGAAATTTAGACAGAATGGTGGCGAATATGTCGTTTCCTGGGGTGTCAATTTTAATACTATGTATGTGGTAGTCCGACTGAATTCCCTGGACTTGAAGGTTCGTGCAGGAATCGATAAGTCTTCTCCTTTTAACGTCAACTAGTAAGTTGTAGAAGCTTAGAAAATCTGCACCTAGTATAGGGTGTCGGACATCAGCAATAATGAACACCCAGGTTAAATGACGTCTAATTCCCAAGTCTAATGTCAGAGATTGTTCGCCAAATGTCTTTATTTCGGTTTTATTAGCTGCTCTCAGAGTATATTTTCCACTTTTAGCAATGGGTTTGTTGGCTAAGGTAAGTGGGATGACACTGACTTCAGCTCCAGTATCTACTAAGAATTTGTACCCTGAAGTTTTATCAAGAACATGGAAAAGACGAGTAGGCGCATGGCCAGAAACATTTGTCGCTACCATGGTTTGGTTGACACGTTTTGGTGGGGAAAATGACTTGAAAAATTTACAAGACGTAACACATTTCCTAGCTTTGTCACCATATTTTTTATGGTACCAACATATGTTGTCGTTGTTTTTATTTCCTTTTGAGTTATCTCGATTCTTACTCCCTCGAGAACTAGAGCGAGGTCTTGTAGATGTGAAATTGGAGATTAATAATTGTAATGCATCCAGTTTATTTTCAAGACTAGCGACAGTTCGTTCATGATGTGCTCGCAGTTCGCCTAGCTCAGCAGTTAACGATGCTATGGTGGGAGTTTGCTTATCGTTCGAGGTTTCTAATATTGTCTGTACGTAAGGTGTAGTACAGGGTGTAATTTCTAAAATTTTATCGGCCATGCTAGCAAGACTTTCTAAATCTGATGGTTGGCTAGAAGTGCAAAGAATTTGCCTAACTACCGTTGGCAAACGTTGTAGCCAAATCACCTTGAGGAAAGCATCATCAAATTTATAAGGGCCAGCTAATTGTCTCATGTGTCGTAATAATTGAGACGGTGATTTGTCGCCTAGCTCACATTCGTGCAGTAATTGCTGTAATCTCTTTTCATCCGATAATGAGGTACGTTGAATAATTGCCTGCTTCAATTGATCATATGGGTTAGATACAGGAAGATTATCTATCAAATCTGATACCTCAGATGCAACTTCAGTGGGTAGTAATCCAAGCACAAAAGAGTATTTAGATACCTGTGAGCGTATATTGCGACGCTGAAATTGTACTTCTACTTGCGAAAACCAAATGCGAGGATTTAATCGGCTGAATGGGGGCACATTTATCAAATTTAGAGCGTGTAGCTCTGCTGAAATGTTATCCTGGCTAATGCCTTCGGTTTCGGATGAGTACATTAGAAATATACGAAAAATTAAATACTACCAACGATAAAATAACGCCGTAATGTCTGTAAGTGAACTCAAAAGTAGTTGCGAGAGAAAAAAATTTACGAGCTCACCAAATTTGTGGTGGTTCCCAAACAAAAAGAGCTTACACAAAATATATTGATACACTAGGTTAATAGTGATATACCAAAAAGATTAATAGTAAAGAAACCTAGATGTCTGTCCGTTAGTAAAACCCAAAGGTAACAAAATACCGTTAGCAATACAAAAGGTATATTAAACAAACAGACACTAACAATTACTATAGAATGAATGTTACTTATGAACTGCCTCGTGAGAACAACGACCACAAACTGAGTTCACTTGATTGACAAAGATTCCTCTTCAAGTGATTGCACCAACGGCGTAATGAGAAAGATAGAGTCCAATAGTATTATATAATAATAATCCGTGCCAAAAGTTCAACGTAGAGTCGGAAGACCTAAAAGGATGTTATAATACTATTATAGTCTTCAATCAAAACGGTGGCCAATAAAACAGAAGAACAAACGGCGTAGATAGTGTTCTATATTTTTAAACAACGTGGTAGTATAGTCGTATATCATTCATCGAAAACAATTATCATCGTCTTTTCTAACAAGTGATACAGCAAAACAACAGATATTGAATAAAAATATGGTTACAAATAAAGTGTGATAAATTAAAGAAAAAATGTGGTTTTTATTTTTGTTGTTACAAAAAATCACTAAATATATGTCACCATAAGCTTCAATTAGCTCATGACCTTAACTATTAAAACTAATTATTTAACTGTTTATTGCTTCAATGTGATTTTGATCACACCGATAATTTGAAAATTTCAGTCTCAATCCATTTTGTGAGATGATTATTTTGGGAAATTTACGTATCAAAAATGATAACTTTAAACTATTTAATTAATTGTAATTACATTTTATGGATAATTAGTGAATTTTATTTGTATAACTTCAAAAAAGATGTTCGAATTCAAAGAAGCTAATAAATTGAGATGGATAATTAATTGACTTTGACAAATATCATTTTATTGGTTGTGACTGAAAATGATTAGGGTCAAATATTAGTAATATTTACCGGAAACTTAATTTCCCATACCAGAGACTAAATTACTCCCAGCGATACATGAATAATAATGTCTGGAATTTGGTTTAATGTTAATGACTTTTTAAAGAGGTAATGTATTGAAAAATGACTCTTTTCAAGTCGGTTAAAAGTTGTATTAAGACTTAGAAGTGTGATAAAATGTTAGAAAGTCTAGGAACTTCATGTGTTGACGGGAACATTGAACGTTTATAGTTCATCGTCTGTTGTGATTGTCAACTCACTGTTTAGATGATTTGAATCTGTGTACATGATCGTGGCTAAACATTAAGGAATATAAAGAGAAAGTTTTCAATGACAAGGCAGCTGATGAGGTTGACTTTCGATGACTTTCATTAATTGTTTAGAAAGTGATGATAGGAATGAGATAAGTGTGTTGTCACAAATGGGATTTATTTTGAAAAGAGATAAGATTGATATACACTGAATCATGTAAAATCAAAAACGGACCACAAATAATCAGTTAAGTATCCCAGATAGATGCTTTTGGTGGTATTGTTCCTTGATCTATGTATTCATTCATCGTTCAACATGTAATTAAAGATCTTTTCGAAGACATATTCTATGAGAAGTTGGATTACCTAACGCAATCTCTTCTGATCAATTATTATTATGATTAGAAGTATTCGAAATAATGTACTAACTAGGAATTCCCGAAATAGTTCAATTTACAGTAAGTAAAACTAGATGAGCACAAATGAACGTATTGTATTTAGAATTCGTCATAGGCGGGCAATTAAGTACAAAGGAATGATTAATTTACACAAATACCACATCTGCCACAACTTAAATGAGAATCTGAGTTTCTGTAATCGATTATACTTCTCCTTTAGTTTATTGTGTGTCCGTTCGACTGCGTATTGAATGTACACTATCTATGATCTAGGATATACTCATTAGTATTAAAATTAACAACCGAAATTGAAACAAACTCACTTGGTCCCTGGATTTGTATTTGATCAACATATCGGTTGTGTGTATATAAATCAATGATATCTAGAATTCAAACCACAGATTTTTTAACATTATCCTCCCACATGAAATTATGTTGGAGCTGCGTGACACGGGATCAAATCCATCAGGGGCCATCAGTTTCCTCAAGATTACAAGTACACCTTGCTGACGAGTATTAAGTACCACGAAACCTAGATTCAGGGTTTTCTGTTGACTATCTACAACCACCATCTTATCTCAACATAGTGCACGCAGTGTCGAGTCACTTAGACTTGTGACCACATTGCAACTTGGTCGATGGAATTCGATTTGCACTAAGAAGGACCTGACATTGATCACCATCCAGTGATCAATCAATTGTAAATACTTTATAGTAAAGATGATCCTAACAACTAAAGTTGACCAATCAAAAATCAAACAATCCATTCAATGTAAAAGAAACTGATCAATAGGGATACTTTAGTGTTATTCATGTTCAATTTAGCAAACTAAAATCAATAAATAATGTACAGAAAACACTCCATGTAAAATGATAATGAAAATACAAATTACTACACATAATAATCAGTTATTGTTTATCTACAATTTCAATCTGATGTGTAGATGAGGAAGATAATGATTGGTTGTTTGTTTAGTCATCCTAATAGATACTTTGAAAAGTACTAGATGAATAATATATGTTCTCATATTATATTCCCATACACACAAACAAATGCAAATGAAGAAAACTAGTGTAGCAACAATCTATGCATTAGTAGGCCTCAACATATACAATAGAAAAAGCAAGACCCTAAAATACAACGCATAGAACACCAACGCAAATCGCGCATGATGGAGAAACTCTGGAAGAGGTGGAAAGTTTCACGTATCCGAGTAGCATCAGCGATAAACATGGAGGATCTGATACAGACGTAAAGGAGAGGATTTACAAAGCAAGGACAGCAGTCCTACTGTGGTGTGTGCTACTTATATTAACATAAGTAGTAGATGATGTTAGTCGTGAAAAAAGCTGACAGCGGAGAGACAAGAGGATCGAACAGTAAACAATCGAAACAGAATGCAATTTGTATGAAAATGCAAGAACAATGAAGTCTGAGTCATTTTGAGACAATCGATGGACATTTTGCAAATTAAGCATTTACTTTATGATTGTTAGATTTTATTAACAAGTCCTGTAATTTCGCGTAAAATACATCTGATTGTCCCCACTCGTGTTGTGTTCACTACACTACAATTGGAGAACTTATGGAACTCAAAGCAATCGTCAACTAATATCAATGTCGGAATCTTCAATACGAACGTCAACAGAGTCCTACTGTATGTAGATGAAACGTGGAGAACTATTACAATGATCATCAAAACTGTACTTACTTACCTACGCCTGTTTCTCCCAATGGAGCATAGGCTACCGACCAGCATTCTCCCACCCTCTCTGTCCTGTGCCTTTCCTTCTAGTTCTATCCAATTGCTGTTCATTCTTCCCAATCTGTCTCCATTTCTCGGCGTAATGTGTTCTATGGTCTTTCTCTTCTTTGTCCTTGAGGATTCCAAGTGAGGGCTTACCTTATGGCTTACCTTATGGTTCTTTCCTCATATCATATTCTTATGCACATCAACAAAGTTAAATGAAGAAAACTAGTGTAACAACAGTCTATGCATTAGTAGGCCTCAACATATGCAAGAGAAAAAGCCACATACAACATAGAAAACACCAACGCAAATCACGCAGTAACAGCTATATATAACTCTTTACGAACGATTATGGTGTTGGTAAATCTATCATCTTGGGTCTTTTTTTCCTTATAAATTTATCAAATATCACTGTTGGAAAGGAATTCATCATCATTATCACCACTCACAACTCGGTTGACATTACAGATTACTTAGGATCAACTTCGTAGTTAGTAGATTATCATCATTATTAAATTGAATAGATCTGAAATAAACATGATAGATTGACTTACAGTCAACAATTATTACACGCTAAGGAGCATTGTACAATTATTCTGTTTTAATATATATTAATCAATTGATTTATGAATTGAAATGACTATTAATCTATTAACTATTGAAGTGTCCTATACAAGGACGAAACGGTAGTCCAGTACTTTCAGATCTAGTTTCCATTAACTCATAATCTCAACTATTGAAATAATCTATAAATCAAAATAAAGCTTATAATAAGAGAAATATAGATGAGATATACACCATCTACTTACTGAATAGTTATACAATATGAAGATATATAGATAGATTATTAGTCTTTAGAAGGTATCTATAGTTTACTCTTTACTAAGATATAACAATATGAACATTATGAAACTGTTTATCACATAAACAAAGTGATCATATCTATCTATCTATCTATCTCTATATGTGATATGAAATAATTGATTGAATATTGTTGTAATTTAAACCATGTATACAGTATAAATATTTATATATTTAATCATCAACTTCCGGGTATAATTATATCAAACAACTATGTATAGATCCATTCAAATATTGTCGCCATGATCCAGTTGATGACAAGAAGGGGAAAAAACCCCAGATAAACAAACAAACAAACAACAGTTTGTATTGAGCTATTTAATTAGTGACATTTGTCTCATTCATTTATGTATATAAACAATCATTTAGATCATTATTGAATGTTGTTATAATTGGAAAGGATAAATTCTCTAAAGTAAGTGTTATTTTACTTGTTAAATTATTCATCTTATTATTGAACATGGATCATCTTTTTTTTTATGGTAATTTAAATAGTTGAGATTATGAGTCAGTTGAAGCCTTTAAATGCCTTGGTATGGCTAGGAGTAGGGAGAGTCAGCTTTCGCCCTCTCTCGAAATGCTCTCACAGAGACATGTGAATATAAGCAGTGCTACACAAATCCTACTCACTGCCTTCTCGCGGCATTACAGTTGTTTACAAAATTAATAGGACGAAAAGCGAATGTCCGGGTTCGTAGACATAGAGGGTCCACATAGGGGAGTTGGAAAACTCTTACTGCAAACTAATGGTACACATGAACTCCAGTATCCTGAAGAAACAAATGGCGTATGATTACCAGCTTTTCTAAGAATACATCTTCTGATGTTGTTCCATTGCCTTATGGATTAGACCTTTAGGTGTAAGGCTCTAAGTGTGACCTCTTAAGAAAAGAACCTACTTTGGTTTGAGCACCCGGGCAGTATCCCAGCCTTCACATAAATCGAATGATTTGTGGTGCACCAAATGGTGCCTCCTTGTACCAATGTTTATGTATTTAAATAAATAAATAATAACTAAGACTAATATGAAAAATTCGGAAACACTGGATGGACGTTTCGTCCTATTGTGGGAACCCTCACCAGTGTGTATCCACGATCCTGATCGCGGAATCCAGATCCGGGACCCCTGTATCGCACGTGAACTCCTAATCTCTAGACTACTCAGCTGGCAACCAACAGTGTCTATCTCTATATTCAGCCAATCTACGAAATTCAGTCACACGTCTACCATTGTCGTCAGTGAGTTACGATCTCACAACAGATCAGGTTGAACTCCATTGGTCACCGCTTTTCACTAGAACTTCAGGAATTATACCTCTTGAAGTCAGTCAATAGTGAGCATATGTTGATTAATATCAGGACGGTTTTTGTGGATAGTAGTAATATAATAGTTGATATCATAAGTCAATTGAAGCTAGATCACCATGAGAAACCTGGAAGCACTGGACGACCATTTCGTCCTATTGTGGGACTCCTCAGCTTTAAGTGACTACTAATTTTCACCATTTTGATAAATTATTGTTCTAATCAACAATACATTCTATTCTGGTAATCTTGATTTATCAACGATCATTATGATTTGACAAAATCCCATTATGTTATTAGTATCCTGGAAACATGATTGATTACTTGACCTTGTTTATTGATGTAGATCAATGTAAGCAAGAAGGCAAATCTGTCGATGAACACGTTTATTTATGAACCAACCCCATAAACTTGAACAGTTACAAATTACAGTAGTTTATGAAATTTATCACAAAACGAGTCATTAGTCATCAAGAGATTAATATTCGTTCAGGTGGTTTAACAACAATCGTTTTGTTTTAATGATAAATTAATATCAGGAATTAGGAAATATTTGGACAACTGTATGATCATTGGTTTATTGTCTAATAAATACAAGGACTCTAGGATACATCCATTCTCGATGGAATTGAGCAAAAGTCCTCATGAAACACATTGAACATCAACAATAATGTACCGAGAAAAAAGGTACATTTCGAATAGATCAAGCTTTTTAGTGAGGCCTGTAAACTCTGTAATCATGAACACAGTTTAGACGGAGTATTGATTTTCAGAAGCTCAAATGGATGACATCGATAGACTTCCGTTCTCTGAGCTGGATTGTTTAATCGTGAAGCTTTGATTGTTCTTCCGAACAACATAATAAGTATAAACGTTATGTAAAAGTGATGTATTATCATTGTTGATCTTTGATCTGTCATTGTCAACATTAACCATTTAAGATCAAGGTGGTCAGGTGAAGCTATCAGTTGAATGGGGACAAAAGTAAAATATGTATATTAACCCAAATAAGAAATATATTTAAGGGTTATGAGTGCGATACATCATAAATATTGTGAACACTAATATATATGTACCTAGCAGTAGAATCTATGACGTATATTTCATTCTGCGTGAGACTCATCTGCAGCAATTTGGATGACTCTCCTGGTCTCCCACATTGTATGAGGATTCTATGAACCTAAGTAAATGGTTGCTCTGGTTGTCAGAAGGGGCATCAGCCTCGTGACTTACGAAGGAACTCGGCTTTCACCATGAGATGTCATAACTCTTCTAAGTGAAGACCTTCCCAGGGCAGAGTTTAAATGGTTTAAATTATTTTTTATGGTTAGTATTTTTTAGCAAGTTAGATTTCTACGTGATGTGATCGATAACCCCATGCCCAACCCTCCTCCTTTATCTAAGCTTGGGACCGGCAGTAGCCTCAGGGGGGCTCCAGGCGTAGTTTGTGGGACTCATCAGTCTGCTAGGCTACTTAATTCAGTTGGCTATTAACTGGTTTACTAGACAATCCACTTAAGATGAATAAATGACAAAAGAGACAGATCCATTTCAGTCATAAATATCAACAACTGTCAATTACAAACCCTAACTAAAGTTCTTTATTGAACATTTTTATGCTTTGTAATATCAATAAAGTGCAAACAGGAAAAAAACGTTATCAAAACATTAGTATAATAATAATCGCAGTAAGAAATTGTGTAAACTGAATATTCTTTTATCCAGAAGTCATCATAATCAAATAAGTTTATTGCCCTCAAATGCCCTGTTATGGCCGGGGGTAGGGAGAGTCCTCTCTCTATATCTCTCCAAATGCTATCACATGGCCACGTGCATACAACCACCACCACACAAGTCCTACTCTCTGCCTTCTCGCACCACGGGTGTTGTTTATGAAATTTACAGGACGAAAAGCGAATGTCCGGTGCTTTAATCGGGTTGATGGGTGTGGAAGTTCCACCTAGGGGAGTTGGAAAACCCTCATTACACACCAATGGTGCACATGGGCTCCAGTATTCAGAAGGAACAAGTGGCGTATGAACCTATTGTTAATCACCAGCTACTCTAGGAATGCATCTCCTGACGTTGTTCCATTGCCTTGTGGGTCGAACCTTTCGGTGTAGGGCTCGAGGTGTGGCCTCCTAAGAAAACAAACTACTTTGGTTTGAGCACCCGGGTAGTATCACAGTCTTTACATAAATCAATGATAACCACGACTGGCCTTATTGTTATTGTTTGACGCTTATGTATTTGGTGCCCCCTTGTACCGATGTTTATGTGTTGAAATAAATAACAATAATATTAATTGTTTTCATTCACTTTTCTTTTCTTATATTCTCATCAATTTGAATGATCTATTTATTGTCAGATAAATCAGTGATAAATAATGAGAACAGTCATATGGTTATCATTTGTAGTGTTAACATTGTATTGTGTAGCCAATATAGAAGGTTAGTTTTATAGTTTGTATATATATAGATTACTATGTAACATTTGTATTCCTGAACGCTTTAAGAAAAAGAACACTGATTGTCTAAGCTTGATCTTGATGGAGTTTTGTTCTTTCAGTTGGATGGTTTGTCGTGGAACTTTCAAGTAGAAGTCTACCTGAAGTTTGTGCTGATGATGTCGTTTACAAGAACGATGAAAGCTCCACGACTAAATCATTCAGCTCAGAGAAAAAACCCCCATCGAAATCATCCACCTGAGCTACAAATCTTCTCCACTATATCAAACTTAATCTAGTTATATTAACTGACCATTAAGCTATAACTAGTGTAATGTTTGTATAATTCTTAATACTAACCGAATTCTAACTTTTGTAACATGACATTATGTACATCGTGTTTTGATGTCTTAAAGGAAGTCATTCAAGATTTGAGTGTTCTAAAGATATTGTCTTTAATAAATGAATCAATGAATTCTTTTCAGTATGAAGTTGTGGAGATTATTAAGTTTTTGATTGAGATCATGAACCGATTGATGTTAGACCATTATTGAAAACCTGGAAGCACTGGATAGCCATTCGTCCTACTGTGGGACTCCTCGGCAATGAGTATCCACGATCCCGCTTGTGAGATGTAAGAATTGTAAGACTTAAATACCAAACATAGTGATGCGCAAAAAGATTTCAAAATAACGTGGAATAACTTTCCAGTGAACAATGATCATCAATGGTATGCTATCTTACGTTCATTTGTGACGAATACAACCTACAAAACTTAAGTTCATTAAGATACAAAGAATCGTTTGATATAACCCTTGATGATAAACGAAATTATCTATGTATTGTCTCATTAGAAAAGAATATTTTCCCCTCAACCTCCAGGTATATTGTGAATAGAAATGAAAGAGAAATCGGTTGGATAACCCTAAATACTAAATGCTAATGTTACTCCCTTAATCGAACCTCAATAAAAAAGAGTAAATTATCATATGATTCTAAGGTATTGTCGTTAGTGTATGAACTTTTACTGGAGCCCTCCCAGTGCCACTGTCGATTTCTGACGTCAATAAATGAAGAGTATTGTTTATAGGGCTAGTAATGTTACCCCTATAAAAAATAAATTCCGGTACATAATCAATAACCGGAGAAAACCATTTAATGAATAGTCTAGTTACATCGATGCTTGAGTGTTTGTTTGAAGTAATAAGTAAATGAGGATTTATTATTGAAAGATATAAGATGAAATTAATATTCAAGTACCATCTTCAATGAGTTGTTAAGCTTGCTAGTTAGATTACAATGATTTTACAGCTAGATTGATATACTTTTGTTTTATCTAATGATCAGTTGTCCAGATGAAATTCATCTCAAGAAGGTTAAATGCCAAACTCTTCTGTGTGTCTCCATCTGATTTGAATAAACCCATATGCTACAGAATGGAAGAATTGCTGCACTCTTTGACCTATCTTTCATAATTGTGCACGGAACAATAGATCGAGTTCCAGGTCAATAAAAGAGGCTGTTAGTTTGTTGAACAGAAATTCTAACATTTACTTCGATGAAACTACAATTTATGAACGAACCAATCACGTATAAGATAACAGGTCTCGGATTTTGACGCGAAATTCACTCAACCATTTAGATAAATAGAGTTTTGGCATTATAGTTGGTGTTGTGGTGTGTACTACTTATATTGACATAAGTAGTAGATGATGTTGGTCGTGAATAGAAGGTCTGACAGCAGAGACAAAATGATCGAACAGTAAACAATCGAAACAGAATGCAATTTGTATGAAAATGCAAGAACAATGAAGTCTGAGTCATTTTGAGACAATCGATGGACATTTTGCAAATTAAGCATTTACTTTATGATCGTTAGATTTTATTAACAAGTCCCCACTGGTGTCCTTGTTCACTTCAATGTCGGTTCGCGATGGAAACTCTAAATTTCATTCCTAACCTTAACCATCAACTGTAAATCATAGTACTTAATCCTCACATCGGTTTATAACCATTATTTAACCCTAGTTATTAGGTGGGCACTCCCAAGGTCAGTTTAGCATTGCTCAAAGGTCGTCCATTAATTGTAGTCTGGCCCTTACTTCTTTTAGAAATATGTTCTGGCGATATTGTCTAGAAAGACAATAAGAGTTTTACGAAATAGTAACCCATCTCAAAGAACTCAACATCTTCATAGTCTTCACCTTCAACTACAAATATTTTCCCTCATTGCAAAGAATATTCTTCAAATTAGTGATTAATTGAGTTAACTATTAATTCAATTGACTTAACTGGTAAAATTGAGATTAAATATCAGTATAGGGTTGTAGAGATTGTCGAGTTGTTGCTTGATATTATGTATCGATCAATATTAGACCACCATTAAGGTTAAAATTTCACGAGCGAAACCGAAGGGACTGGGTTCAAATCGTACGAGTGGGATCGTGGATGGACATTGTTGAAGAGTAAAATATATAAGATTGTAGTTTATTGACTTTTATTTTAAAACCTAATACAAACGATTTATGTGTATACTCTTTAAGATACTAACAAACTAGTTATACAAATTTACTAGGATGAGCGTTTCATCCATATGGAAATTCGTCAGCTATGTGTATCTAGAACTTGATGTTAATGTTCACACTACGCACAGAATCCAAGATCTGTCTCCCTTAACATTAATGTTTGTTACCTATACGGCCAGTGAGGTACTATAGTCACAAAATTGTTAAAGGGGTAAAGTAGTTGCTATGATTATGATTTACAAAAGTTTATATTAGGCTATTGTTGATATTCAGAGAAGTATGCAATCCAACAGAGGCTAATTTAAGTTAGTCAGAGATATGCATAACAAGGAAGACCAATTTCTTACAAATAATGGTGAATTTGTATAAAGAGTATTTTATATTATCTACATATTACTTGTAAACTATCTAAATAGTCTTCGAATTCTAAATATGTATCTATTCCTTTTGTTAGCTGATCGAAGAAAAGTTATCTTCCGAGGTTCTCAGTCGTATGCTGGTTACAAAGGGAGTCAAAACAATCAAAGAATGCCATCAACTTCTCGCCGTGTCGATATAAGCAAAGTCCAATTGTATGGTGCACGAAAAAATGATCCGACTTATCGTCAAGGATTAGAAGAACTATCTGGGTTAATGTAAAATGAAAGCTTCAAGACAAAAGAAAATTATTCATTAAACATACTTTATAATATTTCAAGTTTATAACTCTTAACATATTTTCTTAGTTAATACAGTAATTATATATATGCATGGTATTGAAAGTTTCCTTAGAAGATTCCCTTCATATAAAAACCATTACCTTCCAACTCATTCTTTTAATAGTTAAGTATTGACCGAAGGAATTGAAGGTTCAAGGTTCACTTGTAAGTGGGATTGTAGATGCACACTGCTAAGGAGTTCTATATTACGACAAGACAGTTATCTATTGCTCCTTAACTTTTTAAAGTACCTCGAATGAAAGGTAAATCAATGGCTAATATCAACCTAAAATTAAACCAATATGAATAAAATTTAAATGAACTCATAGTTTCAGAAAGGGGTTTTTGTGGATATTATGGTAATATAATAACTGAGTCAATTGAAGCTAGACCACCATGGAAAACCTAGAAGCGCTGGACGGCCATTTCGTCGCATTGTGAGACTCCTCAGCAATGCACATTCGCCATCCCGCACTGTGGGATTTGAACTCAGGATATATCAGTCTCGCGAGCGTGAACGCTTAAATTCCAGACAACTGAGCCGGCATCGAACGGCCGTTCAGTACTTCCAAGTTTTCCGTGATGGTCTAGATTCAATTGACTCATGATCTCAAATATTGGAATAAATAAAGTCTTAAACGGACCTGTTTCTTCGTCAAGTCTTACATCTGCCTATCTTAATTACTTTATTTGTCACCTCAGAATATTGATAAACACCACTCCCAACTTTCATTCTCAAAAGAACTAGGTTTAGATAACAATCGTCATTCTTCTATCAACACACAAGCGGCTCTCAAATGCTATCTAATAAAAAGCATATGAATAGTTTATACTACTTAAAGAATTAAAAGTAGTTAAAACTAGTGATTACCACTAACAGGATTCAGTAGCTGTTTTCATTTTAAGCAAAGATGGATAGTGGCTAGCAATGGAATCCAGGACGAGCGTTTCGTCCTATTTGGGACTTATCAGCTGGACGTACCTGCAATTATCACAGGATGCACATATGCCAACATGAGACTGATCAATTACAGTCCTAAATAACGATGGGAAGATACAGGTAAAACAACACCAGTGCTTCCAGGTTTTCCATGGTGGTCTAGCTTCAACTGACTCATAATCTTAACCATTGAAATTACTACAATCTCCACAAAAACCCATCTGATATTAACACCAAGTGTTTTCATTTTATTTGAAGACTCCTGTTTCATCAATGAATACATAAAATTCCACCCTTAGTCAAAACCAATATTGACGTATCATTTACTTCCCACCTTGTTTCCGCCGTTTTTTTAAAGTTGATATCATACCGTGACAAAACCTATCACTTTATAGATGTGTTTGTGTTTTTTCTCTAATGATATGCTTCAGTCTCTGTTAACAAATGTGCTCCTTCGACAAATGCATTGAAATCTTCTCATCTATCACGAGTTGGAGGAGCGTTACGTCATGTTCGGTATTCGTCAATTATATGTATTGATATATCAGTATTGATGTATATGGTTAAACTAGAACTGATTACATATAGCTTTAAAGGCGAGACTCTAATTTATGGACAACCTTTGAACAGATCTTAAGTGACCTTGAGAAGTACTAGTCAATCAGCAAACAGCCAGTATACAGTAAAAAGACGTTATACAAAACCAAAGAAATAAAGTGGATACATTTCTTATACATGGTTTAAAAACTTGTCAAGGTTAGAAAGAGGTTCAGAGGTTCTAAATTCGTAATGCATGCAGTAGAGGAAATCATCCATATGGCTACAGAATAGTCGACTTCTGGAGTCATGATAAAGTCTCAAAAACTCTTTCAGTCCCGACCACATAGCTTCAATATTGTTTGTGTGCACTCCGATTGTTGAGTACACAAAATGCCACTTGGGTTAACGACACGATGCATGTAACCGAGCATATATAGGAGTCTGTACGCTCTCTAATCGTTCACATGTATTGTGTTACCTGACTGCAGCCAGTGTTACTGGTGTCTTTATTATCCATTTCTCAATAATTGTCCTAATTTGCCTTAGTTAGGAATTATATATAGGGTTTTCATCACAAACTGACATCAGTTACAGTTCCAGAAATCTATTTAGCCAAATAAATGAAAGGCTTTCGCGTTAAAATCCGTGATCTGTTATCTTATACCTGATTGATTCGTCCACAAATTATAGTCTCGCTGTTTTATTTGTTATAGCCTCTCAATTATCACTTTTTGTACTAAATTCCCTGTGGACCGAGCGTACGTTAGCATTAAGCACTGAAGTTGGCGCCGTAACCTTGGCATCTCTAAAACGCCTCTGATTGGCTCATCCATAAATTAGAGCCTCACTGTTTTTAAACCCAAAAGCGCATTATCTACCAAGTTAAAGTTTGATGATAACCGTAAAAAATTCCTAAAAGATCTGTCAATTATAAAAGATAGAAGTCAAGTATCCGTTTTTCAATAATAAATGTGTATCTATGGCATGGAACATTTTCAAACATATTTCCGTTAATTTAATAGATGAGTACCGCCACACCCCCCTACATATAACAATATAATTTCAAATAACGATTTCATTTCAACAATCTAACCTTCATTTCAGTTACTTCTCCTAACTGTCAAATTGTGATGAGTTACAGTTGTATGTTCATAGAAGACGTATGTGTGCGTATAGCGTTCGATGACTGAAATGGAGTGTCCAACTAAAATTATTGTTTATATTTTTGTTACCTAATCATTAGATAACTAGATTATATATATATATATATATATATATATATATATATATATATATATATTCCCGATGTTGTAATCTTCCTTCAGGTCTGTCAACTATTGTGATACACTTAACTATTCCTGAATCATGTACTTCTCGTTTCATTTTCTACCAATTACAGCATGATCATTGGAAACTTATGGTCTCTTATTTGAGGTACTTTTCTGTTTAATACTTAATTTACATAAACCATATTCGTTTGAGATGCATATACTATTGCATTAGTGTCTATTGTATTCTACTACTGAACTGAAAGCTCGACTAGAAGAAGGGCATACATCCAGACCAATAGGAGTTAAGATTTATCTCACTTCAAACTGAAGGTTAACCTTGTTAACAGAGGCGTATGATCGTTCTAAGATTAGAACGCTAGCAATAGCCGAAACAGTATACACGGAAGCAGAGAAATATAACCAGGACTCTTATTAGGGAATCTCTTCATGAGATATCGACCAACTAGTAATTATACCAAAATGGAAGTTTAATAATTTAATAGTTGGATTCATGAGTCAATTAAAGCTAGATCACTATGGAAAACCTGGAAGCACTGGATGGCCGTTTCATCCCGGTGTGGGACTTTTCGGTAGTGCATAACCACGATCCCGCCTCGTGAGACTTGAACCCAGAACCTATCGGTCTCGCACACGAGCGCTTAACCACTAGACCACTGAGCCGGCATCCAACGGTGTTAATGTCTAACTTCAACTAATCCACGAAATTGAGCGACACATCTATCATTGTCTTCTGTGAGTTACTATCTCACAACAAACCCAACTGAACTCCACTGGTCACTGCTTCTCAAAAGAACTCCAGGAAATACCTCTTGGAGACCATCACTAGTGACCATATGTTGATTAGTATCTGAAGGGGTTTTGTGAAGATTGTAGTAATTTCAATAGTTTAGATCATGAGTCAATTGACGCTAGATCACCATAATTTTTCATTACAATATCAATTACCTACTGATAAAAACATATGATCAAAATAGAAACTGAATAAATAGTTCTAGCTGGATAACAAAAACAATAAAATAAAGCTCAATAGTTGAATTCATCAGTCAATTAAAGCTAGACCACAATAGAAAACCTGGAATTACTGGACGACCGTTCCGTCTTATTGTAGGACTTCTGAGAAGTGTGTATCCATAATCTCAGAAGTGAGACTAAAAGTCAGGATCTTCGGTCTCGCGTGCGTCAACACTTAACCTCTAGATCAATCAGCCAATATCTAACAATGTTAATGTCTAACTTCAACCAATCCACGAATGAAATTTAATGAAAATTTATAAACAGTTAAACCTTAATTTATAGACGACCTTTAGGTGACGACAAAATGACCTTGAGACAACTCACAAGGGTCAAAAAAGGAGTTATAGATTAATAAGGTGAACTAAGGAATTCAATTAAGGATTTTCACCACTCACTAACACAACCTATAATACTAAAATACTATTAAATTATGTGAATGAATGAAGTTAATATGAAAATTCAAAACTTCTTATCCTTCATTTCATTGGTTTATTTATAAATTACAATCTTCCCCATTGGGAAAATTTGAAAGATTTTGAAAAAAAAAAACTCAGGGTACGGTGGCGCAACTTCGTGGATTGGTTGAAGTTAGACATTAACACCGTTGGATGCCGGCTCAGTGGTCTAGTTGGTTAAGTGCCTGGCGTGAGACTGATAGGTCCTGGGTTTGAATCTCGCAGGGGTGCGGGATCGTGGATGCGCACTGCTGACCAGTCCCATACTAGGACAAAACGGCCGTCCAGTACTTCCAGGTTTTCCATAGTGGTCTAGCTTCAATCGACTCATGGTTTCAACCAGTGAAATTAAGGGTAGAGTTGTACATAAATGTCCATTTTCCAATATGGATGCATGAAATTATTGAATCCCACAATAGGACGAAATGGCCGTCCAGTGCTTCAAGGTTTTCAGTGGTGGTGGTGGTCTAACATCAATCGGTTCATGATCTCAATCAAAAAATAACATAAACATTATCTTTTAGTAAGTCATACATAAATTAAGTATTCTAGTAGACTGGAATATTTTATTTAGGAAAATAGCATAATTTAGTACTTACTTACTTACTTACTGACGCCTGTTACCCCCAATCTATCAAAGGCTGCCGACCAGAATTATCCAACCCACTTTGTCCTGCGTCTTCCTCTCTAGTTCTATCCAATTGTTGTTCATTCTTTTCATACGTGTCTCCATTTCTCTGTGTAATGTATTCTTTGGTCTTCCTCTTCTCATGTGGCCTTCAGGATTCCAAGTGAGGCCTTGCCCTATGACTCAATTGAGTGCTTTCCTCAATGTGTGTCTTATGCACTTCCTGATATTCATCCACAGTCACATATCACACACAATCAATCAATTCCAATGAATAGATCAATGGTCCTAACACAAATCATCATTCAATTACATTCATTGAATGGGGACATAGTTCAGGATTATCAAACACACATATCGTTCTACTGATTACACTAATTCACATATTCCATACAACATGTGAATTGCACATGGTACGACATCATTATCATCCATTCGATAAATGAGTAGACAATTAATTGTAACGATCAACACAATACCGCAATCCACTACACTACACTACACTACACTACACTACACTACACTACCTGGTCACATATGACAGCAATCAGTGTCATATATACTTCTTATCAAATTTGAAAACAAACCAAATTATATAATACAACATTCGATAGTATGGGATATCACACAAACTATCTGTCGTCTCTCCAATATTGGATCCAGTACTAAGTAAGTAGATTGTACAAACTACAAGGAAACATCTTGATTGGAGAATAATACTACTCATAACATTTTTGAAGTAGACACCCATAATGGGAACATATGTTACACCATATTGTGCTAATTTATTACTAACATCCACAACATCATCATTTTGTTATCGAAACAACCCTGTAACCAAGAGAAATGGAAAAATGAATGAAGAAAATCTGATATAATCAAATCTTGTTTTCTTCAGACAGATAAACAAGGTCATTGTAAATTGACAACATTCGTTAGCTGGATAAAATGGTAAACCAATCACGAATTAGACAAAATAGTTTCAAGGTTAACGTTGTTAATAAATCCAATAGCATGTTGTACTAGTTTCACATCTTCAAGAAACGAATTGGTCCAGGCACCATATCCTTCGATTATTTCAAAATCATTGAAGTAAACAACGAATGATATGCGATTAGGTTGTCGTTTTATCCAGCTAACGAATGTTGTCAATTTACAATGACCTTGTTTATCTGTCTGAAGAAAACAAGATTTGATTATATCAGATTTTCTTCATTCATTTTTTCCATTTCTCTTGGTTACAGGGTTGTTTCGATAACAAAATGATGATGTTGTGGATGTTAGTAATAAATTAGCACAATATGGTGTAACATATGTTCCCATTATGGGTGTCTACTTCAAAAATGTTATGAGTAGTATTATTCTCCAATCAAGATGTTTCCTTGTAGTTTGTACAATCTACTTACTTAGTACTGGATCCAATATTGGAGAGACGACAGATAGTTTGTGTGATATCCCATACTATCGAATGTTGTATTATATAATTTGGTTTGTTTTCAAATTTGATAAGAAGTATATATGACACTGATTGCTGTCATATGTGACCAGGTAGTGTAGTGTAGTGTAGTGTAGTGTAGTGTAGTGGATTGCGGTATTGTGTTGATCGTTACAATTAATTGTCTACTCATTTATCGAATGGATGATAATGATGTCGTACCATGTGCAATTCACATGTTGTATGGAATATGTGAATTAGTGTAATCAGTAGAACGATATGTGTGTTTGATAATCCTGAACTATGTCCCCATTCAATGAATGTAATTGAATGATGATTTGTGTTAGGACCATTGATCTATTCATTGGAATTGATTGATTGTGTGTGATATGTGACTGTGGATGAATATTGTGATTGATAAAATGTTGTATTATACACAGTAATTTGCTTAGTTACTCATTCTGATCAAGTTGAATAGATCATTCTACATTATGACTACTAATTTGTTTGTGTTATAACTTGTGGCCTCGTGCCCTATCAATGTATAACGTAATGATACCGCTAATTAGAGAACCGTGAATTATCGTCCGGATCAATGACACATAGACTCGTACGAGTAGCCTAGAGTCTTTATCGTTCCTTCTTCCTGTCTAGCCTTGTCTGTTGAGTTCAGAACACCAATCTCAGCCCCCGCAATATGAATCGTGTATTTCAAACTTACTGGGTTTCTATACAAATCAAATAGATCACATCGTACCATAAAATAGGAAACAACGTTTGTAGGAGATCTAGCCAAAAGTGGCCATGGATGTGGGAGACTGTAATTAATAGACTGGGCATAACTCAGAAATGGCATAGGATATAATAATAGTCTATGGGTTAAAATAAAGCTTATAATGAGAAGAATACAGATATGCATAACGTATCTATTTAGCAATTATACAATAAGAATATACGTGTAGTATTACTCCAGAAATGGTTTCCAACAGTTACCATTATTATTCTCGTCAGGATATAACAGTTTAGTTTGCGTGATGTATAAGTATAACAATTCTAAAGTCACAATTTAAACTTAACCATAAATTTCCGTTGATTACTAGAAAGTAATTTGAACGGTATCAGCAAATCATTGTTTGCATTTGCTAGAATCAATATTTACTGTAAAAATCATATTCGTGTATAATATAACTGCTTATATACAAAGATGGATAGTGACTAGCAGTGGAATCCAGGATGCGCGTTTCGTCCTTTCTTTGAATATAATGCTTCTGAATTAAGTCAATAACGAGGTAGTTAGCACAGGATGCACATATCCCAATAAGAGACTGATCACTTGCAGTCCTAAACTTCAATGAGAAGATTCAAGTAAACAATATCAAATGAATCTAAACTTCACACCATTGCACAAGCGAGTGGTTATCAGGACTCTGTAGCTAAGTGGATAACGAAATGGTGTTTGAAGCGAACGCTATTGGGTTTGAATCCCGGAGTGAACACTAACTCTGAGGTGCAGGTACATCCAACTGACGAGTCTCAAACAGGACGAAAAGCGCGTCTTGGATTCCATTGTTAGCCACTATCCATCTTTGTTTATAGTGCTTGTGATTTAAGACGATACACACAGTATGTACATATTCCAATGAGAGACTGATCAATTACAGTCTTAAACACCAAGTAAACAATACCAAGTGAGTTTACGCCACACATTCAGTGGAAAAGTAGAAGGCCAAAGAACACAATATTGATAATCCATAATTATTATCTGCTGTGCAATGGAAATTCTTTCCTAATCCAAGAAGTAACTGAATTCTCACTTTCCACTTGTCTTGTAGTGACTCACATTTATCACGAGAACACGACTGGTTTAATAAAAACAATTATTATTATAACCAACTGTACCAGTGTTTGTTTTAATGTGCTTTTGTTTGACTGTGCTAATGACAGCTATTTTGTGCTTCCATTCTTTTACTTACACTTTTGATTGTGACTTCGCTCGAATTCGGTTACGTTCTGTAACCAAGCTTGTATCCTGGCACGATCTCGGTATCCTTTCGATGCCACGAGATCGCCAGCGAATATATCTCGATTTGGTCCATTAATTGTCTTCTGATATTTGGCTTCTCGGGGATCTTATGGATTTCTTTGGTTACGTTCGACCTTCGCCTTCTGATCTACTTGGCACGTGTTTCTTTGTAGCGGTGTTCATAGTCAACCGCGACTCGACACCACGCTACAGTCTCATGGTATTCTTTCATCGTAACGATAAATGAGGCAGAATCAATGTTACGGCCTCAAAGCCTCTGCCAGCAATTTGAGGAAGATTTACTAACTTTCGTCTTCATTGTTGATGATATCATTTAGACCGTCGTAACTCTTTGTTACCGGTTTTCTGATTGAATAAAGTGGATAAAACTACTCTAAGTCACTTCAACGGTCGCTCAGGGACGTTAGTATAGTGAAGGTTTACTGTATGTGTGTAACTTTCTATGGCATTGGATGTTATATCACGTGTATTAAAGTTTATGTTCATCATGTGAACAGCCCTTCTAAATGTAAAACTGTTAACTTAAGCTTAAGAGATGAAAATGACATAAATACCCTGTTTGAATCGCGTGACTTTTGTACTATTTCAGGATTCTCAATAAAAACAACGTCCCATGTCACATGTGTGAACTTGGCCCTATTCCCTAACAATCAGGAGATTAGGACTTATCTCCCCAACAGTCATAGAACTGTAAACTGCGTTAATAAATTGAGACAGTAAACATTTGTTTGATGGATATTGGTTTTAATTAGGATCTACTTTAATATCGTTGGTAAATATCTAAATTAAGTTATTTGAAGCAAGATCCTGAAACACAACACAGAGAACACCAAATCAATCACACTTGATGGAGAAACTCTGGAACAGGTGGAAAATTCCACGTACGTGGACAGCATTATCGATTAACAAAGAGGATCTGATGAGTATGTGAAGGCACAGATTAGCAAAGCAAGGACAGCATTCTTACAGTTGCAGAACATATGGAACACAAAACAACTGTTCGATCCTCCTTGTTAATCTATAATGCTGTCCAGGTTTGTGAAAGATTCCACATCTTCCAAAATTTCGCCATTAAGTGTGATTGGGTCGGTATTCTCCGTGCTGTTTTTGAGGATCTCGCTTTCACCTTTGTGTATGTTGGGGCCTACTGATACAGAGACTGCTGCTACACTGGTTGTCTTCATCTGCATTTATTCGTGTGTATGGGATAGGAGAGCTAGGTCATCTGCGAAGTCCAAATCGTCTAACCACTTCTGAGCTGTCCATTGTATTCCGTGCTTTCCCTCAGATGTTGAGGTTTTCATAATCCAGTCATCCATCAGATGAAAAAGGAAGGGAGAGATTAAACAATCTTGTCTGACTCCGGTCCTTACTTAGAATCCATCTGTCATCTGGCCTCCATGCACCACTTTGCACTGTAGTCCATCGTATGAGTTCCTCCGGATAATGTTGATAATTTTCTCAGGAACTCCATAGTGTCGAAGAAGTTCTCTTGTCCACACTGTCAAACGCCCTCTCATAGTCTATGAAGTTGATGTATAGTGATGAGTTCCATTATCATTAACTTATAAATCAGTCTCATATATTTCATAAAACTGTATATTATAAAACCTAATAACAATCTCATTACAACAACACTGTTCAACTGTTCATAATCCGAAGTACGTAGAGAAATCAAAGGATCAGTAAACAAAAGTTGATTATAACTTGAACAAGCTAGAAAATTCTTAGTTAATATTAGCTTTCTTACATAAAAAGATTTCTCGTTAATTATAATGATTGACGCCTCATAACTGTTTACATCACTGAAACCAACAACTCAGAAACCTTGAAAAGTACATCGTACGATGTACACTGTATGTTACGTCAGACAAAACCTAATCCGGGTTTATAATTTTTATTGTCGTGTGGGTTGAACAAATAATATAAAATGAGTTTATTAGGTTAGATGTTTGTATCTATGTGTAAATACTAATAAAACAATCTAAAGATGTATTCAAAGTAAAATACCATACACTACTGTAATAATGTCGGAACTGTTTTGACAGACAAAAACAACCGGCTTTATGAAATATTTTAGTTGGATTCATTACGTCAAGAAATGGAGACAGACATTAGAAGAATGAGAAACAATTGAATAGAACTAGAAAGGAAGGCTCAGGATAGATTGGGTTGGAAAATGATGGTTAGCGGCCTATGCACCAATGGGAGTAATAGACATAAGTAAGTCGAATTCATGAATCAATGTAAGCCCGACCACCATTGAAAACCTGGAAGCACTAAATTCAACTATTAAAATTACTACAATCTCCACAAACCCCGTTCTGATCATAATCATCATGTGTTCACTAGTGACAGGTTTCAAGATGATTTCTTAGAGTTCTAGTGAGAAGCCGTGACTAATGGAGTCCAATCTGTGTCAGATAGAGACAGATATCTACCTCAGATAATAGATGAATGGTTGAGAAGTCATTTATGGATCGATGGAAGTTAGACATTAACAACATTGGATACCATCTCAGTGGTCTCGAGATTAAGCTTTAGTTACGCGAGACCGAAGGTCATGAGTTCGAATCTCGCAAGCGGGATCGTTGGACGCGCACTGCTGAAGTGTCCTATACTAGGATGAAACAGCCATCCAGTGCTTCCATGTTTTCGATATTGACCTAGCTTACATCAACCATTAAAACTGCTAGTCTCCACAAACCTCCATTCTCAAAACAACGATATATTTATCCTATATACTATGGAATAATAAATGTCTGATGACCTATCTACCTGGTCACATGACTATCCAGACTGACTAGGCTTATGTGGGTGGTCTTCCGATTGACTTTTGATTGGACAATTATGAATATACATTTTATCAACCAATAATCTTTTAACATATTATAATTAACATTGAATTAAGCAATTATCATTGGACAATCTAAAATTCTAAGTTTTATTGTCGAAGGTCATGGCATAATTTTCACACGATTGGTGAATATTTTAACCTTGAAAGGATGATTATTTAAAAAAGAAACAACCTGAAACATATTCAGTAAATGGATCAAAGATTCTTTGTTTGTTGATCTGGTGTTTAGTGCTTACCTTTCTTCAATTAAATTATGTTAATATTTGTCCGTGGTTTATCTGGTACAGTCACACCTCTTAATGTGAGTCCTCATGACAGTGTATTGTCTATAAAAATAAGGATATTTTACTTAAAAAGTAAGTTGTTTGCTTGTGAACTTCGATATATTTTTTTCATGTACTTGGATAAGATTCCATTTCAGGCTAACTTGTTTTGTCATTGAATTCTATATAGTTGTCTGTTTCATATATACCAAATTTGTTAGTTTTTTGAGATTTATTCAATGAGGAGAAAAGTTTCGATAGCGATCTGATTATCCATACGATTTTAGTGTTCCATCTTTGTTGGTGAGACTATAATTTATGGACGACCTTTGAGCGATGCTAGATTGACTTTGAGTGCCCACCTAGTAACCATGACCAAATAAGGATTGTGAACCTGTGTAGAGAATTAGAATTATGATTTACAGTTGATGATTAAGGTTAGGAATTAGATTTAGGGTTTTCATCACGAACTGACATAAGCTATAATGAATGAATTTCGCATCAAAATCCGAGACCTATTATCTTATACCTGATTGATTCATCTATAAATTATAGTCGCCATGAAATTCAGTAGTCTAGCCTTTTACTGTCAGAAGATCAAGTCTATCATTGGCCGATGGGGTAATGCAGCGAGTTTTTCTGATATTGAATTGTCAGTTATATCGGTTAGTAATCCTTAATGGTAACTTAGTAGTAGGGCTGAATTATAAGTACTAGCTTGGACGAGTCATTAAAAGTTTGACAATATCTTGATCCGTTCAACAACTCATCAAATCACATATAAATGATTTATAACTAAGATTTATGATAGCGCAACGTTAATTAATTGAAAATAAGATTTGGATTGTGACAAGATGTTGATCAATAACTACAAAGCCTTTACGGGTAATTAGCTCTTAACTTCCATAATTCCGCCCCAAAATGCTCGGCCGACAGTGGAGAGAGTCTGCTCACCCTCTCGGAACGCTCTCACACGGCTACGCGTATATAGCGTCTGCCAGGGAAGTCCTAATCGCTGCCTTCTAGCGTCATTACGGTTTGAAAAATTGACAGGACGAAAAGCGAATGTCCGGCGCTCCAACCGGGTTCGTAGACACAGAGGGTCTACATAGGGAAGTTGGAAAACCCTGATTCCAAACCGATGGTGCACATGGGTTCCAGGATCCTGATGGAGCAAATAGCGTATGAACCTGTTGTTGGTCACCTGCTACTATGGGACTGGATCTCCTGATGTCGCTGTACTGTCTTGTGGATTAGGCCTTTAGGTCGAAGGCTCCGGGTGTGGTGTCCCCTAAGAAAACTACCTGCTACGGTTTGGGCACACAGACAGTATCTTATCTTAAAAATGTTCTAAGTAAGTAATTTAATTTCAATAGTTAAGGTCATGAGTCAACTAAAGCTAGACCACCATGGAAAACCTGAAGCACTGGATGACCGTTTCGCCCTATTACGGGACTCCTCAGCAGTGCTTATCCACGAGAATACATACGTAGCCGGAATCGTGTATCCATCTTGAAATTATTTCTCATTTTTCAAAGGCAATTAAATTGCTCAAAGTTGTAAATAGGAGTGGATCTCTTAGATACTGTAATAACGTCACCATGTTGTCTAGTCTACCTTATTTTACGAACAAATAAGTTTAGTTTCGTTGAGAGTTACTGCACGTGCTAATTTGTTTCACGTTTGTTTGTTTTTTTTCTGAATATCATTAGATATATCTGTTCACGACCAACACTTATTATACTCTGGTGTTGAATTAACAGATCAAACAATCTTGTCTACTGTAAATATTGGACATGGCGCTTTATTACTTCTTGTCCTAGGATTAAGAACTGGACCATTAGGTAGATATGATTTATGCACATCAATCAATCAAAAATATTCCAATAATGACATTTCATCACAGTCTACTACTAATAATAATGACGAAACGGAATATACACGATTGTTGTCTCTCTTGTCGTCCTCCTCTTCTTACCCATCCGTGTCATCATCATCAGCAGCGGCAGCGCCAACTGTCATTTTCCCATCGATATGTGTAACAGCTGTTGTCAATGCAACTAAAATAGCATCAGATGAATTAGAACAAACTGAAACTAATCTACTAATGAATTCATTTGAATCCTATAATGACAATAATGATGACACTATTAATTCTAATTGTTTCACATCATCAGATGATGAAATTTATCGAATTGCTGAAATTCTTGGTTATGCTATTGATAACAATGAACAGTTGTTATCACCTTCATTATATGATTTTCCTACAACAGTAACGGACGAAAGTCAATTATATGACCATGATAATAATGATATTGATGAGACTGATATTTATTATCATTATGAACAGTCGTTTAGTCCACCTCAACAATTGAGTTGGGCAATAACACCGAGTTATGTAAGTTCTTGAAGTGTTTTATTTTTGTGGTTGATATAATTTAGATTACTTAAAACTGTTGTGTTGTTCAGTGTTTGATACTGATGTTTATACCCAAGCTCCTTGTACAGGAGTGAGGACGAATTTCTTATGGGCTAACTGAGTTTATATGTATGCGTACTGACCCATTTATAATACATATATATCTCCACTAATGATGTACGTCTCCTTCCTTGGAAATTCAAGACATTTCTTGACCAATCACATGCACTCGTCATTTGGGTGATTTTTGATTGACCCAATGTATCATCTTCCCTTTTTAGAAAAAAATAGGTCAGGCTTTTCGGATTTAACTGAAGGCTTAGGACATAAACCTTTTTAAACATGACTTAATATTAATCTTGGAAAAGTACCACCTAGCTATTAGCTGTAATCAAGAAAGCAATAGACAAGGTGTCATGTCTAAAGTTATGACTGAAGAATATTTTGTGAAATTAGAAGCTTCTTTTTTAAAATGTGTCTCTTAAATTTTTACGGGATTAGTTGGTTTCAGAAAGCCGACTTACGAAAAATGGTTTCATACACATAGAGTAAACGATTTCATGTTTGTTCTAGTCTGTAGTGCCGATCATATTCTGTCAACCGACTGCGCGATTTGACCACTAGTCTATGTGACTTAACATTGCGTGCACTATGTGTTTTGATGTTAGGGGGCTAATCACATTGTAACTTAGCCGATATAATTAGATTCGGCTAAAATCCGGAACAAACACGACACTAATTACCTGACCACTTAGTGATTATTCAATCTAAATATTTCATTTCTATATCGCTACCCAAATAGCTCACTGTTTATGTCTGACTGAGAATTTCATAGAAAGCATTAGTTCTCTCAATGTTGCCTAATATATTCTACTTCCATTGTTACTACTGCTACCCTGGGATTTGTCTTGATAGTTTCATATCACAGCACTGATATAGTGTGGCAACTTGAACCGGTGTACATTTGTACCAGGTCCTATGTTGCTTTTAATTGACTTACTCAGGTCGAACTAATACGAAACTTATTTTAAGAGAAGTGATTTCTTTCTGATTCCCTTCAACCGGTTAACATCGAAATGTGAATTAATAAGTAGTTGGAATAACTGTGGGAAGCCAGTTGATTCATGTTCAAATCATCATCACTGCCAATAATTAGTTTGTTGTGTTGTGTTTTTTTCTTCTAAATAAACACCAGAATTCATTTATCCATATGTTTGTGTACAAGTTAGAACTCAATCAACACTAAGAATTACTCGACATACATGAAATTAGTCACTATTCAATGGTTAATCAATTGTAAATATATCTCATTCTTGCGGGTGGCCATTTACAGCCCTAATAGCTCAGTTGTAACATCTCTGATTGTGAACCTTGGTGGCACGGGATCGAATCTACCAGGGAGGACCAGTTCCTTTAACATTATAAGTATACCTTGCTGATGAGAAACAAATATTACAAAACCTTGGTTGTGTAGGGTTTCCTGTCGACTACCTCCAATCGCTATTACCTTATATCTCAACATTGTGCACACTAGTCGAATCAATTGACTAATTGCTTGCAACTTGGTAGATAGAATTCAATTAGATCTTAGAAGTACTTGACATAAATAACAAATCGGTTACTACCGAGTGATCAATCAATTGTAAATACAAATTAAAACATGTAGATTTCTTATTTTCTACTTCCTATTCAGAATTCCACACAACAATTAAACATACCAGAAACCAATTCTTACGAATTATGTGATAATATCAATTCAAACAACAATTCATTTCAATATATTCATGGATTTAAAACTATTGAAACACCTTCTAAACATTATCAATCAACTGATTCGTTATTTGATAAAACCAATACATCTACTTCTACTACTACTAGTAGTAGTACCAATAGTGTTATCATGAATTCTTCCTATGATCAATTGAAAGATAATTCAATCTTTTCTTCTCTAAAAGAAGAATCATATTTATCTTCACCGAATGTAAATTTTATAGTCGATAATAATAATAATAATAATAATAATAATAATAATCGCAATAATAACCATACTATTGTTGATGTCAAAAGATCTACACGTAATGATGATAGGACAACTGCTATGATTGTTCACAATGATGATGATGATGATGATTTTCATTTGGACAGACATTATTCCAATTCAAATACTATTCCTTTATTGAATACTACTACTAATACTACTGGCAATACTACTACTACTATTATTACACATCTTCATATTCCATCCGGTGATAATTCTATCATACAATTATTGAATAATTCAACTATTAATTTCATTAATAATCCATTAATTATCAATCATTTTCAATCATTAATCAATTCACCTTGTTCATATTCATTTTATTTAATGATGCAAATGAAATTATTATGTAATAATCAATTTCATTCAAATGAATATTTATTTAATTTAATACCAAATAATAATAATAATACTATTGTTATGAATAGAAGAACATTATATACAAAGTAAGTAGTGTATTACTTAAATAAAATAAACTGGTTAAATAGAATAGATGAAATGCGATTAATAGTAGAATCTGGGACTCGTCAGCTGATGAGTGTATTTGGATCTGAAGGTTTATATATTCACTTCAGGATTTGAGCCCAGTCACAAGCTTTTTAAGCAATGATGGATAGTGGCTAGCAGTGGGATCCAAGATGCGCGTTTCTTCCTATATGGGATTCGTCAGCTGGATGTACCTGCATCTCAGAGTTGATGTTATTCATTTAGCTACTGAGTCCTGATAACTACTTGCTTATGCAATGGGGTGAAGCTTAAATTCATTTGGTATTGCTTACTTGAACATTCTCATTGATGTTAAGGACTGCGATTGATCAGTCTTTTATTGGAATGTCTGCATGCTGTGTGTATTGCCTCGATATAGCCTTAAATCACAAGCATTATAAGCAAAGACGGATAGTGGCGAGTAGTGGAACACAGGACGCGCGTTTCGTTCTATTTGGGACTCGTCAGCTGGATGTACCTGCATCTCAGAGTTGATGTTCACTCCGGGATTCATATCCAGTATCGTTCGCTTTAAACGCCATCACGCTATTCACTTAGCTATTGAGTCCTGATAACCATCTGTTTGTGCAATGGTGTGAAGTTTAAATTCAATTGATGTTGTTTTACTTGTATCTCTCCACTTCTGGCCACCATCCATCTTTGCTTTAAAAAAAGCTTGTGACTTAAGGCTATATCGAGGCAATCCGCACAGGATGAACATATGCCAATAAGAGACTGGTCAATTGTAGTCCTATATAATAATGGGAAGATGCAAGTGAAACAACACCAGTACCTTTTGTTCCAAACACCAATACGTTATACACCTTACAACTCTGAGATGCTGACATATCCGGCCAATAAATCCCAAATGAGATGAAATGTACATCGTGGACTTCACTGGTAGTCATATTCTATCAATTCTGTATAAACTTGTATCACAATAGTAATATCAAGGCAACACGCCCAAGACGAACATATACCAACTATAAGACTGGTCAAAATTCATTCTTGAATATCAACAACATGATAATACAAAACCATTACAAATTAAATTAAAAGGGTGGATTTAAACGCAACGTTTCCACGTAAACCTAATATATCGCCTGGTGTAATAACGGTCATGTCTACGTTCATATAGTCATAAAATTTGTCATATTATGATGTATTTATTATTATTGAACTAGATTGTGCTGTGAATTTTCCTCTGGTTGTAATTTTTATTCGCTACTTCCAACTGTGTTACATCGGACATGTACTGCATGCTGGAGTGAGTAGCTGCAGCAAACAGGGCTGATTCAATGAGAACTTGCGACAACACTTAGAGTATTACACTAACCTCCGGATTTCAGCACACTGAAACATTAAATTGTGTAGCTACACAAAAGAAACTGCCGGAAAAATCAGAACGAGGAAAGCCGACCTCCATTGTTTACTAAGATGGCAGATATAATAATTCCCGCTTTATTCTGATTGGTCGCTAATCAGACTGTTACGATTACGAAATCGAGTTGCGTTTAATTGCAGCCAATTAAAACGAGTTAAATGTTCATTGTTCTATTTTGATAAAAAATTACTAGTTAAGTATAGGATTTACAACATGAGTAAATAGTTCATTTCGAATTGCTTTCTTTGTGAAATATCTTGAAAACGGTTGGACTTTGTACAGTTCCACTGTTTATTTTTTTGTTAGTGTCCTATTTTTTCCTCCTGTATTGAATGAGAGACCATGATGATTTATATCGTTTGAATCCTGTAACACTTCTCTACCCCACACTTACTAGTTTGTCTACAGTCTCGTGTCCTAGACTTTGACCAATGATATGCTTCAACTGACTGAGATAATCGTAACGTCTGTTTATCAGGAATGCCGTTTTCTCACGATCACTTGATTAATAGCCAGAATAGAACAGAACAACACAGCAGGCAAACAAATTTCTATTGTACAATGCAATTTGATGATTCAACTCCATACAATAGTAATAGAAAGTAAAGTTTTAACCACATATCAAGGTAAATAAGAGATCTCAATATAGAAATAACTACGCCTTAATTAGAAGAGAACCAAGTGATAGGTTCCTAATTAATTGACAATAACTTGAGAAAAGTAGAATATATAACAATAGTTTATGCGCCAAACAAAAGCTTACAATTAGGAGAATGCAAACATACAATACTTCAAGTAACCCGTATTTATACAGAAGAAATGTGAACGATAGCTTCACGTAGCACAGTTTCCCAAATTACCGTCGTAAACTGACCACTTCTCCGCTTTTTCTATCCAGTCATAGTTTGTCAAACAGTACGTGATATGTAGGTATCATTGCCAAAGTTTGATTTGAGAATTATAGTACGTGGTATGGTTTCCGCTCAGGTATATTAAAGTTGTTGTAAATTTTGAGGATTAGCGTAGTCAGTGAGTAAACCATAAATCATAATCTTTGTCCTTTTTATTTAAGATCATCGATATTTATATATGAGCTGTGATACTGCTCAAGTTCCTAAAAGCGAGCTAGATGTTTTTCTTAAGAGACTACGCCATTACTTTTAATCTTAAGTTTCTCACCCCACAAGATTTTAAAGGCTATTTGTACTATTAGTTTGGAATCTATTTTCGAATTGCCATAGCTGGATCTTACTTATCCAACAACTTATTTCATGCGCACGAAATTGGCTCCCTCCTTTTACTTTTTTAAAACGTGTTGAAAGAGGGAGTAGGAGTTCTCTGAAGAGGTTATGAATATGCATTCGTTGCAAGAAGGAGAGAGAACTCTCCCCCACCCTCATACATATTAGAGTATTTGGGAGCAGCATCTGGATACAGACTCTATGAGGAAAGTTGTAAACACATTTGTTATCATTGATAAATGTCTTACATTGTTGACTTCTAGTGGTCTCTTTCTAAAAGACCAAAAAAGTAATCTCTTTATAGAAATGCATCATAAAAGTTAATAATTAGTTCACCAACTAACATACCACAAGTTTGATGGATGTTACTGAAAACCTGAAAGCACTGAGTCGATTCATGATCTTGCACAACTATTCATCTATTGTCTGAGGTGGATAACTATCTCCACCCAACACGGATTGAACTCCACTGGTCACAGCTTCTCACTAGAACTCCAGGAAATCTATCTTGGAGCTAGTTACTAGTGAACTTGTATCGACTCATAACTTCAACTGTTAAAATACTAAAATCTCCACAAATTTCTATCTAATTTTCCATTATATTTAACAGCAAAACTTTCGAATCACCATTGGATCAAAATTATCTTCCACAAATCACTAAAAGTCATTCCAATCATTTAAATAACAATGAATATAATATTACTGAAAAGTTATTAAATGATACTAGACGATATAACAGACAAACAGAAATCAACTTGAACTGTAATGATAATGATGATTTTCGACAAATGTGTTTATCGAATACTACCATTGACAGATCTTCATCACATTCTCTTCAGTCGTTATCATCATCGTCTCCTCCATCATCATCTTCCTCTTCTTCTTCTTTCTCTTGTAATACAACTATACATTCAAATCAGTCCAGATGTTATGAGTGCAATAGACGAACCCGATTAGCTTGCGGTTTTACCTGTCGGTAAGTTATATGTTATATGACAAACAATACAATCTTTAGTACATTTCAATATATTTTACATTATAATGCTTATTATGGAATTTTAATCAACTGATATTGAAGTTACACCTACCAACTGTTTGTTAACACTTTAAAGTTTTCATCTTATATCAGTTATTATATACGTATAGCTCTAAGCAGATGTCCTTGACAACCGTTGGGTTGGATTGATAAATGCCACGAATCTTACCACTTTTAAAAATTAGATAGACTGACCTCAAATACACTAGTACGACCGGGTGTGTGAAGAGTCCGCTGTCCCTCTCGAAATGCTCTCACATGGCTATGTGCATGCAACCACTGAGAGGGAAGTCCTACTCACTACCTTCTCGTGGCATTACAGTTGTTTACAAAATTCACAGAACTAAAAGCGAATGTCCAGCGCTTTAATTGGGGTTGGTAGGTATGGAGGATCCACCTACAGTTTCTCCTTGTACTAATGCTTACGTGTTTAAATAAACAAAAATTAAATATAGAGTATTTATTGTCATTGTTATTATGATTACTCCTTTAACATATGCGCCTTATAGTAAAGACGTGATAAGTAGTAAGAACGCATTTAGATATGGAACAAAGCTAGTTAGTCTTCAAGTAATTAATGAGTTTGGCACAGGTAAATGTAATTTATACAGATAAAGAGAGTAGTAAGGATTGGTTCTGTCCCATATTAAGTGATTCATTGTTCTCTCAACTCATCTGTATTTTAAGATTTTTACTGAACTGTAATTCGCATCTCAGAAAAATATCTTTAGCTAGAGATTCACTAAAAATCAGGAAACACTGAGTTGTTTCGTCCTAACATAAGGATTTTCAGCAACGTACATTGCTTTGATTTTCGGTCCGATTCAAACACTTCCTTATGCCTCTCCTAATCGGTTATATAGAAGTAAACAGACCTAGAATATGTAGGAAAATTTATCCCAAAAATCAAATAATTATGTACATGAATCATAGCTATATATACATAATAATAGAGTGATTCAGACAAATATATACATGGAAGATACCAAGATCTCTCTTTGTATGACCCAATTACTCTTATTTCTTAGTATTCTTCAGACACTTCACTCAACTAGTCTCTAAATCAGAACACTTTTAAACAAGGATAAGATTGTATTTCAAATAAACAAAGCAAATTGGAAGTAACAATCACAGTGAGAAAAATGTTAGTAAATTTGAAATCTATGCACAAGAATATTCTGGAATCTTCATCTGTCTGACTACGTTTTAGCCAATCGCCGCACCCCGACACTTTCCTGCGTGGAACATGATCTAATCTAACATATGGTCTGCTAACAGGATGTGACCTTGGTTAGGTCGATATTATAATTCCTCATAATAGTCTGCCGGCACTTCCATTTCTCATTCACTATATAACCTTTCGACACATGATATGGGCTGTTAAGGATCGAGGACAGTTAGGTTACACGCTAAGTGCGTTGCCTTTCAACCAATAAGTTTCCATCCGATAAGGTTTAGATTTTTAGCTTTAATCAATTTACAATCCTTTGAATAACTTCACAGCTACAACGTTCACATCATTTTTATTTAGAAATACATAAGCCACCACTTTTGCGTATTCTCAACCAAAAACTGTATGGATTCTCACGTTAGCTTAGTTTGACAATAATAATAATGATATATCCTGATCTGACAATAAGGCGCCTTTCATATCGTATCTCCCTCATAAAATGATGCTTCATTTTGATGTGAGTTATAAGGTTAGGCAGTCGTAATCGTACATTTATGCATATCTCAGTGTAACCAGTTGGTGATGTAATAGGGCTAGCTGTGTGGAAGTATAACTTGTGGGACTATCATACGAAAGATTATAATCTACATTTCTCTGTTTCGAAGCTTTCGTTTAACTCAAACCGTTGTCATATATCTCATTGTCACAGATTTATCATGAAGTATTTGTTTTCATAGTTTAAATCACGAACTGATTTTAAACAAACATTGAAAACCTGGAAATTACTGTACAGCTGTTTCGTCCTAGTGGGCATCTATGCTCGTATATCATGGGACCATCGAGTAAGTAACACAGTTGTTAGGAAACGGGTACTAGGTAAGGATGGCAAATCAATTGAAGTAGCGGAACTTCAGTTGAGATGGCTGGGACACGTGTTATGTATGCCCAACGGCCGACTGCCTCGAAGAGCGATGTTCAATGGTATAGGAGTAGGTTGGAAGAAAGTTAGGGGTGGCCAGACCAAAACATGGCACAAATCCATGAAGTCACTGACAAGTGGACGGAGTCGTGTTGGTCGGTGTAGACTACCTGGTCGGGGACCGCGAGATGGTAGCAACCGATGGTTAGAGACCCTGAATGACATGGCTCAAAATCGTTTGCAATGGCGCGGGTGCATACACTTTTTTGTCCTCCCAAATTTTGATCTCCTTATTCCTCCTTGTCTCTTTTTTTTCTCTTCCCAAATTTATTTCACTGGATTATACTCTTTGAATAACATCTTCAAAACCTAATCTTTCCGATTACTGCTTATACTCTTACCGCCTCTACCAATACGGGATTCGAATCAACAACTGCATCTCTGTGCTAATGTGGTATGGTAACTTGAACTGATGTACGTACGTACGAAGTTCTACGTTGTTACTGACTGACTGAATGACTGACTGACTGACTGACTGACTGACTGACTGACTGACTGACTGACTGACCAGGATTTCTATCACTCCGATTTTGTAACACTGACAACTAAGTTTGTACATATTATAATTTCCTGTGTTGTATGGTCAAACATTTCTGGTATATTATTGTATGAATTTGGATTCATGATTGAATAGAGTGCAATAGATATTTGATTGGACACTGGGTTTTAGGGAGCTTGAGGGTCAATAAATTCTAGTATCATAAATTCATTTGGTGTTGTTTTACTTTTATCTTCCCCTTGTTATTTAGGATTACAATTGATCACTATCATATTAGCATATGCGCATACTGTGCGGATTGCCTCAATATAGCCTTAAGTCACAAGTTTTTTTTAAAGCAAAGATGGATAGTGGCCAGCAGTGGAATCCAGTTTGACGCGCGTTTCGTCTTATTTGGGACTCGTCAGCTGGATATACCTGCATCCCGGAGTCGATGTTCACTCCGGGACTCGAACCCAGTACCGTTCGCTTTAAACGCCATCTCGTTATCCACTTAGCTACTGAGTTCTGATAGCCACCTGCTTGTGCAACGGGGTGAAGTTACCTGTCCTATTAACAATATAAGCGAACTAATCGATAATGAGACTAGAGAAAGAGAGAGAGAAACATCATACCACTGCATTCTCGTAATTCCCGTTTGATGATACGGGTGTCAATAGAAGTCAACTATCTGTTAATTGACTAACCTTTCCTTTTTAAAAGTTCAGTTAACATAGATATTTTCTCACTAGTTCGTTTGTTCCAATACACCTTCATCATCGTATTCATTTTATTTACTATATCGTTATTCACCAAGGTATCAAAACTTCTTTATTTAATTTTTTTCGACACAAAGTTTTCCCCATGGACAGACATTAACTATATTTATAGAGTAGTAGTAGTATTAGTATCATATCATGATAAGAGTTTCATCTATCCTCTTTGTTTTACCTTCTTTCTTAAATCATTTGACCTGAACATGTAAATTCTTTTTTTTTTTTCGGTATTTACCTATTGTGTATAGTTGATTGACTAACAGACGGAATAATTAATTGACATTTCAAAGGTTTATCTTCTATTGTTTTTTTTCAGTTAATGGAGTATAAATAAACTGAAATCTATTTAATAGTTGAATTCATGAGTTGATTAAAGCTAAATTACCATGGAAAACCTGAAAGCACTGGATGGCCGTTTCGTCCTATTATAGGACTTCTCGGCAGTGCGCATCTACGATCCCACTCGCGGGATTCGAATCCAGAACTTTCGATCTCGCGCGCGAATGCTCAACCTCTAGACTGCCGAATTGGCATCCAACAGTGCTAATGTCTAATTTCAATCAATCCACAAAATTGCTCCACCGTCCACTATTGTATTTAGTAAGTTACTATCTTCACAACAGACCCGGTTGAACTTGACTAGTCACGGCTTCTTAAAAATATTTACCATTATCTCTTTCTCAAAATAACCATGAATGACATAATCTCACTAATAATTGTAATAATAGTAATAATAGTGACCTTAGATATACATCTAAGCAGACAATCGGACGATTGACCTTGTCTATCATAAATTCCCGACGTCTTAAGGTTGTTCTAATTAATGATCGTCTACAAATTGTTCAATGAGTTTTAAGCTATTTAAATATTTCTAAGAAATTTTTACTCAGTGATTATCTACACTATTTTCAATGATAAATACATATTTTGTTCAGTAAACTAATTATTTGCAACTCCTACTTAATTGAATACAATGAATGAGACCGGTTCTATCAGTTTAACTTTCTTCTTTACTCTCGAAGTAGAATAAGTCCAAGGTTGTCTAGAAGATTTTTCTTTATAGAAACGTAAGAAGAATCAAAATCATATTCAAGTTTACTCAACTGTCTATTGGTTAATTCAATTACTATAAATTACAGAAATTCTATCGAACTGAGTAATCGTCAATTTGAAACTTTGTATTTCATATCATCAACAACCTAGAACTGATGAAACTATACTATATCGACAGATCTAAGCAATTTTGAGAGTAACCTCACAATTAGTAAATCAGACGACCCCAAATGCCCTGGTATGGCCCGCGAGTGAGGAGAGTCGACACTCCCTCTCAAAATGCCCTAACATGGCCACGTTCATACAACAATTGACAAGGAAGTCCTACTCACTGCCTTCTCGCGACATTACTGTTGTTTACAAAATTGAGAAAACAAAGAGCGAATATTCGGCGCTTCAACTGGGTTGGTGGGTAAGAAGGATCCATCTTAGGGAGTTGGAAAATCCTCATTCCAAATCAATGGTGCACATGTGCTCCAGTATGTTGACGGGACAAATAGCGTGTGAACTTATTGTTGGTCACCGGTTACCATGGAACTGCATCTCCTTACGTTGCTCCATTGCCTTGTGGATCAGACCTTTAGATCGGAGGCTCCAGGTGTGGCTTACCAAGGAAACCACCTGTTTCATTTTGGGCACCCAGACAGTATCCAAGCCCTCGCACAAATTGAATGATTTGTGGCGCATATGTATTTTTTTAAAAACACGAAATATAATTAAAATCGTAATTTCCAACAACAAACTATTTACATTAACGTTTTAAATTCGCCCTGATATGTAATATCGGCTAGTTGAATTTTCGATTGGCTACTCTAGGCCGTTGATATAGTACAGTTTTACCCTAGACCTTAAGGCCATTTATCCATTTATTTAGCGGATAGCATTTGTAGTTTTCACTACAGATTTTATTTCAAGCATCTGTAGTAGTGTAGTGAACGAGAGCACCAGTGGTGACAACCAAATATCTTCTCTTACATCTTCTTCCACCAGGCATTCCACTTTCGATTAATTATACATACTACTTATATCTGTCGACATCAGTAGCACACACCACAATAGTAGTTATCCACAACTGTTTGCTATAAAGATTGTTGGTCAGTGTAGCACAGTTATTATTATTATTATTAGAAGCTTTATTCAACATTATATTTTTGGTACAACATAGAATTCTCAGCATAAAGTATTTCAAAAAGTTTCCTTTTATTATATCTTGATCGATTGTGACGATCAATTTTGAATGATGACCAGTTAGATGTTAGGAGTTCGGTAATCCACATTTGATTAATGTTCATTCGTTTCAATGCATATTGCCAGCCACCATGATGTCGCTGATTGTACCTTTTTGTATCCCGTATAGCGAAAGGTCGTAAACTTTTCATAAACGCGCCTGAATAGATTGTGAGCACAATAGACATAATGATGTGCTAAAACAAAACAACAAAACAGATAACTTGATGAAATATCTAGATCGGAGGAACAGGTAGCCCAGATATTCAACATTGTTGAATAAAAAAAACATAAATATGATGAAAGCCAGGTCGTGAAACGAAATTTCTATTAAAAAATTACTCTCTAGTTAGTGACATTCACACATTAAATAAGTGGAAAAATTCACATGTCTTAGATACAACAATATACCTACTGAACATTCAAATGGTTATCAATAACCTTAGTAATCAACTTTTGTATTAAAAGCTAATATTGTTCCTTAAACTTGTTCATACTCTTCTCTTTTTTTCTCTCTGTCTCGCTCTTTATTTATAGATGTGAAAGATGGTTTTGTTCTAGGCATCATCATCCAGAAGATCATAGATGTAATTTCAAATTCAAAACAATGGTAAATTGAATAATATTGAACTAGAATACTTTGTTACTCAGTTTCATTTGATATTTCCTATGAGATCTATTTATATTATTTGATTCGATTATCTTTTGATGTCTTGGATATGTGTGATGATGATGATGATAATAATAATAATAACGAGTATTATTTCTAAATGTCAATTTTTACTGTTCATTTCAGATTCATTAGTAATTAAGTTTTCTATGCTGTCGACAGAATCATCTCTTTGTCATATTCCGTACTATCTTACTGTTTTCATAATAGAATGAATGATTGTTGTTAAGTATAGTCGTCTTCTTTTTTAAGAATAGTTTTTTTTCTTATATCATTCTTTCTTCACTCATTCCTGGGTTGTTTTTGTTGTTGTTGCCTTATCTACATAGTTTTTATCCAATGTCTAGTCGCTTTTTTTTCTCTCCCTCTCTATCTCTCTCTGTTTTCATCGTTAAATCAAACTTACCAGTACATTTCAATACACATTCATATACACAAATACGCATATAAACTATTCACATTATAATTGCTTAGGTGATTAAAATGTAATACTCAACTTCCAATCAATAGGTTGTAAGTTCGAACCCTTTCACTCTCTAGTTTGCTTAAGTTTAAACAATTAGACTATATCTATAGTATCACTAATCCATACATAGAAATAATACAGTCCGAAGTCATATGCATAAAATCTATACTAGGTATTTCATTCCTATTAGCATTAAAATGTGTGTGTGGGGCGGTATTCTTATGTTGTTTTTATCACCGTACATTCTGATTCATGTATTGTTATGTACTTTTTCTAAATGTTTTGTTTTTGTTGTTGTTGTTGCTAATGTTTTTACTACTCTGTTATACTTTGTTAATCAATTTTGTTTAGAATTTCTTTGATTGTGTTTTCTTTCTTTGTTTTTCTCTTTTTTTATTACATTTTATGATGTTATAAGAAAAGAATTAAAAGTTATGATTATTTCCAATTTTGTATTGTATGGATTATGGAATGAATTCAATACCAAGAGGTCTTAATAAATAAAAAAAACTTCCATTTTAAGGTTTATATTCCTATTGGATTGAAAAATTGATGAATTTTCATTAGAATTTCTAGGTTATTTATTACAACATTCACTTGGTGTTGTTGTTGTTTACTTGTATCTTCCCATTGTTATTTAGGATTGCAATTGATCAGTTTCTTGTTCACATATGTGCATCCTATGTGGATTGCCTCGATTATAACCTTAAGTCACAAGCCTTTTTTTTAAAGTCAATCAGTAACAACGTAGAACTTCGTACGTACGTACATCAGTTTGAGTTGCCACACCACATTAGCACAGAGATGCAGTTGTTGATTCGAATCCCGTATTGGTAGAGGCGGTAAGAGTATAAGCAATAATCGGAAAGATTAGGTTTTGAAGATGTTATTCAAAGAGTATAATCCAGTGAAATAAATTTGGGAAGAGAAGAAAGAAAGGGACATGAAGAATTCAGAAGATTGGAATTTGGGAGTGGATGCACCCGCGCCATTGCAAACGATTTTGAGCCATGTCATTTAGGGTCTCTGACCATCGGTTGCTATCATCTCGCGGTCCCCGACCAGGTAGTCTACACCTACCAACACGACTCAGTCCACTTGTCAGTGACTTCATGGACTTGTGCCATGTTTTGGTCTGGCCACCCCTAACTTTCTTCCAACCTACTCCTATACCATTGAACATCGCTCTTCGAGGCAGTCGGCCGTTGGGCATACATAACACGTGTCCCAGCCATCTCAACTGATGAAGTTTTGCTACTTCAGTGGATTTGCCATCCTTACCTAGTACCTGTTTTCCAACTACTGCATTACTTACTCGATGGTCCCAGGATATAATAGCAATGCTTCGAGGACACCTATGATCGAATACTAGTGTAGTGAAGGAAAACACAGGTGAGGACCCTGGTCAGTTAATATCATCTTCGGTATTCCGTGACACGCTACAATATGCCGGATTACCACTTCGGTCACTGTCCTTGCCCGCTGGTCTGCAATGGGTACGGCATCTACCCAACGTGTAGCATGTTCCGTCATCACTAGCAGGTACTGGTTTCCGCTCGCCGTCTGTGAAAACGGTCCCATCACATCCACCGACCATAGATCACCGACTGCGGTTACTGGGGTTGACTGTAATGGCGGTTGTGTGTATCGATCGCTTTTCATTAGCTGACACTGCTGGCAAGTTAACACGTATTCAGCCACATCGTCTCTCATGCTCGGCCAGTATGCACTTTGTCGTAGTAAATCCGTCGTTCTTGCGATGCCTGTATGTGCTACCTGGTGACACTCGTGTATCACTTTACGCCGCCAGTCTTTCGGGATCACCGCCACCCAATTCTCATCATCTTCCTGCCAGGTCAGGACTCCATATGAGTTCACTCTCAGTCGTTCCTTTTGCCGAAGCAGCGTTATCACCTCCTTGTCCATTGTTCGTTTGTCTACGTCTGCTACCTCTTTTATCACTCTGATTACCTCTCGAAGGTTAGGGTCAGCTTTCTGCTGCCGGACGAGTTCCAATGGGTCTCCCTCTAAACTATTCATCGCGTATGCTGTTAATGGAAGGTCGGCTTCCGTGTCTGGTCTTGACAAGTAGTCCGCCATTACGTTTTCTTTTCCTGGAACATGGCCGATACTGAAGTCGTATTCTTGCAGACGTATCATCCATCGCGCCAACTTCCCTTGGGGTCTCTTGCTGTTTTCAACCACTACAGGGGTTTATGGTCGGTCTCAATGTGAAATCGTCTACCTAAAAGGTACGGTCTCCATTTTTCTACTGCCCACACGATTGCTAAACACTCCTTTTCGACCGTTGAATACTTCTGTTCAGCGGGTGTGAGGACGCGACTCGCGTATTCCACCACTCTATCAGCCTGACTCAACACAGCACCTATACCATGATCACTCGCGTCTGTGGCCACTGTAAACAATCTTCCCTGTTCAGGCAGTCTAAGCGTCATCTGACGATCGTCTAGCATGTTTTTGATTCGCCTGAACGTTTGTTCGGCAGTCTCAGCCCACGTAAACTTGGTGTTGCTCAACAACTTATATAAGGGTGCTGCTATTTTCGTTGAAATTCTTGACAAACCGACTGTAGAACGCCGTTCTTCCCAGGAACTGTCTCAACTTCCTTTTTGAATTAGGTACTGCAATATTTTTTATGGTAAGAATTTTCTCCGGCAATGGTTTTATTTCTCCATTTCCCACTTTATGTCCAAACAACGTGACGCTACTTCTCGCTATCTGCGACTTGTCCTTATTAATCTGAAGTCCAAATTCGTCAATTCGCTTTAAGACCGCTTCCACATGCTTAATGTGATCTGTTTCTGTCTGACTGTACACAACTACATCGTCGCCATATACCTCGACATTATCTATATTCTTGAGCAGTAGTGTCATTAATCTTCTGAACGTGAACGGTGCACCCGCCAACCCGAACGGCATTCGTTTAAATTGATACTGTTTATCACCTACAGTAGACGCTGTCTTGCTTCGATCGCTCTGTTTTATAGGCAGTTGCCAATAACCTGACCGTAAACCCAGCACTGTAAACACCGTGGCATTCTGTAGCCGATCTAATGTTTCCACCACTGTTGGCATCGCACAAGGTTTCAGGTCTGTTATATTATTAAATTCTCTGAAGTCGACACAAAATCTATACTTTCCATTTGGTTTCTTTACCAAGAGTACCGGTGAGCTATATGGGCTGTCCGCTTCCTCAATTATACCTTCTTTCAACATTTCCTGGACCTGACGATTTACCTCAGCCTCTAAATGCACCGGGACACGACGTGTTGCAAATATATTTACTCGATCGTTCTTTATCGGGATTTCGTGCTTTACTTTGTCACAAAATCCATACGGCTCCCCATCTCCAGTGAACAGTTTCGCATACTTTTTGTATAACTCGTTAATGTTTGGTTTCTTCGACGAGACATCCGCTGCCAATCTTATTTCAGCCACTTCGCTACTTTCGTGTATTGGCAATGAACCATACTTTGTGACCACCTTACCGCTTCTTAAGTCAACTATCGCTTTTACTTCTCTTAGGAAATCTGCTCCTAATATCGGTCTCCATAAGCTTGTGGTTACCACGAGCGGAAAATTTATCTCAGCATCTCCCACTTTTATGATACTGTTAGATACGCCAGACACTTCTAACATATGGCCTCCTATCGTGTGGACAGCTAATGTACACGGCTTGAGTCTCTTACATTGCTCTTTGCCTATTAACGATACTGCTGCACCTGTATCGATCAGACAAACTAAATCTCGCTCATTTATGTTCACTCTCGTATATACTGCCACTCTGTATACTAACGCAACAATCCCCAGATTCATAGAATAGAAAGAACACTCGTTATAACATCTAAAATATCTGCGTCTTCGTCTTGTTGGACAGTTTATCTTCTAATGTCCTGTCCCTCCACAAGCGTAACATTTATCGTTCCTTTTATGGTTCACTCGTATTGCTACAATCTCACGCTCCAGCTCCTCAATCTTCTCCACATTACTTATCTCCTGCTTTTCGCACCTGCATCTCAGAGTTAATGTTTATAGCAAGCTATAATGGTGTTTGAAGCAAGCGGGACTGGGTTCGAGTTCCGGAGTGTACATGAACTATGGGATGCAGGTACATCCAGCTGACGAGTCCTAAATTTCTTGAAATATCTTCAAATAAATAATTGGGGAAATAGTGAAAAATTACTAATTACCTAACAAACAACCCAAATATATATACGTCAAAGTAGAAGAAAACTATTATAAACCTTGAAAAAAGCCATAAGCTTCATAAAATAGCAACATACAATTATAAGTCTCATTAGTTTTCTAGTGATAAACTCTTGATTTCAACATTCTATGAACTCATTAGCTGATAGGTGAAATTATACTGCATCATTAACTTTGAGTGATGCTAAAAATAATGTTACCATTGAGAAATATTAGATCTGCAATGTTCATTGAATCTTGTAAACTTTTGGTAAACTATCTGAACATATTAATAAATAATTGTTAGAGAACTGTCAATATTTCTCCATAAGTTATTTATTTGAACACATAAATATTGATGGGAAGGGGCACCGAATACATATTCGTCACATAAGTCACTTAATTTGTGTGTGGGCTGTGATACTACCCGGTTTCCCAAGCCGAAGTAGGTGGTTTTCTTAGGGGACCACACCCGGAGCCTCCGATCTAAAGGTCTGATCCACAAGGCAGCGGAACAATGTAAGGAGATGCAGTTCCATGGTAACCGGTGACCAACAATAGGTCCACACGCTATTTGTTCCATCAACATACTGGAGCACATGTGCACCATTGATTTGGAATGAGGATTTTCCAATTTCCCTAGTTGGATCCTCCATATTCACCAAGTCGGTTGAAGTGCCGGACATTCGCTCTTTGTTTTCTCAATTTTGTAAACAACAGTAATTCTGCAAGAAGGCAATGAGTAGGACTTCCCTGTCAGAGGTTGTATGCACGTGGCCATGTTAGAGCATTTCGCGAGAGAGACAGAGAGCTGAATCCTCCACCCTCGGCCATACCAGGGCATTTGGGGGCAGTTATTTGTTTAATGATTAACAGAAAGGTTCTGACTCGGCTACTTACGACTGGAGCCAGACGTGTTTTCTGTATAAACTTTTTCATTATGGTAGTATCTTATTTCTCCCTTTTCACTAGTGTACAACATTTATACAAATATATATTTGGTCTATGATTTGAAGGATATATATATCTTTTGATTGAATTAAGCAAACCTGACTACCTTATAAATTTTGATATTCACAATTCCACGTAGAGTTCCATCTAGAGGCAGCTGTTATATGTTTTGCGGTCATCCTATTTAGGTACTGGTATACGCGCTTCCTATACATAAGTCCAGCCTGTTGTATGAATGTGAAAATGGAATGAATGGAAAGCTGTAATTAGCAACCTAGTCAGTGTACAAAAATTATATATATATATACCTTAGATAATGTAATCCAGGACCTTGACGAAGCCTCACTCACTAACTTGCTTTGTTCGTTATAACTCACCTATTGCGTAGTTTATCAAGCTGATTCGAATAATATTGTGAAGCCGGTTGTTTTAACAACAATAGTAATTATCACCTCGTTTAATAACATGTATTTTTTTGAAAGTAAGGAATTCTCAGCACAAAATACATAATCTTGCAACAAATCCTTGTCAAACCACTATAACTTGTGAATAGCCAAAGCTTACTGCTAAAGACGAAACGACCGTCCATTGCTTCCAAGTTTTTAATGATGGCCTAACATCGATCGGTTCAGCACTACTCCACTAAATGGACGAAAAAATAATTGAACCTGGATTAAACATTAGAATTGGATGGTTATCCTTACACATCATTCATCTATGTCTTCAAAATAAACTATTCTGACCACTTTTGTAATTCCGCTTGAAATTTAAATTAATTGGCTTCGCGATATATTGTCAACTTCTTATAATAGCGTATGAATGCATTATGTGGTTTTCTGTAACAGGAAAATTTATCGGAAAATTTTCAGAATTACTTTATAGGCATCATATTGGCTTTAGCAGACTGTTAGTCGTCCTGGCTGTGTACAGAAATCAGTTTACGATAAAGCTGAAGGATGAAGAGAAAACTGAACGACTTTTATATGATGTTGAGAGTATTTTACTATTTTCAGCTCTTTAGAAAGCAGGTGATCACAGTGAATAATTTTTAGTAAAGGACGAGAATAATCCAAAAAAACTTATTTCAGTAGTAAATTCTTCAAGGTAATTTTGATATTCTTCTATCTTAATATCCAAGTTATCCCGGTAGAATAGGTAAAATCATGGGTTAGGGAGGAACTAGTCAATATGGAGGAAACGGCTGTTAGGTTTATATGCGAAATTCAGGATGAATAACATATACTTAAGTCCTAACCCTGATATAAGCATTGATGCGGTATCATTATACATTATAGATGAGCTAATCAAATGTAAGCTATCATGTTTTTTTTATTTTTACACCAAATTTATTTGTCCATATAACTACAAATCATTTTTGGACTACTGATGTCAGTTCATGATGAAATCTGTAGCTAAGATCATTATAACGACTCTTGGAAATCTATTTCCGTCCTCTTAAGGTTTCTAAAGAACGAATAATTTATATCCATAAGGATCACGATTTATGCTATTACTCACTAACAGTAGATTAACCTGTAAAAGGGTTAAGTAGATTCATTAATTAATTAGAACCTACTTACACTTTGTGATGTTATTGTTTTTTTTTCATAAACTATTCACTTACAAAAGCAGTTTTTGATTGTCTAAGGACTAACTGAATGTTTGTTGCGTTTGTTTTAAGTTGGTCCCTATACTGCACTATTCCCAAAGAATTTGTCCATATGAGTTCGAATCATATATGAGGCAAATACTCTTCCTTATAAACCTTTATGTCAATGAAGATAGTTATTATATTTGATCTGGATAACTAGTTCATCCCTTACTACTAACAGATAATAATCTTGGCATGATTTCTGATTATTGAAACCATTTCACTACTACTGTAGTGAGAATGAGGGTTAGACTTTGGTTTATTTTTGGTTAAAATCACAAATCGATGAATGTTGGGCCACCGTTAAAAGTCCGAAAGCACTGGACAACCGTTTCTTCCTTGCATGGGACTCCTCAGCAGCGTGCATCCACGGTCCCACAAACCGGAATCAAACCCATGACCTTCGGTATCTCACACGAACGTTTAACCTGTCGACTACTGAGTTGCCGTCCATGAAATTGTGCGATCATCTTCAATTGTCTGAGATAGATACTTGTTTTCACCTGATACGGATTAATTCCTCTGGTCACGGCTTTTCACTAGAACTCGGAGAATTACTCCACGAAACTAGTCAGTAGTGAGCAATGGTAATTATCAGTATGGAGTTGTAGAGATTGTTAAGTGGTCTAACACTAATCTATTCATGATCTTAAGCACATACCACACTACCTCACATCAGGTACCCTAACTACAGTTTTTATAAGCCAATCTCAATCATGAGCCATTACCTTGAACTCACTTTGTCAAATCCAATCAGTTCGCCCAAAAAATGCTTCAGTTTTACAAATCAAGGCTGTCAGTCATCAGCAATGTAGAACTTCGTACGTACGTACATCAGTCCGAGTTGCCATACCACAAATCAATGCTATTTAGTGGTGACTGAAAACATGAAATAAACAGTTAGTGAAACTATAATTTATGGACTACATTTGAGCAGCGCTAGAGTGATCTTGAGAGTGTCTACCCAATAACTAGAACCAAATAAAGGTTATAAACCAATATAAGGAATTAGTATTATAATTTACAATTAATGGTTAAGGTTAGAAATTAGATTTAGGGTTTTCATCACGAACTAACATCAACTATAATGCCAAAACTCTATTTAGTCAAATGGATGAATGAATTTCGTGCCAAAATCTGAGACCTATTATCTTATACCCGATTGGTTCGTTCATAAATTATAGTCTTGCCAAAAAGTTCACATGACTATGATCCAGATTATCTGACAGATTAAATAAATACTCTTCAAGAATATAAACCGATTAATGTTGTAATCATTTTGATACAATTCATAATCTGTTCGTCCAAAATTCTGTATCTTCAAGGTCAATAGCATGATAATGACATCATACCAAACGATTATAATGAAAACTGAGCTGATAATCCATTGAGTAAATGTACTACTATACAAGTGTAAAGATTATTTATTAGTAATAAATCAATACTTTTTAATATAGATGTAGAGGCTATTTTCTCAGACAACTGTTATCAGTCTGATCTATTCGGATAAATACATGTCGGTTACAAATTGATGTATTTTTTGTTATGTCCTAGTGAAGAGTAAACTATGGGTATCATCTGAGAACTATTAATGGACTAATAATTTATCTATATATGTTCTTATTGTATAACTACTCAGTAATTAGATAGTGTATATCTATATTCCTCTTATTATAAGCTTCATTTTGAGCTATAGATTATTATTATTATTATTATACAATTTACTGTTCCGATCGTGTAAAGACCAAATCGCATCACTACGGATCATTTTGGAACAATCATTTGAATGGAATTCATCACTCTACATCGACTTCATTGACTCAGTCAATCAGTTACAACGTAGGACCAGGCACATAAATGCATCGATTCAAATTGCCATACCTCATTAACACAACAAGATGAACACCGGATTCATAAAAGTAGTTAATTCAGAGGTGTTAATATATAAAAGAAAGATTGCAATAAGGATATAGTACAGGAAGAAATAATTAGTTCGTGGAAAGAAAGATATGAAGCAATTTTAATCTCATAGTTTAAGGGGAGACAGAGAGTGTATACACCGACGCCATTGTAATCGATTCTGAGCCATGTCACCCAGAGTCTCCAACCATTGGTTACGATAGTCATACGCACCCCAACCAAGTAGTCTGCATCTACCAACAAGTAGTTAATTCAGAGGTGGAAATATGTAAAAGAAAGATTGCATATAAGAATACAGTACAAGAAGAAAGAATTAGTTCGTAGAAAGAAAGATATGGAGCGAAACTTCATTGACTATGAGAAAGCATTTGATAACGTGGACAGGACAAAACTCTGGAGGCTTCTTCGACACTACAGCGTGCCTGAGAAAATAGTCAATATTATACGGAATTCCTATGATGGATTAAACTGAAAAATCATGCATGGAGGACAGCTGACAGACTCGTTCGAAGTAAATATCGGTGTTAGGCAAGGTTGTTTATTCTCACCCTTTTTTTCCTCCTGGTGATCGACCGGATCTTGAAGACGTCAACATCTGAAGGGAAGCACAGGATACAGTGGACATCTGTGATGCTGCTGGACGATCTAAACTTCGCAGATGTTCTGGCTCTTCCCCGACATTCACAGCCACTTTTTTGGCTTGGTTTTGTATAAGGGTTATTTCCTATTTTATGGTTTTGCCTTGTATATAAACCAAGTATGTTTTAAATAAATGATTTGCATAGTGGAAACTGTTGTCGGCGTTCTAGACTCAATTGGACGGGATAGGCGAAAAAAGGACCAATAATGACGTTAGGCTGCTCATACTAGTCGAACCTCATTGCTTTGGCACAGTACTAAGACTGTATTAGTCGTATTTTGATTGGCGAATAAATCACGTTATAATTAACCCAGCTTAAAGTCACAACATTTATTAATAACTACTTATTAATTCAGCCATGTGAATGTGATTCAGAAAGATATTTAGTAAATTATTTTGATCAAATAATAAAAGACAATGATGGATTTTATCTATTAACTCCTAACAATAGTAGTTATCAGCCATCGCTTTAGTTGATTGGAAATCAAAAAGCATCATGGAAAATCATGAGATATTAGATACCACAGTTATCTAGAGGTCTCAGAGTCAGTATGAGACATGAAGGTCGTGAGTTCACAGGTGAATACTGTGGATAATTCTATCAGAATGATATAACTGCCCAGTCGTTCGTGATTTTATTTTGGCAGAACTATAATTTACAGATGAACCAGTTAGATTCCCAATAGCGACTATTGGATTTTGGCACGAAATCCATTCATCTATACGTCTAAATAACTGATATCAGTTTGTGATGAAAACCCTGACTCTAATTTCTAACTCGAAGTTCCAACTCGATTTTCTAGTCTTAATTCCTGACACTAATTTATACACCGTATTTTAATCCTGGTAAACGGTTGAGGTTTCTTAAGGTTTTCCTTTAATCCTAGTCTCATCAGTTAGTACAATAGAGACCATTGATTAAATTTATTGATAAACTATTAAAAACAATCCAATCATCACATATCAACACCGCTAATCTGCTTTGTTTCACAGGGTCATTCATTATTGGGCTGAAAATGAAAATGACTAATTAAAGATTATATATATCACACTTATACAACAACGTTAATTGATGATAAGAAAGGGACATGATGCAAAAGAGTTTTGGCTTTATTCTAAACATACTCGGTGTTGTTTACTTGCATCTTCTCATTATTATTTAAGACTGCAATTGATCAGTCTCTTATTGGCATATGTGCATCCTGTGCTGATTGCCTCGATATAGCCTTAAGTCACAAGCTTTTTTAAAAACAAAGATGGATAGTGACTAGCAGCGGAATCCAGGACGCGCGTTTCGTCTTATTTTGAAACTCTCCAGCTGGATTTACCTGCATCCTAGAGTTGATGATCTCTGCGGGACTCAAACCCAGTACCGTTCGCTTCAAATGCTATTGAATTATCCGCTTAACTACTGAGTCGTGATAGCCACATGCCTGTGCAAATAGGACGAAATACGCGTCCTGAATTCTAGTTTTAACTAACATCAAAAGCTTACCTAAAAGTGCTTGCCACTTAATGACAGTATCGAGACAATATGCTGACGATGCATATTTGTTAAAAGAGATTGATCACTTGTCGTCCGTAACTCTAACTGTGGAAAAATACAAACCGTTATCATTGAGATTAAATTTTATCCCTCTGAATAATTTAGTGGCTATTTGGATTCAGTAATGGAGCTCATAGCAATCTGAGCACAGGGTCCGAGTCCTGTTGTGAATATCAACACAGATGCAGCTATACTCATATGACGAGTGACGAAAAATAAAAAACCTGTATCCTGGATTTCACTGCTAGTCACTAGCAAAACCTTATTCTAAAATGAACATAGTTTGGTTTCCTGACTTTATGACTTAGAGGCGGAATTTTATTATGCTATCGAGCTGACCAGGATTAATATATCGGCTTCTAGTTTATTTGTGCTAAATCTGAAAAGCAATACCATTTGTCCAATAGGGAAGCTACACGTAGAGATTCTGGAATATTGTTCCAAAAGATCATTGGATAGAATATCTTCAGTTCTTTCTGACCTTACTCGGGTTCACCCGTGAACCGTTCTCACAATACTGTTGTCACATATTCTATTTGCTTACTCTATGTACAGATGAATCTTTGCCTGAATGATGTGAAAAAGACTACAAGTCATTTATTGAAGTATTCATGATCCGTTATAGTATACAAACGTAGACTAATCTTCTGTTGTATAATGGATTTTTTGCTGAATAAAAGCCATCAGTTTCCAGATAGACTAAGTCTGTATAATAACGAGGATTGATTTGAATCTTGAGTGCTGTTAGAGGTATGAGGGCGGTTATCACTTCCCGGTTGCCCACACCGTGCAAGGGTTCTTCTGGTTGTACCTGAAAAGGAAATTGGGTTAGGAGTGGTCTTAGTGACCTAAAAGCGTGACCAAACTGCCCAGTGGATAACTGCTTGAGGTCGGTTACACATGACCTTTTTATGGGCAATTTTTGTGTTAGCTCCGTACTTGTTGAGACCTTACCGCCGGAGACGGATATCTGTGGGATAAGGCGAGGTGTGCATTTTTAGGGCCGACCATTTCTAACCCCACCCCTCCTTGTGGAAAGGCAGCATCGCCGTTATGCTGGTTGTCTGAAGAAAACACCTTACTGCTGTCACACCTCTGTACAGTCAGCAGTACGACTTCGCTCTCAGACCTTGGGTTTACTGCTTTTAGTTTTACTGTTCTTTAACCGACCTGTCTGGCATGGTAGGACCTTGAGGAACGATTGTTGCAGCCAGTATAGCTCGGTTGCTTCATCACGATAGGCCAGCCCGACCACCACGTTAAGGTAGCAACAACAGTCGGGAATAATAGGGATAACATTTAACGGTTATTTATGTCATTCATTACCAAAAAAATGACAGTATGAGATAGTTTTACCACTCAGGGTTTGGAACAAAGTAATGATCTTTATGATTTAATCAAGGTAAATTTGATCGAGTCTATAAAGAAGAAAAAAAGCAACAGCAACAATCAGACAACCTTGATATTCGGTATTTGCTGTTATGTAATTTCAATTAAAATAGAATGTATTTGAACCAAAATCTGGACACTGATTTTAATGTTGTTCTTTTTTGGATAGATTAAGTAACATAATTGACGGCTTAAGCAAACACACAATATAAGACAGAATAATAGATACTATAATTCTTTGTTTCTATCCAGACACTTATAAATGTACATAGGTGTACAGAAAAAACTTGGCCAATATGAAAATGCTCAGTTATTGTGCGGTCATATAAGTTTGTGCATGAAAAGTTTTCCTACCGAATACAAAGGTTTATTTTACCATTTTTAGATAATAACCGAATTAAATCACTACAAATGAAGCTTCTTTTCAAACTATTGAATAGCTGACCAAATATCTTATTACTATTTACGCCTGATACTAGTCATTTAGGATCATAGGCCACTTACTACGATTCTTCATTCAATTCTGTCTTGAGCAATCCTTCCAAGTTGTTTCCAGTTACTATTTATCCTTTATATGTCTGCTTCTAATTCTCTATGAAGTGTGGTTTTCCTGTTTCCCTTCAGGATTCCAAGTTAGTGCTTGCTTCGTCATACAGTTCGATGATTTCTTTGGAGTATGTCCTATCTACTTCCATCATTTTTTCCTAATTTCCTCTTCAGCTAGAAGCTGGTACATGTGACAATGACCCTGTTATTTTTAACGTAAGTTGAGCTGCTGTTTCGTCTACTCACTATAACGACAGGATTTCGTCCGTTTTAGCTAGTTATCGCTCACATCTGATATGATAGGGAAAAGCAAACATACAGTCAAGTTTCGATGGAAACCGAAGTTAATTAATCTACACAAGTCCCAATAGCTAATTATAAACTGATTCGAAAATTAAGCTACTTATAAGTAGTATCGTATCTTCTTTGACATTTTCTAAGTTATTTATTTATTTTTTCATTTATTTACTTATTAAACACAAACATCGGTACAAGAGGGGACCAAATACATATGCGCCAAGCAATAACAGTGAGGTTGCAAAGAGGTAGAGAATATAAAGTGTATAATAAAAACAAGAACAACAACGGACAGAAATTAGCTTATGATAGTGAAGTAATAATAATGGGAGAAACAGTTCAGTTAGCTATGAAGGAAGTTACTGTAGGATCACCACTGGTTTCTATTCCAAGCCATGTCCCATAACGTCCCTGGACAGCTTTCATCCATACCACTACATCATGTCATGCACTGACCACCTCCGCTTTTTCCAACCAGTCCCAGAGCCATCAAATAATGCATGACATGGAATTCTCTGGGACGAAATTCGTAATACATGTCCAAGCTGCCGAAGTCAATGTTTCAAGATAGTGACACCAATTGAATTATCGTCGCTGTGCCCGAACACACGATCCTGAACCTCTGCATCACTAACATGGTGTTGCTACTGGATGTTAGAAATCCTTTGGAGACAACGATGATCAAACACAGTCACCTAGCATCCTCAATACTGAGAGGACAGGTTTCACAAGCACAGTGTTGTAGGTCTCGCCTTTCACAGACAGACTAACATCACGAGGACGCCAAAGATTGCCTAGATTGGCATAAGCTGCTCTTGATTTCACTATACGTGAGTCGATCTCATCACTCACGCCACCACCAGCACTTATGCAGCTACCCAGATACACGAACTTCTCAACTACTTCTATCTGCTCACTACCCAGAGTGAGTGCAGGCTCAGTGGCCTGCCAGTCTTGTAAAAGTACTTTGCACTTTGAAGGTGCAAAGCACATACGATACCTACGGACACTAATTGCCAACTGATTAAGTGCGGGTTTCATGTTTTGGGGATCATCGCACTGTAAGATAATATCACCCCCATAGTCACGTTTGTAAATCTTTCTCCAGACAAGAGATTCACAGCGCCATTACTTACATTCATCAGAGCTGTTTCCAGAATGTCATCGATGGCAAAGTTGAAAAGGAATGGTGAGATTAGGCAACCCTGTTTAACCCCACTCCTTGAATAGAACAATGGAGAGAGGTGGTTGTATGCCCTCACTCTGCCTGAGGTGTTTGTATATAGGGCTTTTAGGATGTTAATAAACTTCTCAGGCACACTCTTCTTCGATAGACAATCCCAGAGAATAGTCCTGTCCAACGAATCGAAGGCGGCCGTAATGTTAAGAAACACTACGATTGTTGGCGTGTGATAAGTTTGACGGTGTTCTAACATTTGGTGGAAGGTGAATTTATGATCAATACATCCTCGACTAGAAAGAAAACCAGCCTTCTCCTCACATGTCAACCTTTCTCGAGTTTTGAACAATCCACGATGAATGACGGAAGCCGATAGTTTGGATGCAATTGGAAACAAACTTATCTCCCGATAGTTGTTGCAGAAACGACATGAACCTTTTTTAAGTATAGTAACGACTATCAACTTATTCCATGATGTTGGGACACTCTCTAATTGTCAGACCTTTGCAAACAACTCAGTCAGTTCCGTAACCAGGAAGTCAGCACCATTATTCCAATGTACTCCAGGGTAAAATTTAGGACGTATTTGACAACACCATTGAGAATGTGAAATAACGACCAAGTCTAGATGTTCACATATATGTACAGACAGAAACAGCGAACAGGATGACTTAAATTTTTTACTTAATGTAAAAACACTCCTATTTGAAGCGACAAATTTGTCTGCACTGAGTTATATTAAAGAAAATACTCCTGACTGGATAATCTAGTATGTTTGATCAGATGGAGGTAAACTGTTATCTGAGAGATCACTCGGAAATATGTCTAAGAGATGATGAGATTCCAAAAAATCTAGAAAAGCACGTCTTATTAGTCTTGGAGAACGGCATTTAAAAACAAATTTAATCTGCTGTCTAAACAACTGAATTAACTTCCGTTCCTGATACTAGGTGAATAACTACCATATTGCGATCGGCTAAGGAATAAATTCGCCACGCATCGGTGTTCAAGAACAAATGTCCCAATTCTTTAAGTTTCACAGAGTTCGAAACACGCCTCAATTAGTTGACTTCATTTTGTACAACAATAAGACAAGAAATCATAGTATTCAGACGGAATGAATACTATTTGAAACTGACATCCTGAAATGACACTTTAAGCATGCAACGATAACTGGATGCTACATAATGTTGACAGGTTTTACTACCTTAAGAAGTTTACAAGTAAAATATTTGCTTCTTTAAAGTCAATGATTTTTATGTGTTACACATAAACTTCAATAAGTCGAAATCCAGATCTCAGCTAATAGACACAAATCCAGAGTGCTACAAGAAAGCCGATTCCTAATTACAGTACAGTAGAGACAAACTACATACGACTAGAAATGTCTTATTGTAAAAGTGACATTCTCAACATTGATGTGAGTTTTACTGATCCATGATATATAAGTTAATACTTGAAGAATGAAAGAAATTTTGTTTGTACAGGTCAACTTATTTAGTACATATCTGTACATAACGCATCTAGAAATGAATTTAGGATTACAAATGAAGTACTGTTGTCCGATAACTTATTATCTAGAAAAATAATTATAATTAATCTCCTGGTACGACCGACCATGGGAGAGTCAGCTCTCTTTCGAAATGCTCTCACATGGCCACGTGTATACAACCACTGATAGGGAAGTCTTACTGCTTTCTCTCAGTGAGGATGTTGTTTACGAAACTGAGAGGACGAAAAGTGAATGTCCAGCACTTTAACTAGGTTGGTGGACACGGAGTCCACCTAGGGGAGTTGGAACACCCTGATTCCAAACCAATGGTGCACATGGGGTCCAGGATCCTGAGCGAACAAATGGCGTATGAGCCAATTGTTTGTCACCGACTACCATGGGACTGTACCTCCTGACGTTGCTCTACTGTCTTGTGGATTAGACCTTTAGGTCAAAGGCTCCAAGCATCCCCCCCTAAGAAAACCACGTGTTTCGGTTTGCACACCCGGACAGTATCCTATCACTCACACAAACAGAATGATTTATGTGGCGTATATCTATTTGGTGCCTCCTTGTACCAATGTTTGTGTGTTTAAATAATAAATAATAATGACGGAATATGTATTATTGATGATATATTATTTGCCATATGTACAATTGTATCCGAGACAATATATTTACACAAACAACAAAGACATGTAAGTGAACGTAAGAAAAAACGCGTCAAACAATATCTTTACGACTTTAAAAAAGTAATAATGTACGAGTGGTATATTGTATGAATATATTAAAAATGAAAAAGGTTTTAGATTGACGGTGACATCAATCATTTGATTGGTTGACTGAATATAGAGTTGTAGAGATATTTATTGCAAACATTTACGTGTGAACTCAATCGTTGTATGCAAAGTTGAAGCTGAAATAAAATCGAGAAGCCGAAGGATAAACCAACAATAACGATCATACAGAGGAACATATGGATATAACTAATCAATATACATTTGATTGAATTTGGTATATGTCATACTTTTAACTGACTACGAGTTGAATGATATACATGCTTATGGTGAACTATCACTGGAGCTGATAACCTCAAGTGGTATTCGTTAGGTCTGTCCGCTTTACTGATTTTTATTTAACATTGTCATAGACATTCTTTTAGAGATAACATTAGCATCATCTGACTTGTCAGGAATCGATCTTCTACCAGAAGTTTGTGTAAACTTGGGACACGCAGACGACATAACTCTGTTCGGAAGAGACTCCAAAAACATGCAGTTTTTCGAACAGCTATAGCAACAATGCACTTTTCGCCCGCTAAATGCGAAATGTTGCTTCAGGACTAGTTTATACCAACGCCTGGACTCAGAATAGCAATTGAAGCAGTTAAGCGTTTTGCCTATCTTGAAAACCCTGATACGTCGATGTCGGACAAAATCTCGGCACGAATTCAAAAAGCTCAGTTGGTTCTCGCCAACCTAGATCACTTGTGGGGTAGGTAAGACATCTATTTGACACTTAAAGAACGAGCGTACTGTACTAGGTGGTGAATCTTTATCGACTGAGATGTTTAGGACATGACATGTTCTGCGTATTATGACTCATCGCAACTTTGACATGGTTCAAAATCCTCCACAAAGCCCCTAACCACTGGTTACGACAATCATGAGAACCCTAACCAGATAGTCTGCACCTATCTACATGAGTCATTTTAACTGTTAATGCTATCATGAACTGGTACCATGTCATAGTTCACCCACGCCCAGGTTTCTTTCAACTTGCTTCTACACTAGCCATCATCCCTCGTCATGGTAGTCGATGGGTGAACATACGTAGAACATGTCATGTCCTAAACATCTCACTCGATAAAGATTCACCACCTAGTCAATCGATTTGCTGTATTCACTTAGAACTCTGAATCTAACCTCAGAACCGCTAACTCAGTGGTCCCAAGATATACTAGCAATGATTCATAGACACCACAGATCAAATGCTGGTAGTCTATGAATATCCTCTATATTTAAAGGCCTCGTTCCACAACCGTAAAACAGAGTGAACTGCTGAGCAGTAAACTAGTCCTTTGGTTGAGAGATGGATATCTTGTGTATAAAAATGAACTTTACATGCATAACTTACCGACTTAATACTTGAGGTAAGGAAGAAATAATTGGACCATAGGCTCGAGCATTGTCAAAAAGTTCGAATAACGGAGCTGCTACTAATTTATAATTTGATGGTACAGCAAACAATGTTTTCTCAGGAAGTTGAATTAGAAATAAACGTGTTTGTTCTTTAGGTTTAGTTACATGAGCAGGAATATATGGATAGCGAGGTGGTTCAAAATTCGGTCGCCACCAATTACCGATACAGTCTTCTGGAATCCAGTCAACTGGGATACCATCTGTCCGGCCTAACATCTAAATGGAAAAGGTATACATATAAAATATTTCATTCATAGAAAAGGCCATTATGATGGTAGAATAAACCTATATTGTTTGATTTTCCTAGTCAAATTTGGCCAAACTGTTAAATACGTTTAAAAAGCAGTGAAAAGAATCACATGGGGACACAGGAGTAATGTTATACAAAGTATTAAGCCTAGCTCGTTTTATAAATATAAAACGCCAGGTACTTGGATATGAGCCACACTCTAAGTACGAGGGTTAGTGATACTACCCGGTTAAGGTGGTTGGGGCGGGGTTCGGACTTGAGTTTGTGATCGAAATTTAGGCGCTTTAACCACTGAACCGCCTCTCTCAACAAAAATAGGGAGCCATATCTACTCATATCCAAACAGAATATTACGCATGACTGTAAGATAATTTATTTGGAGTGTTATGGATAAGAATTATTGTCGATGTGGATCGACGGTTAACAATTGACGGAAAGCAGTAACTAAGAGTTCAAGGAAATTCGTTCAATCTGAGAAGCCTAATTTGATAGAGATTCATTTGAGAATGAGTCAAAAGTAGGAAAAAGATAGTCGAATTGTATACATGACATGTGCATTTGCTTTGTTAATTTTTTACTGGTGTGATGTAATATATTTCCAACATACCTCAGATAATAATCGCTTCAGTCCTTCAATTTCTTCTTCACCTGGATGCAGTTCACCTCCAGGGAGTTTGAAAAACGTACCGAGTTGAAGTAAGAGGACATGAGGTAGGTTGTGCTCATGTACAAGTAAGATTCCTTCAACTGATCGACGCATACCATACTTCTCAAAATCCTCCTGTAACCGTTGAAATCGAGCAGGAACACTTCGGTCTCGTTCATAATTGGGTTCTTTGGTGCCAAAACTGTAACTTTTCAAAGGATATCTAAAGACGAATTGGAAATAGGGACAAATTTTATGTAGGCTATGCATTGTTGTATCGCATTAAGCAGGGTTCGAAACCGACTTCACGCAAAATCCATGGAACATCAAATATTCGAAACGAACAATCAGCCCTTACTTTACTATAGACAACAAGATTAGTTAACTATCTAGGTGATTTTGCCTTTGAATACAATTCTTAGTAAAAACACTTACCATATTAAATAGCGATAGAATACACCTGTAAATAAATTCACCATAGGAAAAGGAAAATCCTCTACTAATCAAACATATTCGTTAAAAAGTCGTAACCTGGTGCTAAAACCTCAGAGTGCAAGGATATGAACCAAGTAAATTCCGAAGTACAAGTAAGTGAATGAATTTTTTTTCCTTGTAAGCTGTCACACTGAGCATTACGGAGTTAGTTTAAATCCGTGGGGAAAGTCTGGGTACATCATGAACGTGGATAGCTTGTTTTCAGCCGATAGTTTTTTTCTCGAAGAACTTTGCAAATACAAACTAAAACTATAAACCTATCGTAAAGAATGGATATAATGGAAGGTACCGTATCATCTAAAAATCATTAATAAGAAAAGATGAACGATATAACTATGTTATCATATGTTTGATATTTCTGACGCTAACTCGATTAAAACGTCTATAAGCTATTTTGGTCTAGAAGCTCCTGTTATTTAAATTATTCATACAGAGAACATATTTATTATCTCATGACATATGAATATAAGCAAGACATATGTATCAATTCACAAATGCGAAGGAACCGAATAACAAAATCTACTAATCAGGTGGGCACACATTTAGAATGACGCTAGAAAGACTGTAGAGAGGTTTTTTCTAATAAACTTTATACTCGTATAAAAATTCGATGAGGCTGTAACGGTTCGGAGATCTGTTGAGCATTACTAAGTCTATGTAAAACGCAGCTAAAACTCAGTACACAACATTGTATTCATGATATTGAACTCAACTAAACCTCAATTATGATGTCAACAAACTAACACAGCTTCTACAACAGAACGTTATTATTTGTAGGATTCAGTTGCACAAGTAGAAGAATAAGCTAGACGTCTTTAATCTCATCCTCAAACCAATTATAAGATCGGGTAGAAAACCTATCTGAACGAAAATTGAATCGTGCATGTAAGTACAAAAAGATGACTCAGTGATAAAAGTCTATTCATCCTCATTAAAGACTATTTACATCAAAATTTGATCGTTAATCCAGAGTTCATGACTGCGTTTATGTACCAAAAAAAAGGTGGTTAAGTTATCTAAAGCATCATGAAACACCCATATAGGTTCTAGTCAATAGCAAACTACTGGGATCTTTGAATCACTTACAACGTTATTGTTTTAGCAACGGGTGTAGAATGGAGGAACTTTTCGGCCGAACCTTTCGGCCAGCCTGTCATGTGTACCATATTAGTGTAACGTACAAATTTGATGCCGCGCACTAAGTAGAAATTTCAAATCTTAACATCTAGGAAAGTAAACTCAATGATCCATAATACCCACTGTCTGGTGTTGACTAGTTGGCTTCTTTTTGCTCAATTCGTAGTGCTAGGGTACGGTTCCAGGCCTTTGGTATCGTCTAATGTACATGGTCTAGCTACTGGGTGTACCAGTTCTCGTGACTTTTACAATAATTCAGGGGTTGACAGGACTTTTCCTGGTGGATATTCACACTTTTCTTGAAATTTTTCATCTATAGCACCAATACTACCTGTTTGTGGGCGAAATTGTAGCCAGTGATCACTTGATTTAAAAAGTGGTGTAGCGGAGAGTAAATCCCCAAAATAAATATTTCTGTAAACTTTCGACATTGGATGCTGAGCACATTAGTTTAAATGAACTCACCTGGCCGAAGGCGCTCGGTCATGTATCCTCACCAAATCACGAGTGGGAACACCGTGTTCAACAACAAGACCAGACGATCCTCGATATATTGATAGCCTATCAAATATATCTTCGAACCTCCTCGCTTCTGTCTTTTGATTTCACTTAGTGGGTACGCTTCATAGTACAAGGTTCTACTGATTAAAGCGTTGTCAAACTCTGAATACCTGTGGCATCGTCGGTGGAATACCGACCTGATTTTGTTTAGTCACTGTTTCAGAGAGTTTTGTGGTAACATTAAAATTCTACTGATCTCTAGTTAAGCCGTACATCAACCCGGACCTCTATTACGTTATTCAACAGATCACTGAGCTTTGATTATCGTCAACTGGTGGTGCGCTATTGATATGTTTACATGGAAGTGTCCATACAGTTCACTTTCCTAATCCGTTCCGTTTGACATAAGAAGTCACTTTGGTAAGGTTCCACTTATTGCGCTCATCCATGTCAATAGGTTCAGATTGTGTGGTCAGGGTTTGCATGATTATCATAACCAATGATTAGAGACTTTGTATGACATGGGTAAAAATCGCCCACAATAACGGAGATGCGTGTACTAATTGCGTTCCTCTAGAGCCCAAGCTCCGAAATTTTCCTGTGCCCTTTTTCTTTCCTGCACATATATTTTCTACTGCCGATACTACTTGCACTTCTCTGAGAATCTTCTTAAAATAATTCCACCTGATCGCGTGAATGTCAAATGACAACTTAATTCGGTGCGTATATTTGTCAATTTCCTTACTTACTTACTTACTTACTCCAGTTACTCCCATTGGAGCATAGGCCGCTGACCAGCATTCTCCAACCAGTTCTGTCCTGGGCCTTCTTTTCTAGTTCCATCCAATTCTTGTTCGTTTTTCTCATGTCTATTTCCATTTCTCGGCGTAATGTGTTCTTTGGTCTTCCTCTTTTCCTTTGGCCTTGAGGATTGCAAGTGAGGGCTTGTCTTGTGACGCAGTTGGGTGCTTTCCTCAATGTGTGTCCTATCCACTACCAGCGCTTCTTCCTGATTTCTTCCTCCGCTGGGATCTGGTTTGTGCTCTCCCATAGTACGAGTTGCACATAATGATGATATTACCGGAGTACTTAGTTGCCTAGGTACTACGATCGGTAAGTCAGGCTGTGTATTAGACGTAAGTTAATATATCACAACACTTCGATTCATTTTAAATGGACCACCTTCCTTTCTGAAGATAAGTAGCTTTTAGATGGTTCAACGGATTAATAGTTATAATAGTTATAAACACCAAACATGGTCGCGTGCAAGTTGTGGTTTTGTAAAATTATGGTCTAAATCACTATTAGTCGTACTCTAGTAATAAACCTAATTCCATAACTGTGGATTTTTCATGATATTACTACCTAATCTATGAGATCTTAGGTGGAAGTCCCATCATTTTCTATACTGACTCGTATCGTTACAATTAATAATATGATACCTAGTACTTCTGAAGAAGGCTGAAGATAGGATAACGTGTTTAATGTGAATAAAGAAAGCTATGCAGAATGACCACGTCTGTGAGGCTGAGCCATACCATCCAACTAAATGAACTTTTCGCGTTTCCCACTGTTGACCCTCTCTCCATGCTAAATGTTGAATATCTATTTTACCACTTATCTCAAGTTCAGCTTTGAGGATTGTGTTGTTAGGGCCAATGCCATCACAGTTTGAGTTTTGGAATATTATTATCAGATTGATCTAAAATTTTAGTTTCATATATATGAGGCTGAAAATTTCTGTTCCCCGCTTAGTGGTCAATCTTTAGGGGGTCATGAAAGTATTTTTTGTCTTGGTTAGACATATATTGCCTGATCAGATGAGGTATTTTGTAGAAGATCTGAAAGAGATAGGACAAAACTCTAACAGTCTCCCCAAGGTACCTATAGGCTCAACTATACGGCAGTAATATATCTAGCAATTCGCTCTCTGATGTATGGGAGTTTGGAGTGGTTTTCTAATTCGTTTGTCCAGATCTTTTCACTCGGAACTTTATGTGCACATTGTTATAAATGTGATACCTTCACATATATATGATCTTTTTCCTTGCTTGTTATCCGGTAAATTTGTAGCTACTAGAGTAGATTTTGGACAAACCTGGAAATTTCGATTGCATGCATTACATTTAATGTCAGTAATAATTACAGGTTTTTTTTCAAAGTACTAACTGTCGAACTATCTGAACATGTTATCTAAGTCAGATCGCAGCTCAATCCCTCTAGCAGTTGGTTCTGGGTGACACAGATTCAATGTGCGAATGCAGAATTTAATATGATCGATTGTTCTTTGATGGGTAATCTTGCTATGTTAATCTCTCTGATTGTCATGGTAACCACCGGTTGGGTTACGGCCCTAGGGTGATCTGGACCGCAGTTTCACAGTTCAATAGGAACGTTTGAAGCTCACCAAATTAGTATACTTGCGTTTTATCCCTTAGTGACCCAACTTTTTCATTAAATATGTCTCCGTTTTCGCTTAAAGTTACGGCCACCATATTAAGAGAGGAGATAGAAGTAAAAAGGTTGTGTAGATGTGGCTGAACTCACGTTTTAAACGACATTAAAATCGTCACGAGTGTCAGCAATTCCAAGTGTTCAGTGAAAAATTATTGCGTAGTACAGACTTCAGAGGTGTCATTGAAATCCTTGGTTATACGAGTCCACTTATTCTGTTGGTAGAAAATCTGTCAAGTTCTGTTGGGGTTCAATGAAAACATTTTGTCTGGTCACCATTCAGGTCACTTACTCCTTCTTCAGTAACAGTGAAACCTTTACCATTTCATGCGAGGCCACTACCCATTCGATGTCTTGTTGAAGTGTACTGGAACACTATATCCTAAAGCGAATTTGGAGTAAACTGAAACTTCGAGATGAAGTTTTATACACATCACTGTGTAGGAGCTGAACTACCTAATGTCTACTAACCTGAAAACCAGGGTATAATGGAACCAAAGGAATAAGGATGTTTTGATAAACAGCGTCACTTTTGTCCTTGGGCACATCTTAAGTGTAATTAACAGTAGAATCCAAGACATGTGTTTCGCTATACTGAAGACTCATAAACCGGTGCTTCTGCACCCCAGTATTTATGTCCACACCAAGACCCATATCCAGTGCCTGATAACTCGACCAGCGAGAGCATATGAACCAATAATACTTACTTCAAACATCCACCACTTAAGACTCATTTAATCGCTGGCTGGTTACTGTTATTCTTATTTAACTACAGAACACGGAACTGCGTTATTTTGTGTGAAAAATTACTAACTCTACCACTTGCTCATTTTTTTTGTATCCCTACCGAAACAAGCAAATTCCAACATTTAGCTTGAATGCAAAGGGCCAACGGGCCAAAGTATATTTGACTACACAGATTTGCATTCTACTATATGACGTAAAACGTTCTTTTGAGTCATGATCATTGAACTTTATCAAACTACAAACATTGCATTTAATTTAATTGGTACGAGTTTAAAAAGACAAACAAATTTTCTCAGAAGTACAGAATACCCCAAACGGTACAGCCTGCGTTATACAGTCAAAGGTTTTCCTAGAACAAAATAGCTTACCAAACAGGAAAAGTATTGGCTAATAAATATTTACTCGACACTTGGAAAACAGCATGTTTATTCCTGGCAAAATGGTATCAGCATCTATTTGTGAGGATTGGGATTACCGTCCCTGGCAGATAGTCAAAGAACAACAATGATTAACCGAACGATTTAGTAACATCTAGTTTGGTCCAAGACGATCTCATAACCAAAGGTCGGGCATCATCCAACAATGAAATCAAATAATGGAGGTGAATCTTTACCAAAACCAAATAACGACTGCTTAGCCAGAGGAGGTTATTTTTGAAATTAAGATTAAACTAGTGCTGGGTAGAAGATGAAATGCAAAACAGGGCGAAAAATCGTATGGTTAACAAACACTGCGGATGCATGTTTAATATTCCTTCTGTTATAATCACTAATGTTCGATTGGCGTGTCTTGAACTTTTCCTTCGTAGTTGATTGTGCCATCTTAGATTTTTTGGATTAATCACATTAATTTGTTCTAGGAGTGGACTATAACTGTAGGCTGTATATATTTGCCTTTCTGATTAAAACTCTGCCGAGACTGCACGACAGTATAAAGTCCACGGTTATATTCTCTTCAAAGCCTTACAAATGAAATATGACAGTATTTGGACGGGAATAGAAAGAAACCGTAATGGTACCGGCATGTCATATATACTGACTTAAGTCATTCAATCATTTTCGTTGCTATCTAACTGACCGTACAGGCTGTCTAAGCCTTAAAACCAAGAATTACTTGGTTGATAACAAATATTAGTAAAAACAAATGACCCAGAATAATCATTTACTATAGCCTCTGGATTAAAACTAAGAGGTTCAGTTTAAATAAATTTTAAACTGAGAAGATCTATGAGGAGTGCTCGATGACAAACACTTCTATTTGTAACTGATGTTAGTAGCTGACCACTTATTCGCAAGATATTTATCTAAAAATACGTCATAATACTAAGTTAAATAAAAACAGTACTTCTGTAGAAATATGGACAACTATGATATTAGTACTGCTCTAACAATAGACCTAATCCTAAATTTGTAGATTTGTCATGATATAACTGTCTAATCTATAAGATCTTACGTGGAAGTCACACCATCGACTACACCAACTCACTGTATCGTATCAATTACCAATACATGATGTAGAACAAGGTTAGGCTAGAGAAGGAACAATATATTTAATATGAATAGAAGATATAAGGTAACATTCAGATGGACCACGCCTGCATGGCCGAGCCATGCCATCCGATCAAACCCAGTCCATTCAATTCTTTGTTCGCGCCTTCTCCATCGTTAGGTATTTCTCCGCGTTAAATAGTGAATATCTATTTTCCGAGCAATCTCGTATCCAGCTTTGAAGATTGTGTGGTTATTGTCCAATGCCACTACACTGCTCTCCCACCAGAATCAACATGGTGCTGGTTCGATACCAAGTTAGATGGGATTGTCGGGCTCCGGAGGTTACCAAGAATAGGTAGAATCCTTCGGATATTGATAAGCTGAAAGATAAATCAAAAAGAAGGCGGCAGCATCTGGTCGGGAAATACATGTAATAATTTTAAAATATCTGCCTTCATGCTTAACATACTTGAAATGAAAATTTGGGTGAAGATTTGAGCTATAAAAAATGGGATTACAATAACAATAATAAAACGGTGCGTGTTAATATCCGTTGGTTAATAACTTAACTCATAGGTAATATGTATTTTGTTTAGAAATATTAAAAGCAGTCAATATTGTAGAAATGGTAATATTGGTATTAGTTTTGGTTTAAATTATGAAACCAATTTACAATTATGCCGGTCACCTGTCCATATGTGATTTCCAATTGCATCTGTATTAGTAGGCTAACTGAATGACCAAAAATATTACCGTGGAGAATTCCAACTAGTGTTCCAGTTAGTTTGATACGGTTTATTTAGATACGGCGAGATTTTCTCAACCTCATTTTTACTTGACTGTGATAGAATTTAGTAATACTACTAATACACATTGATGGTTATTAAAACAAAATTTCAATACATGAGTGATAATTATATGAGTTTTGGACAGATAGCTAAGAACAAATCGTTAAACATGAGTGTATTCGTAAGAGACAGACTATTTATTTATATTTATACTTGCCGGCTGATGATGCATACAAGTTAGTTGCAAGTACGCAGTTTATCATAGGGCGGAATACGATTTAATTGAGATATAGTGGTTATAAGTTATTGAAATCAGTTAGGCCTATGTGTCATATTACTAGGTGATGTGGTGCTGCAGGATGTATTCGGCTAAATAAGCTTTTACAAGATGATTAACAGTGAGTGATCCTCATGTAATTATCAGGAAGAACACAAGTTGTAACCAGGGGAGTACACTCCCAACTCATGTCTATGATAATGGCTTGAACCTTAGTCAGTGTTGGGGTAAATTCGACATTGATGTTTTCAGTTTGCAGGAGATTTGCTCGACTGCTTATATTGATTATTTGCATGCATTATTGTGTCGCTAAACCTCCAATTAGACTGACAAGGTTTTGAGATATTTACTGAATAAGCAACTGATAGAGAAACATGCTGTAATCACCTGTAGTGAATGAAGATAAGAGAAAACAACACTAGTGATAATTATAAGTCAATTTGCTGACCGAATTTGTTAATAGTTTCATTAATTTTATCAATCATATTACGTGATTGTCAAGTCATGACAATGCTTTATGACGATATCCTGAAACTATTATGTTTAACTAGTTATAGTGTTGATTGAGGATTAGCCAGTGGAAAAACAGGTATTTTTGCTTTAGGTGATTCAAAATTATCGGAAATTTATAATGTTACAGAATCCGAGAAGCCTAATTATATTATAATTTTCAATTCAGAAAGATTCGTTTAGTGGTAATTTTAGTAGGCTACGGAGTTTTGATTTTAAACGTTTGTTTAGTCAACAGCTACCTGGGGATTTAGTTATTTGACTAGTGCCGTTGATAGTACCTAAATTTGTAATCTAATTATCTAAACTATGTCTGCATTTTAGGCTGCTACTATGATAAACCAATCCATAAACCCAAATACGATTAGCAACAACAACTATGATGGGTTTATTGATAAATGTTAAAGGCGATTCAGATGATTTCTAAATTCAAAAGACATGAAGATATAGTAAAACGTATGTATGGGCCAGGTGAACATGCAGGTTGTTGACGTATATGACAATTTAAAAATAATGAACATGACCAGATAAATAATTTTAAAGTTAAGACTGATTGTGAAACTCCAGGCAGGAATATGATGCGTTATAAACATTCCATAAGAAGTTACTGCATTCAGCCTAGGGACACTTACAAATATATGGCAAAAGCAACTGGAAAACATATATATGTTCAGTACAAAAAATCATTAGGTAAGATGGTTGAACTCGCCTGGATTATTTCTAAAAATTAGATTATTCAGTGGACGATATATATAACGCCATTCGTAAGGAGTAGTAATGATCCAAAAGTATCCAGAATAAAACATGCAGTGTGGCAATTAATTCCAGGGTGCTTGATGGTGTTGACGTTTTTGCCACTCGCTCGGATTAGAACAATCGAATGAATCCAGATAATTGTGTGGTTGTTATTAAACGAGCCATCTAAAATGACCTTATGATTGCAGAAAACCTATAGCTGAAACTCACCGTATGCTTTAGTAGTGTCATCCTTGTTGTTTGGCAATGGAACTCGAGAATATGAAATTAGGCAGGCAGTGGTCGGAAGAAAAGATATTACAGGATAGTGCATAGTTTAAAACAGGATGAGGTGTTAGGTGAAGGAACACTGATAATTAGATCCAGATAACTATTTAGTCCTTGGATGTATTGTTAGTCAATGTATATTTACACTATTTACAGGTCATATTTGTAGAGCTTGATGTTTAAAGAAGACTATGTCGCTGAAGCATGTAAATGGTAGTAAAGCTTGTTAACGAACCATCAAAGCTAATTAGTTGATATAGACGACCAGTTTTTAATATCGATTGAGCTAGTATGTTTTGAGAACTAATCAATATAACATTAAGATAATACATGTTAGCACTAATCAGAGGACTATTAGAATATTGGGTTAACATAAATATTAAATGGACCAAGCAAGTTAAAGTGAAAATAAGACTAGGTTGCGTTTCTTTAGTTGGGATCACCAATGTAGAATTATGGTCTACTATGATATTAGTACTGCTCTAACAATAGACCTAATCCTAAATTTGTAGATTTGTCATGATATAACTGTCTAATCTATAAGATCTTACGTGGAAGTCACACCATCGACTACACCAACTCACTGTATCGTATCAATTACCAATACATGATGTAGAACAAGGTTAGGCTAGAGAAGGAACAATATATTTAATATGAATAGAAGATATAAGGTAACATTCAGATGGACCACGCCTGCATGGCCGAGCCATGCCATCCGATCAAACCCAGTCCATTCAATTCTTTGTTCGCGCCTTCTCCATCGTTAGGTATTTCTCCGCGTTAAATAGTGAATATCTATTTTCCGAGCAATCTCGTATCCAGCTTTGAAGATTGTGTGGTTATTGTCCAATGCCACTACACTGCTCTCCCACCAGAATCAACATGGTGCTGGTTCGATACCAAGTTAGATGGGATTGTCGGGCTCCGGAGGTTACCAAGAATAGGTAGAATCCTTCGGATATTGATAAGCTGAAAGATAAATCAAAAGAAGGCGGCAGCATCTGGTCGGGAAATACATGTAATAATTTTAAAATATCTGCCTTCATGCTTAACATACTTGAAATGAAAATTTGGGTGAAGATTTGAGCTATAAAAAATGGGATTACAATAACAATAATAAAACGGTGCGTGTTAATATCCGTTGGTTAATAACTTAACTCATAGGTAATATGTATTTTGTTTAGAAATATTAAAAGCAGTCAATATTGTAGAAATGGTAATATTGGTATTAGTTTTGGTTTAAATTATGAAACCAATTTACAATTATGCCGGTCACCTGTCCATATGTGATTTCCAATTGCATCTGTATTAGTAGGCTAACTGAATGACCAAAAATATTACCGTGGAGAATTCCAACTAGTGTTCCAGTTAGTTTGATACGGTTTATTTAGATACGGCGAGATTTTCTCAACCTCATTTTTACTTGACTGTGATAGAATTTAGTAATACTACTAATACACATTGATGGTTATTAAAACAAAATTTCAATACATGAGTGATAATTATATGAGTTTTGGACAGATAGCTAAGAACAAATCGTTAAACATGAGTGTATTCGTAAGAGACAGACTATTTATTTATATTTATACTTGCCGGCTGATGATGCATACAAGTTAGTTGCAAGTACGCAGTTTATCATAGGGTGGAATACGATTTAATTGAGATATAGTGGTTATAAGTTATTGAAATCAGTTAGGCCTATGTGTCATATTACTAGGTGATGTGGTGCTGCAGGATGTATTCGGCTAAATAAGCTTTTACAAGATGATTAACAGTGAGTGATCCTCATGTAATTATCAGGAAGAACACAAGTTGTAACCAGGGGAGTACACTCCCAACTCATGTCTATGATAATGGCTTGAACCTTAGTCAGTGTTGGGGTAAATTCGACATTGATGTTTTCAGTTTGCAGGAGATTTGCTCGACTGCTTATATTGATTATTTGCATGCATTATTGTGTCGCTAAACCTCCAATTAGACTGACAAGGTTTTGAGATATTTACTGAATAAGCAACTGATAGAGAAACATGCTGTAATCACCTGTAGTGAATGAAGATAAGAGAAAAACAACACTAGTGATAATTATAAGTCAATTTGCTGACCGAATTTGTTAATAGTTTCATTAATTTTATCAATCATATTACGTGATTGTCAAGTCATGACAATGCTTTATGACGATATCCTGAAACTATTATGTTTAACTAGTTATAGTGTTGATTGAGGATTAGCCAGTGGAAAAACAGGTATTTTTGCTTTAGGTGATTCAAAATTATCGGAAATTTATAATGTTACAGAATCCGAGAAGCCTAATTATATTATAATTTTCAATTCAGAAAGATTCGTTTAGTGGTAATTTTAGTAGGCTACGGAGTTTTGATTTTAAACGTTTGTTTAGTCAACAGCTACCTGGGGATTTAGTTATTTGACTAGTGCCGTTGATAGTACCTAAATTTGTAATCTAATTATCTAAACTATGTCTGCATTTTAGGCTGCTACTATGATAAACCAATCCATAAACCCAAATACGATTAGCAACAACAACTATGATGGGTTTATTGATAAATGTTAAAGGCGATTCAGATGATTTCTAAATTCAAAAGACATGAAGATATAGTAAAACGTATGTATGGGCCAGGTGAACATGCAGGTTGTTGACGTATATGACAATTTAAAAATAATGAACATGACCAGATAAATAATTTTAAAGTTAAGACTGATTGTGAAACTCCAGGCAGGAATATGATGCGTTATAAACATTCCATAAGAAGTTACTGCATTCAGCCTAGGGACACTTACAAATATATGGCAAAAGCAACTGGAAAACATATATATGTTCAGTACAAAAAATCATTAGGTAAGATGGTTGAACTCGCCTGGATTATTTCTAAAAATTAGATTATTCAGTGGACGATATATATAACGCCATTCGTAAGGAGTAGTAATGATCCAAAAGTATCCAGAATAAAACATGCAGTGTGGCAATTAATTCCAGGGTGCTTGATGGTGTTGACGTTTTTGCCACTCGCTCGGATTAGAACAATCGAATGAATCCAGATAATTGTGTGGTTGTTATTAAACGAGCCATCTAAAATGACCTTATGATTGCAGAAAACCTATAGCTGAAACTCACCGTATGCTTTAGTAGTGTCATCCTTGTTGTTTGGCAATGGAACTCGAGAATATGAAATTAGGCAGGCAGTGGTCGGAAGAAAAGATATTACAGGATAGTGCATAGTTTAAAACAGGATGAGGTGTTAGGTGAAGGAACACTGATAATTAGATCCAGATAACTATTTAGTCCTTGGATGTATTGTTAGTCAATGTATATTTACACTATTTACAGGTCATATTTGTAGAGCTTGATGTTTAAAGAAGACTATGTCGCTGAAGCATGTAAATGGTAGTAAAGCTTGTTAACGAACCATCAAAGCTAATTAGTTGATATAGACGACCAGTTTTTAATATCGATTGAGCTAGTATGTTTTGAGAACTAATCAATATAACATTAAGATAATACATGTTAGCACTAATCAGAGGACTATTAGAATATTGGGTTAACATAAATATTAAATGGACCAAGCAAGTTAAAGTGAAAATAAGACTAGGTTGCGTTTCTTTAGTTGGGATCACCAATGTAGAATTATGGTCTACTATGATATTAGTACTGCTCTAACAATAGACCTAATCCTAAATTTGTAGATTTGTCATGATATAACTGTCTAATCTATAAGATCTTACGTGGAAGTCACACCATCGACTACACCAACTCACTGTATCGTATCAATTACCAATACATGATGTAGAACAAGGTTAGGCTAGAGAAGGAACAATATATTTAATATGAATAGAAGATATAAGGTAACATTCAGATGGACCACGCCTGCATGGCCGAGCCATGCCATCCGATCAAACCCAGTCCATTCAATTCTTTGTTCGCGCCTTCTCCATCGTTAGGTATTTCTCCGCGTTAAATAGTGAATATCTATTTTCCGAGCAATCTCGTATCCAGCTTTGAAGATTGTGTGGTTATTGTCCAATGCCACTACACTGCTCTCCCACCAGAATCAACATGGTGCTGGTTCGATACCAAGTTAGATGGGATTGTCGGGCTCCGGAGGTTACCAAGAATAGGTAGAATCCTTCGGATATTGATAAGCTGAAAGATAAATCAAAAGAAGGCGGCAGCATCTGGTCGGGAAATACATGTAATAATTTTAAAATATCTGCCTTCATGCTTAACATACTTGAAATGAAAATTTGGGTGAAGATTTGAGCTATAAAAAATGGGATTACAATAACAATAATAAAACGGTGCGTGTTAATATCCGTTGGTTAATAACTTAACTCATAGGTAATATGTATTTTGTTTAGAAATATTAAAAGCAGTCAATATTGTAGAAATGGTAATATTGGTATTAGTTTTGGTTTAAATTATGAAACCAATTTACAATTATGCCGGTCACCTGTCCATATGTGATTTCCAATTGCATCTGTATTAGTAGGCTAACTGAATGACCAAAAATATTACCGTGGAGAATTCCAACTAGTGTTCCAGTTAGTTTGATACGGTTTATTTAGATACGGCGAGATTTTCTCAACCTCATTTTTACTTGACTGTGATAGAATTTAGTAATACTACTAATACACATTGATGGTTATTAAAACAAAATTTCAATACATGAGTGATAATTATATGAGTTTTGGACAGATAGCTAAGAACAAATCGTTAAACATGAGTGTATTCGTAAGAGACAGACTATTTATTTATATTTATACTTGCCGGCTGATGATGCATACAAGTTAGTTGCAAGTACGCAGTTTATCATAGGGTGGAATACGATTTAATTGAGATATAGTGGTTATAAGTTATTGAAATCAGTTAGGCCTATGTGTCATATTACTAGGTGATGTGGTGCTGCAGGATGTATTCGGCTAAATAAGCTTTTACAAGATGATTAACAGTGAGTGATCCTCATGTAATTATCAGGAAGAACACAAGTTGTAACCAGGGGAGTACACTCCCAACTCATGTCTATGATAATGGCTTGAACCTTAGTCAGTGTTGGGGTAAATTCGACATTGATGTTTTCAGTTTGCAGGAGATTTGCTCGACTGCTTATATTGATTATTTGCATGCATTATTGTGTCGCTAAACCTCCAATTAGACTGACAAGGTTTTGAGATATTTACTGAATAAGCAACTGATAGAGAAACATGCTGTAATCACCTGTAGTGAATGAAGATAAGAGAAAAACAACACTAGTGATAATTATAAGTCAATTTGCTGACCGAATTTGTTAATAGTTTCATTAATTTTATCAATCATATTACGTGATTGTCAAGTCATGACAATGCTTTATGACGATATCCTGAAACTATTATGTTTAACTAGTTATAGTGTTGATTGAGGATTAGCCAGTGGAAAAACAGGTATTTTTGCTTTAGGTGATTCAAAATTATCGGAAATTTATAATGTTACAGAATCCGAGAAGCCTAATTATATTATAATTTTCAATTCAGAAAGATTCGTTTAGTGGTAATTTTAGTAGGCTACGGAGTTTTGATTTTAAACGTTTGTTTAGTCAACAGCTACCTGGGGATTTAGTTATTTGACTAGTGCCGTTGATAGTACCTAAATTTGTAATCTAATTATCTAAACTATGTCTGCATTTTAGGCTGCTACTATGATAAACCAATCCATAAACCCAAATACGATTAGCAACAACAACTATGATGGGTTTATTGATAAATGTTAAAGGCGATTCAGATGATTTCTAAATTCAAAAGACATGAAGATATAGTAAAACGTATGTATGGGCCAGGTGAACATGCAGGTTGTTGACGTATATGACAATTTAAAAATAATGAACATGACCAGATAAATAATTTTAAAGTTAAGACTGATTGTGAAACTCCAGGCAGGAATATGATGCGTTATAAACATTCCATAAGAAGTTACTGCATTCAGCCTAGGGACACTTACAAATATATGGCAAAAGCAACTGGAAAACATATATATGTTCAGTACAAAAATCATTAGGTAAGATGGTTGAACTCGCCTGGATTATTTCTAAAAATTAGATTATTCAGTGGACGATATATATAACGCCATTCGTAAGGAGTAGTAATGATCCAAAAGTATCCAGAATAAAACATGCAGTGTGGCAATTAATTCCAGGGTGCTTGATGGTGTTGACGTTTTTGCCACTCGCTCGGATTAGAACAATCGAATGAATCCAGATAATTGTGTGGTTGTTATTAAACGAGCCATCTAAAATGACCTTATGATTGCAGAAAACCTATAGCTGAAACTCACCGTATGCTTTAGTAGTGTCATCCTTGTTGTTTGGCAATGGAACTCGAGAATATGAAATTAGGCAGGCAGTGGTCGGAAGAAAAGATATTACAGGATAGTGCATAGTTTAAAACAGGATGAGGTGTTAGGTGAAGGAACACTGATAATTAGATCCAGATAACTATTTAGTCCTTGGATGTATTGTTAGTCAATGTATATTTACACTATTTACAGGTCATATTTGTAGAGCTTGATGTTTAAAGAAGACTATGTCGCTGAAGCATGTAAATGGTAGTAAAGCTTGTTAACGAACCATCAAAGCTAATTAGTTGATATAGACGACCAGTTTTTAATATCGATTGAGCTAGTATGTTTTGAGAACTAATCAATATAACATTAAGATAATACATGTTAGCACTAATCAGAGGACTATTAGAATATTGGGTTAACATAAATATTAAATGGACCAAGCAAGTTAAAGTGAAAATAAGACTAGGTTGCGTTTCTTTAGTTGGGATCACCAATGTAGAATTATGGTCTACTATGATATTAGTACTGCTCTAACAATAGACCTAATCCTAAATTTGTAGATCTGTCATGATATAACTGTCTAATCTATAAGATCTTACGTGGAAGTCACACCATCGACTACACCAACTCACTGTATCGTATCAATTACCAATACATGATGTAGAACAAGGTTAGGCTAGAGAAGGAACAATATATTTAATATGAATAGAAGATATAAGGTAACATTCAGATGGACCACGCCTGCATGGCCGAGCCATGCCATCCGATCAAACCCAGTCCATTCAATTCTTTGTTCGCGCCTTCTCCATCGTTAGGTATTTCTCCGCGTTAAATAGTGAATATCTATTTTCCGAGCAATCTCGTATCCAGCTTTGAAGATTGTGTGGTTATTGTCCAATGCCACTACACTGCTCTCCCACCAGAATCAACATGGTGCTGGTTCGATACCAAGTTAGATGGGATTGTCGGGCTCCGGAGGTTACCAAGAATAGGTAGAATCCTTCGGATATTGATAAGCTGAAAGATAAATCAAAAGAAGGCGGCAGCATCTGGTCGGGAAATACATGTAATAATTTTAAAATATCTGCCTTCATGCTTAACATACTTGAAATGAAAATTTGGGTGAAGATTTGAGCTATAAAAAATGGGATTACAATAACAATAATAAAACGGTGCGTGTTAATATCCGTTGGTTAATAACTTAACTCATAGGTAATATGTATTTTGTTTAGAAATATTAAAAGCAGTCAATATTGTAGAAATGGTAATATTGGTATTAGTTTTGGTTTAAATTATGAAACCAATTTACAATTATGTCGGTCACCTGTCCATATGTGATTTCCAATTGCATCTGTATTAGTAGGCTAACTGAATGACCAAAAATATTACCGTGGAGAATTCCAACTAGTGTTCCAGTTAGTTTGATACGGTTTATTTAGATACGGCGAGATTTTCTCAACCTCATTTTTACTTGACTGTGATAGAATTTAGTAATACTACTAATACACATTGATGGTTATTAAAACAAAATTTCAATACATGAGTGATAATTATATGAGTTTTGGACAGATAGCTAAGAACAAATCGTTAAACATGAGTGTATTCGTAAGAGACAGACTATTTATTTATATTTATACTTGCCGGCTGATGATGCATACAAGTTAGTTGCAAGTACGCAGTTTATCATAGGGCGGAATACGATTTAATTGAGATATAGTGGTTATAAGTTATTGAAATCAGTTAGGCCTATGTGTCATATTACTAGGTGATGTGGTGCTGCAGGATGTATTCGGCTAAATAAGCTTTTACAAGATGATTAACAGTGAGTGATCCTCATGTAATTATCAGGAAGAACACAAGTTGTAACCAGGGGAGTACACTCCCAACTCATGTCTATGATAATGGCTTGAACCTTAGTCAGTGTTGGGGTAAATTCGACATTGATGTTTTCAGTTTGCAGGAGATTTGCTCGACTGCTTATATTGATTATTTGCATGCATTATTGTGTCGCTAAACCTCCAATTAGACTGACAAGGTTTTGAGATATTTACTGAATAAGCAACTGATAGAGAAACATGCTGTAATCACCTGTAGTGAATGAAGATAAGAGAAAAACAACACTAGTGATAATTATAAGTCAATTTGCTGACCGAATTTGTTAATAGTTTCATTAATTTTATCAATCATATTACGTGATTGTCAAGTCATGACAATGCTTTATGACGATATCCTGAAACTATTATGTTTAACTAGTTATAGTGTTGATTGAGGATTAGCCAGTGGAAAAACAGGTATTTTTGCTTTAGGTGATTCAAAATTATCGGAAATTTATAATGTTACAGAATCCGAGAAGCCTAATTATATTATAATTTTCAATTCAGAAAGATTCGTTTAGTGGTAATTTTAGTAGGCTACGGAGTTTTGATTTTAAACGTTTGTTTAGTCAACAGCTACCTGGGGATTTAGTTATTTGACTAGTGCCGTTGATAGTACCTAAATTTGTAATCTAATTATCTAAACTATGTCTGCATTTTAGGCTGCTACTATGATAAACCAATCCATAAACCCAAATACGATTAGCAACAACAACTATGATGGGTTTATTGATAAATGTTAAAGGCGATTCAGATGATTTCTAAATTCAAAAGACATGAAGATATAGTAAAACGTATGTATGGGCCAGGTGAACATGCAGGTTGTTGACGTATATGACAATTTAAAAATAATGAACATGACCAGATAAATAATTTTAAAGTTAAGACTGATTGTGAAACTCCAGGCAGGAATATGATGCGTTATAAACATTCCATAAGAAGTTACTGCATTCAGCCTAGGGACACTTACAAATATATGGCAAAAGCAACTGGAAAACATATATATGTTCAGTACAAAAATCATTAGGTAAGATGGTTGAACTCGCCTGGATTATTTCTAAAAATTAGATTATTCAGTGGACGATATATATAACGCCATTCGTAAGGAGTAGTAATGATCCAAAAGTATCCAGAATAAAACATGCAGTGTGGCAATTAATTCCAGGGTGCTTGATGGTGTTGACGTTTTTGCCACTCGCTCGGATTAGAACAATCGAATGAATCCAGATAATTGTGTGGTTGTTATTAAACGAGCCATCTAAAATGACCTTATGATTGCAGAAAACCTATAGCTGAAACTCACCGTATGCTTTAGTAGTGTCATCCTTGTTGTTTGGCAATGGAACTCGAGAATATGAAATTAGGCAGGCAGTGGTCGGAAGAAAAGATATTACAGGATAGTGCATAGTTTAAAACAGGATGAGGTGTTAGGTGAAGGAACACTGATAATTAGATCCAGATAACTATTTAGTCCTTGGATGTATTGTTAGTCAATGTATATTTACACTATTTACAGGTCATATTTGTAGAGCTTGATGTTTAAAGAAGACTATGTCGCTGAAGCATGTAAATGGTAGTAAAGCTTGTTAACGAACCATCAAAGCTAATTAGTTGATATAGACGACCAGTTTTTAATATCGATTGAGCTAGTATGTTTTGAGAACTAATCAATATAACATTAAGATAATACATGTTAGCACTAATCAGAGGACTATTAGAATATTGGGTTAACATAAATATTAAATGGACCAAGCAAGTTAAAGTGAAAATAAGACTAGGTTGCGTTTCTTTAGTTGGGATCACCAATGTAGAATTATGGTCTACTATGATATTAGTACTGCTCTAACAATAGACCTAATCCTAAATTTGTAGATCTGTCATGATATAACTGTCTAATCTATAAGATCTTACGTGGAAGTCACACCATCGACTACACCAACTCACTGTATCGTATCAATTACCAATACATGATGTAGAACAAGGTTAGGCTAGAGAAGGAACAATATATTTAATATGAATAGAAGATATAAGGTAACATTCAGATGGACCACGCCTGCATGGCCGAGCCATGCCATCCGATCAAACCCAGTCCATTCAATTCTTTGTTCGCGCCTTCTCCATCGTTAGGTATTTCTCCGCGTTAAATAGTGAATATCTATTTTCCGAGCAATCTCGTATCCAGCTTTGAAGATTGTGTGGTTATTGTCCAATGCCACTACACTGCTCTCCCACCAGAATCAACATGGTGCTGGTTCGATACCAAGTTAGATGGGATTGTCGGGCTCCGGAGGTTACCAAGAATAGGTAGAATCCTTCGGATATTGATAAGCTGAAAGATAAATCAAAAGAAGGCGGCAGCATCTGGTCGGGAAATACATGTAATAATTTTAAAATATCTGCCTTCATGCTTAACATACTTGAAATGAAAATTTGGGTGAAGATTTGAGCTATAAAAAATGGGATTACAATAACAATAATAAAACGGTGCGTGTTAATATCCGTTGGTTAATAACTTAACTCATAGGTAATATGTATTTTGTTTAGAAATATTAAAAGCAGTCAATATTGTAGAAATGGTAATATTGGTATTAGTTTTGGTTTAAATTATGAAACCAATTTACAATTATGCCGGTCACCTGTCCATATGTGATTTCCAATTGCATCTGTATTAGTAGGCTAACTGAATGACCAAAAATATTACCGTGGAGAATTCCAACTAGTGTTCCAGTTAGTTTGATACGGTTTATTTAGATACGGCGAGATTTTCTCAACCTCATTTTTACTTGACTGTGATAGAATTTAGTAATACTACTAATACACATTGATGGTTATTAAAACAAAATTTCAATACATGAGTGATAATTATATGAGTTTTGGACAGATAGCTAAGAACAAATCGTTAAACATGAGTGTATTCGTAAGAGACAGACTATTTATTTATATTTATACTTGCCGGCTGATGATGCATACAAGTTAGTTGCAAGTACGCAGTTTATCATAGGGCGGAATACGATTTAATTGAGATATAGTGGTTATAAGTTATTGAAATCAGTTAGGCCTATGTGTCATATTACTAGGTGATGTGGTGCTGCAGGATGTATTCGGCTAAATAAGCTTTTACAAGATGATTAACAGTGAGTGATCCTCATGTAATTATCAGGAAGAACACAAGTTGTAACCAGGGGAGTACACTCCCAACTCATGTCTATGATAATGGCTTGAACCTTAGTCAGTGTTGGGGTAAATTCGACATTGATGTTTTCAGTTTGCAGGAGATTTGCTCGACTGCTTATATTGATTATTTGCATGCATTATTGTGTCGCTAAACCTCCAATTAGACTGACAAGGTTTTGAGATATTTACTGAATAAGCAACTGATAGAGAAACATGCTGTAATCACCTGTAGTGAATGAAGATAAGAGAAAAACAACACTAGTGATAATTATAAGTCAATTTGCTGACCGAATTTGTTAATAGTTTCATTAATTTTATCAATCATATTACGTGATTGTCAAGTCATGACAATGCTTTATGACGATATCCTGAAACTATTATGTTTAACTAGTTATAGTGTTGATTGAGGATTAGCCGGTGGAAAAACAGGTATTTTTGCTTTAGGTGATTCAAAATTATCGGAAATTTATAATGTTACAGAATCCGAGAAGCCTAATTATATTATAATTTTCAATTCAGAAAGATTCGTTTAGTGGTAATTTTAGTAGGCTACGGAGTTTTGATTTTAAACGTTTGTTTAGTCAACAGCTACCTGGGGATTTAGTTATTTGACTAGTGCCGTTGATAGTACCTAAATTTGTAATCTAATTATCTAAACTATGTCTGCATTTTAGGCTGCTACTATGATAAACCAATCCATAAACCCAAATACGATTAGCAACAACAACTATGATGGGTTTATTGATAAATGTTAAAGGCGATTCAGATGATTTCTAAATTCAAAAGACATGAAGATATAGTAAAACGTATGTATGGGCCAGGTGAACATGCAGGTTGTTGACGTATATGACAATTTAAAAATAATGAACATGACCAGATAAATAATTTTAAAGTTAAGACTGATTGTGAAACTCCAGGCAGGAATATGATGCGTTATAAACATTCCATAAGAAGTTACTGCATTCAGCCTAGGGACACTTACAAATATATGGCAAAAGCAACTGGAAAACATATATATGTTCAGTACAAAAATCATTAGGTAAGATGGTTGAACTCGCCTGGATTATTTCTAAAAATTAGATTATTCAGTGGACGATATATATAACGCCATTCGTAAGGAGTAGTAATGATCCAAAAGTATCCAGAATAAAACATGCAGTGTGGCAATTAATTCCAGGGTGCTTGATGGTGTTGACGTTTTTGCCACTCGCTCGGATTAGAACAATCGAATGAATCCAGATAATTGTGTGGTTGTTATTAAACGAGCCATCTAAAATGACCTTATGATTGCAGAAAACCTATAGCTGAAACTCACCGTATGCTTTAGTAGTGTCATCCTTGTTGTTTGGCAATGGAACTCGAGAATATGAAATTAGGCAGGCAGTGGTCGGAAGAAAAGATATTACAGGATAGTGCATAGTTTAAAACAGGATGAGGTGTTAGGTGAAGGAACACTGATAATTAGATCCAGATAACTATTTAGTCCTTGGATGTATTGTTAGTCAATGTATATTTACACTATTTACAGGTCATATTTGTAGAGCTTGATGTTTAAAGAAGACTATGTCGCTGAAGCATGTAAATGGTAGTAAAGCTTGTTAACGAACCATCAAAGCTAATTAGTTGATATAGACGACCAGTTTTTAATATCGATTGAGCTAGTATGTTTTGAGAACTAATCAATATAACATTAAGATAATACATGTTAGCACTAATCAGAGGACTATTAGAATATTGGGTTAACATAAATATTAAATGGACCAAGCAAGTTAAAGTGAAAATAAGACTAGGTTGCGTTTCTTTAGTTGGGATCACCAATGTAGAATTATGGTCTACTATGATATTAGTACTGCTCTAACAATAGACCTAATCCTAAATTTGTAGATCTGTCATGATATAACTGTCTAATCTATAAGATCTTACGTGGAAGTCACACCATCGACTACACCAACTCACTGTATCGTATCAATTACCAATACATGATGTAGAACAAGGTTAGGCTAGAGAAGGAACAATATATTTAATATGAATAGAAGATATAAGGTAACATTCAGATGGACCACGCCTGCATGGCCGAGCCATGCCATCCGATCAAACCCAGTCCATTCAATTCTTTGTTCGCGCCTTCTCCATCGTTAGGTATTTCTCCGCGTTAAATAGTGAATATCTATTTTCCGAGCAATCTCGTATCCAGCTTTGAAGATTGTGTGGTTATTGTCCAATGCCACTACACTGCTCTCCCACCAGAATCAACATGGTGCTGGTTCGATACCAAGTTAGATGGGATTGTCGGGCTCCGGAGGTTACCAAGAATAGGTAGAATCCTTCGGATATTGATAAGCTGAAAGATAAATCAAAAGAAGGCGGCAGCATCTGGTCGGGAAATACATGTAATAATTTTAAAATATCTGCCTTCATGCTTAACATACTTGAAATGAAAATTTGGGTGAAGATTTGAGCTATAAAAAATGGGATTACAATAACAATAATAAAACGGTGCGTGTTAATATCCGTTGGTTAATAACTTAACTCATAGGTAATATGTATTTTGTTTAGAAATATTAAAAGCAGTCAATATTGTAGAAATGGTAATATTGGTATTAGTTTTGGTTTAAATTATGAAACCAATTTACAATTATGCCGGTCACCTGTCCATATGTGATTTCCAATTGCATCTGTATTAGTAGGCTAACTGAATGACCAAAAATATTACCGTGGAGAATTCCAACTAGTGTTCCAGTTAGTTTGATACGGTTTATTTAGATACGGCGAGATTTTCTCAACCTCATTTTTACTTGACTGTGATAGAATTTAGTAATACTACTAATACACATTGATGGTTATTAAAACAAAATTTCAATACATGAGTGATAATTATATGAGTTTTGGACAGATAGCTAAGAACAAATCGTTAAACATGAGTGTATTCGTAAGAGACAGACTATTTATTTATATTTATACTTGCCGGCTGATGATGCATACAAGTTAGTTGCAAGTACGCAGTTTATCATAGGGCGGAATACGATTTAATTGAGATATAGTGGTTATAAGTTATTGAAATCAGTTAGGCCTATGTGTCATATTACTAGGTGATGTGGTGCTGCAGGATGTATTCGGCTAAATAAGCTTTTACAAGATGATTAACAGTGAGTGATCCTCATGTAATTATCAGGAAGAACACAAGTTGTAACCAGGGGGAGTACACTCCCAACTCATGTCTATGATAATGGCTTGAACCTTAGTCAGTGTTGGGGTAAATTCGACATTGATGTTTTCAGTTTGCAGGAGATTTGCTCGACTGCTTATATTGATTATTTGCATGCATTATTGTGTCGCTAAACCTCCAATTAGACTGACAAGGTTTTGAGATATTTACTGAATAAGCAACTGATAGAGAAACATGCTGTAATCACCTGTAGTGAATGAAGATAAGAGAAAAACAACACTAGTGATAATTATAAGTCAATTTGCTGACCGAATTTGTTAATAGTTTCATTAATTTTATCAATCATATTACGTGATTGTCAAGTCATGACAATGCTTTATGACGATATCCTGAAACTATTATGTTTAACTAGTTATAGTGTTGATTGAGGATTAGCCAGTGGAAAAACAGGTATTTTTGCTTTAGGTGATTCAAAATTATCGGAAATTTATAATGTTACAGAATCCGAGAAGCCTAATTATATTATAATTTTCAATTCAGAAAGATTCGTTTAGTGGTAATTTTAGTAGGCTACGGAGTTTTGATTTTAAACGTTTGTTTAGTCAACAGCTACCTGGGGATTTAGTTATTTGACTAGTGCCGTTGATAGTACCTAAATTTGTAATCTAATTATCTAAACTATGTCTGCATTTTAGGCTGCTACTATGATAAACCAATCCATAAACCCAAATACGATTAGCAACAACAACTATGATGGGTTTATTGATAAATGTTAAAGGCGATTCAGATGATTTCTAAATTCAAAAGACATGAAGATATAGTAAAACGTATGTATGGGCCAGGTGAACATGCAGGTTGTTGACGTATATGACAATTTAAAAATAATGAACATGACCAGATAAATAATTTTAAAGTTAAGACTGATTGTGAAACTCCAGGCAGGAATATGATGCGTTATAAACATTCCATAAGAAGTTACTGCATTCAGCCTAGGGACACTTACAAATATATGGCAAAAGCAACTGGAAAACATATATATGTTCAGTACAAAAATCATTAGGTAAGATGGTTGAACTCGCCTGGATTATTTCTAAAAATTAGATTATTCAGTGGACGATATATATAACGCCATTCGTAAGGAGTAGTAATGATCCAAAAGTATCCAGAATAAAACATGCAGTGTGGCAATTAATTCCAGGGTGCTTGATGGTGTTGACGTTTTTGCCACTCGCTCGGATTAGAACAATCGAATGAATCCAGATAATTGTGTGGTTGTTATTAAACGAGCCATCTAAAATGACCTTATGATTGCAGAAAACCTATAGCTGAAACTCACCGTATGCTTTAGTAGTGTCATCCTTGTTGTTTGGCAATGGAACTCGAGAATATGAAATTAGGCAGGCAGTGGTCGGAAGAAAAGATATTACAGGATAGTGCATAGTTTAAAACAGGATGAGGTGTTAGGTGAAGGAACACTGATAATTAGATCCAGATAACTATTTAGTCCTTGGATGTATTGTTAGTCAATGTATATTTACACTATTTACAGGTCATATTTGTAGAGCTTGATGTTTAAAGAAGACTATGTCGCTGAAGCATGTAAATGGTAGTAAAGCTTGTTAACGAACCATCAAAGCTAATTAGTTGATATAGACGACCAGTTTTTAATATCGATTGAGCTAGTATGTTTTGAGAACTAATCAATATAACATTAAGATAATACATGTTAGCACTAATCAGAGGACTATTAGAATATTGGGTTAACATAAATATTAAATGGACCAAGCAAGTTAAAGTGAAAATAAGACTAGGTTGCGTTTCTTTAGTTGGGATCACCAATGTAGAATTATGGTCTACTATGATATTAGTACTGCTCTAACAATAGACCTAATCCTAAATTTGTAGATCTGTCATGATATAACTGTCTAATCTATAAGATCTTACGTGGAAGTCACACCATCGACTACACCAACTCACTGTATCGTATCAATTACCAATACATGATGTAGAACAAGGTTAGGCTAGAGAAGGAACAATATATTTAATATGAATAGAAGATATAAGGTAACATTCAGATGGACCACGCCTGCATGGCCGAGCCATGCCATCCGATCAAACCCAGTCCATTCAATTCTTTGTTCGCGCCTTCTCCATCGTTAGGTATTTCTCCGCGTTAAATAGTGAATATCTATTTTCCGAGCAATCTCGTATCCAGCTTTGAAGATTGTGTGGTTATTGTCCAATGCCACTACACTGCTCTCCCACCAGAATCAACATGGTGCTGGTTCGATACCAAGTTAGATGGGATTGTCGGGCTCCGGAGGTTACCAAGAATAGGTAGAATCCTTCGGATATTGATAAGCTGAAAGATAAATCAAAAGAAGGCGGCAGCATCTGGTCGGGAAATACATGTAATAATTTTAAAATATCTGCCTTCATGCTTAACATACTTGAAATGAAAATTTGGGTGAAGATTTGAGCTATAAAAAATGGGATTACAATAACAATAATAAAACGGTGCGTGTTAATATCCGTTGGTTAATAACTTAACTCATAGGTAATATGTATTTTGTTTAGAAATATTAAAAGCAGTCAATATTGTAGAAATGGTAATATTGGTATTAGTTTTGGTTTAAATTATGAAACCAATTTACAATTATGTCGGTCACCTGTCCATATGTGATTTCCAATTGCATCTGTATTAGTAGGCTAACTGAATGACCAAAAATATTACCGTGGAGAATTCCAACTAGTGTTCCAGTTAGTTTGATACGGTTTATTTAGATACGGCGAGATTTTCTCAACCTCATTTTTACTTGACTGTGATAGAATTTAGTAATACTACTAATACACATTGATGGTTATTAAAACAAAATTTCAATACATGAGTGATAATTATATGAGTTTTGGACAGATAGCTAAGAACAAATCGTTAAACATGAGTGTATTCGTAAGAGACAGACTATTTATTTATATTTATACTTGCCGGCTGATGATGCATACAAGTTAGTTGCAAGTACGCAGTTTATCATAGGGCGGAATACGATTTAATTGAGATATAGTGGTTATAAGTTATTGAAATCAGTTAGGCCTATGTGTCATATTACTAGGTGATGTGGTGCTGCAGGATGTATTCGGCTAAATAAGCTTTTACAAGATGATTAACAGTGAGTGATCCTCATGTAATTATCAGGAAGAACACAAGTTGTAACCAGGGGAGTACACTCCCAACTCATGTCTATGATAATGGCTTGAACCTTAGTCAGTGTTGGGGTAAATTCGACATTGATGTTTTCAGTTTGCAGGAGATTTGCTCGACTGCTTATATTGATTATTTGCATGCATTATTGTGTCGCTAAACCTCCAATTAGACTGACAAGGTTTTGAGATATTTACTGAATAAGCAACTGATAGAGAAACATGCTGTAATCACCTGTAGTGAATGAAGATAAGAGAAAAACAACACTAGTGATAATTATAAGTCAATTTGCTGACCGAATTTGTTAATAGTTTCATTAATTTTATCAATCATATTACGTGATTGTCAAGTCATGACAATGCTTTATGACGATATCCTGAAACTATTATGTTTAACTAGTTATAGTGTTGATTGAGGATTAGCCAGTGGAAAAACAGGTATTTTTGCTTTAGGTGATTCAAAATTATCGGAAATTTATAATGTTACAGAATCCGAGAAGCCTAATTATATTATAATTTTCAATTCAGAAAGATTCGTTTAGTGGTAATTTTAGTAGGCTACGGAGTTTTGATTTTAAACGTTTGTTTAGTCAACAGCTACCTGGGGATTTAGTTATTTGACTAGTGCCGTTGATAGTACCTAAATTTGTAATCTAATTATCTAAACTATGTCTGCATTTTAGGCTGCTACTATGATAAACCAATCCATAAACCCAAATACGATTAGCAACAACAACTATGATGGGTTTATTGATAAATGTTAAAGGCGATTCAGATGATTTCTAAATTCAAAAGACATGAAGATATAGTAAAACGTATGTATGGGCCAGGTGAACATGCAGGTTGTTGACGTATATGACAATTTAAAAATAATGAACATGACCAGATAAATAATTTTAAAGTTAAGACTGATTGTGAAACTCCAGGCAGGAATATGATGCGTTATAAACATTCCATAAGAAGTTACTGCATTCAGCCTAGGGACACTTACAAATATATGGCAAAAGCAACTGGAAAACATATATATGTTCAGTACAAAAATCATTAGGTAAGATGGTTGAACTCGCCTGGATTATTTCTAAAAATTAGATTATTCAGTGGACGATATATATAACGCCATTCGTAAGGAGTAGTAATGATCCAAAAGTATCCAGAATAAAACATGCAGTGTGGCAATTAATTCCAGGGTGCTTGATGGTGTTGACGTTTTTGCCACTCGCTCGGATTAGAACAATCGAATGAATCCAGATAATTGTGTGGTTGTTATTAAACGAGCCATCTAAAATGACCTTATGATTGCAGAAAACCTATAGCTGAAACTCACCGTATGCTTTAGTAGTGTCATCCTTGTTGTTTGGCAATGGAACTCGAGAATATGAAATTAGGCAGGCAGTGGTCGGAAGAAAAGATATTACAGGATAGTGCATAGTTTAAAACAGGATGAGGTGTTAGGTGAAGGAACACTGATAATTAGATCCAGATAACTATTTAGTCCTTGGATGTATTGTTAGTCAATGTATATTTACACTATTTACAGGTCATATTTGTAGAGCTTGATGTTTAAAGAAGACTATGTCGCTGAAGCATGTAAATGGTAGTAAAGCTTGTTAACGAACCATCAAAGCTAATTAGTTGATATAGACGACCAGTTTTTAATATCGATTGAGCTAGTATGTTTTGAGAACTAATCAATATAACATTAAGATAATACATGTTAGCACTAATCAGAGGACTATTAGAATATTGGGTTAACATAAATATTAAATGGACCAAGCAAGTTAAAGTGAAAATAAGACTAGGTTGCGTTTCTTTAGTTGGGATCACCAATGTAGAATTATGGTCTACTATGATATTAGTACTGCTCTAACAATAGACCTAATCCTAAATTTGTAGATCTGTCATGATATAACTGTCTAATCTATAAGATCTTACGTGGAAGTCACACCATCGACTACACCAACTCACTGTATCGTATCAATTACCAATACATGATGTAGAACAAGGTTAGGCTAGAGAAGGAACAATATATTTAATATGAATAGAAGATATAAGGTAACATTCAGATGGACCACGCCTGCATGGCCGAGCCATGCCATCCGATCAAACCCAGTCCATTCAATTCTTTGTTCGCGCCTTCTCCATCGTTAGGTATTTCTCCGCGTTAAATAGTGAATATCTATTTTCCGAGCAATCTCGTATCCAGCTTTGAAGATTGTGTGGTTATTGTCCAATGCCACTACACTGCTCTCCCACCAGAATCAACATGGTGCTGGTTCGATACCAAGTTAGATGGGATTGTCGGGCTCCGGAGGTTACCAAGAATAGGTAGAATCCTTCGGATATTGATAAGCTGAAAGATAAATCAAAAAGAAGGCGGCAGCATCTGGTCGGGAAATACATGTAATAATTTTAAAATATCTGCCTTCATGCTTAACATACTTGAAATGAAAATTTGGGTGAAGATTTGAGCTATAAAAAATGGGATTACAATAACAATAATAAAACGGTGCGTGTTAATATCCGTTGGTTAATAACTTAACTCATAGGTAATATGTATTTTGTTTAGAAATATTAAAAGCAGTCAATATTGTAGAAATGGTAATATTGGTATTAGTTTTGGTTTAAATTATGAAACCAATTTACAATTATGCCGGTCACCTGTCCATATGTGATTTCCAATTGCATCTGTATTAGTAGGCTAACTGAATGACCAAAAATATTACCGTGGAGAATTCCAACTAGTGTTCCAGTTAGTTTGATACGGTTTATTTAGATACGGCGAGATTTTCTCAACCTCATTTTTACTTGACTGTGATAGAATTTAGTAATACTACTAATACACATTGATGGTTATTAAAACAAAATTTCAATACATGAGTGATAATTATATGAGTTTTGGACAGATAGCTAAGAACAAATCGTTAAACATGAGTGTATTCGTAAGAGACAGACTATTTATTTATATTTATACTTGCCGGCTGATGATGCATACAAGTTAGTTGCAAGTACGCAGTTTATCATAGGGCGGAATACGATTTAATTGAGATATAGTGGTTATAAGTTATTGAAATCAGTTAGGCCTATGTGTCATATTACTAGGTGATGTGGTGCTGCAGGATGTATTCGGCTAAATAAGCTTTTACAAGATGATTAACAGTGAGTGATCCTCATGTAATTATCAGGAAGAACACAAGTTGTAACCAGGGGAGTACACTCCCAACTCATGTCTATGATAATGGCTTGAACCTTAGTCAGTGTTGGGGTAAATTCGACATTGATGTTTTCAGTTTGCAGGAGATTTGCTCGACTGCTTATATTGATTATTTGCATGCATTATTGTGTCGCTAAACCTCCAATTAGACTGACAAGGTTTTGAGATATTTACTGAATAAGCAACTGATAGAGAAACATGCTGTAATCACCTGTAGTGAATGAAGATAAGAGAAAAACAACACTAGTGATAATTATAAGTCAATTTGCTGACCGAATTTGTTAATAGTTTCATTAATTTTATCAATCATATTACGTGATTGTCAAGTCATGACAATGCTTTATGACGATATCCTGAAACTATTATGTTTAACTAGTTATAGTGTTGATTGAGGATTAGCCAGTGGAAAAACAGGTATTTTTGCTTTAGGTGATTCAAAATTATCGGAAATTTATAATGTTACAGAATCCGAGAAGCCTAATTATATTATAATTTTCAATTCAGAAAGATTCGTTTAGTGGTAATTTTAGTAGGCTACGGAGTTTTGATTTTAAACGTTTGTTTAGTCAACAGCTACCTGGGGATTTAGTTATTTGACTAGTGCCGTTGATAGTACCTAAATTTGTAATCTAATTATCTAAACTATGTCTGCATTTTAGGCTGCTACTATGATAAACCAATCCATAAACCCAAATACGATTAGCAACAACAACTATGATGGGTTTATTGATAAATGTTAAAGGCGATTCAGATGATTTCTAAATTCAAAAGACATGAAGATATAGTAAAACGTATGTATGGGCCAGGTGAACATGCAGGTTGTTGACGTATATGACAATTTAAAAATAATGAACATGACCAGATAAATAATTTTAAAGTTAAGACTGATTGTGAAACTCCAGGCAGGAATATGATGCGTTATAAACATTCCATAAGAAGTTACTGCATTCAGCCTAGGGACACTTACAAATATATGGCAAAAGCAACTGGAAAACATATATATGTTCAGTACAAAAAATCATTAGGTAAGATGGTTGAACTCGCCTGGATTATTTCTAAAAATTAGATTATTCAGTGGACGATATATATAACGCCATTCGTAAGGAGTAGTAATGATCCAAAAGTATCCAGAATAAAACATGCAGTGTGGCAATTAATTCCAGGGTGCTTGATGGTGTTGACGTTTTTGCCACTCGCTCGGATTAGAACAATCGAATGAATCCAGATAATTGTGTGGTTGTTATTAAACGAGCCATCTAAAATGACCTTATGATTGCAGAAAACCTATAGCTGAAACTCACCGTATGCTTTAGTAGTGTCATCCTTGTTGTTTGGCAATGGAACTCGAGAATATGAAATTAGGCAGGCAGTGGTCGGAAGAAAAGATATTACAGGATAGTGCATAGTTTAAAACAGGATGAGGTGTTAGGTGAAGGAACACTGATAATTAGATCCAGATAACTATTTAGTCCTTGGATGTATTGTTAGTCAATGTATATTTACACTATTTACAGGTCATATTTGTAGAGCTTGATGTTTAAAGAAGACTATGTCGCTGAAGCATGTAAATGGTAGTAAAGCTTGTTAACGAACCATCAAAGCTAATTAGTTGATATAGACGACCAGTTTTTAATATCGATTGAGCTAGTATGTTTTGAGAACTAATCAATATAACATTAAGATAATACATGTTAGCACTAATCAGAGGACTATTAGAATATTGGGTTAACATAAATATTAAATGGACCAAGCAAGTTAAAGTGAAAATAAGACTAGGTTGCGTTTCTTTAGTTGGGATCACCAATGTAGAATTATGGTCTACTATGATATTAGTACTGCTCTAACAATAGACCTAATCCTAAATTTGTAGATCTGTCATGATATAACTGTCTAATCTATAAGATCTTACGTGGAAGTCACACCATCGACTACACCAACTCACTGTATCGTATCAATTACCAATACATGATGTAGAACAAGGTTAGGCTAGAGAAGGAACAATATATTTAATATGAATAGAAGATATAAGGTAACATTCAGATGGACCACGCCTGCATGGCCGAGCCATGCCATCCGATCAAACCCAGTCCATTCAATTCTTTGTTCGCGCCTTCTCCATCGTTAGGTATTTCTCCGCGTTAAATAGTGAATATCTATTTTCCGAGCAATCTCGTATCCAGCTTTGAAGATTGTGTGGTTATTGTCCAATGCCACTACACTTCTCCCTATGAAACTTTGACAGTTTAACCACATTTTCTTAGGAAACTGTAATTCTAAAATCTGTAGGCAAACTAACTGTTCAGCATCAGTATTCCTAGGCCTTAAGTGCAGGTAATGTGAACTGATGGACAACATAATAAGGAAAAGTGACTTTTGACGATGTTGCTGTACTGAAACAATCGGTTTTTTCCCAATTGTACTGAAGGTCAGTTGACTGGAGCTCGTATGTGGGACATGATTAGGGAAAACGATGGCACGGAGGAAAATAGTTGACGAGTGCCTATGCTATCCATCACTGTTGTCAGTATTCAGACTCTGGGATGATCTTAGAATTGCTGAAGAAATTCGTAATCCCGTTCATGTAACTACTGTTGGTAATAAAGTTGATAAGTTTGTGTGTTTTATGACTGCCCGATCGCTTTTGGATCAGAAGATAGTAGTGAAGGTTATAGATAGATTTCTGATCTCTGGGTGTTAGTTGCTAGTTTGGTCCAAACTTAACAATGGACTTCTTTAATTGTCTCATGTAGATCAACAGCCCGAACACTTGATTCACATATACTGTTACTGGACCGAAACACTAGGATGATATTCTTGAAGCTGCTGGCCTATTAATTTTTTGCAGATCTGATATTTAATATTTTTTAAAATGGGTAACTTCCATCCAATATACTAGATCGATGAACAAATGAGTGATCTATAGCTTTATTAAGGAAGGTAAAGAGAGAGATATGATACCGTGTTGGGGAACTCCAGACCCAGAGTTTGTAAAGCAAAGGTCTACAGAGGCAATGAAAGTTTATGTACTCTGGCACGAATCTAAAGGATCACATGGCACTTGAAGTGCCAAGAGTGGTTTTCAGATTTAATATTGTGAAACCTGGGTTCAATGTACATTATTTTAAAATTTGAAATATTCCCATATTGTAAATTTAGAACAAAATATGTCCAATTATCTGGACATTTCTTATTGCGTTATCTTATAACTTTATAATTGTTATCTCAGTTTCTATATTTTTCTAATCATTGACCTATTTCCGATTATGTAACATTGGTTTGAACCTTTATTATTCTTATCAAAACTAATGCACCTGTTGTCACTCCATCAATTTGTACTTTTCACGTTTCACTTATTATGTAATCGTTTTCATTGCTATCGTTGACTTATAAACTACCTTGATTGGTTTAATAATTTCATATATGCATATAAATATTACTGTATATTAGAGTAAAGCCTGATGGGGATCTAATCGAAAACAATATTGTTCGCTTGTGTCTATGTATATTATTTTGTTGATTATTTGTAACTTGGAGGAGTAGTTATCGGTTGATTGTGTTGATTATTGTTAGCTGTCGGTACGTTTTTGATTTCTTACCACCACCTAAAGATTTGCAGCAATGTTAATTTATGAAAAGCCTGTTACGAGAAAAGGATCATATCTGTATCACACGTTTCAGAAAAACTGAAGTTGACTAAATGCGTACTTACATAAATTATATATTACGTTGGTAGCTATACAACACTATGTTGTGCTGAACACACTGAATTCTTGAATGAACCATCATATTCCTACTGTACACACGTTAAAAACGTAAATGCTTCTGCGATAAATTAGTATTTCTTGGAGCACAAAACAAAATAAAGAGGATTCAGTGTTTAGATGCTAGACCCAATTTCGTTCGTAAATTCTGGGATGTAATTATTCTTCGCAAAGAACAACTATGGACGATAAACGTCTGGTTAGAAATTACTAAGCCGTAACGAATCACCGAAACCGCACCCTTCTTTTTATCAGAAAAAAGATATATATGGGACTGTTGTGCTGTTGCTTTCGGTTTGTCTTAACGAACATGTAGATAATTAAGTGCAAATTGAACTATTTCGTAGAATGCTAGGCCGAAGCATATAGACTTTTTCGTATTTTTATAAAGTATAGTAGTAATTGTTACGCCCAAGTTTTTGCTCGTTCCCGTTATTGAAGTATGGTATATCGATCTACTTGCAATTTGCAAACCCAATTTAACGAAGGAACCAAACCCCAATTTAGGTACCAAAGTTTACTCGCGATTTACAAATAGTCGACCCAAATGTCGTTCTAACAGCAATAATTATAATAATTACAAAAAACAAACCTTCAGTTTTGTGGGTTCCCGGAGCAAAAACTCCCAAATACCATACCAAAGACAAAAGAAACTAAAATTTCCGAAAATAATGATATAAACAAACAAGTTCAGAAGTTGAGTAGAACGAATACATTCAAAAACACAGTAAAATTATCAATATACAATATAAAGGTTTTATTCAGCCAAATGTCTTCAGTTCTCCTGTAACAGTAGTAGTGAATGTAGTAGTTTCTAGGTTTGTTCAAAAACAAACTGTGGTGGTTATGAACATACAAGCATTCGACCATAAAAAGGAGACCGCAAACGTACGTGAAACTTTGTGTTTCTACTAGGGTTAACTGGGCAATATTGTATAAACTAATCATAACCTGGTACAAACATTATTATTATCCAATCTTCACTTGCGACTGGTTTGACCCAGAGTGTTTCATACAGAATTATTTCATCCTAACGAGACCCTATACTACTAAACCATCGTCTGCAGAATAGTCTGGAATCAAACTGTCAAGACAAGTGTATATGAGAGATTGTAGTGAGAGCAATATTCAACTTAACATACTCCTGTTGTAGATTGTAGTTCAAATACAAGACCAGATAACTACGGTACATTTATAAATTAAACTGTAGTTATTCGAGCGTACGTGAAGTAGAACATTTTCACACTAATTTTGGCCCTAGTTCAATTCTTTGATTTCTTAGGTATCTGACTTCCGTAGCTTGTGAACTATAGTTAACGTATAGAAGATTTAATTTCGCATTTAATATCTAGATTGATCCTGTTGGATAGCGCAATATAAGAAGCTTAATAGACAGTGCTTTTGAGAACACTTCATGGAAGCAGCTTAACAGGACGTAGAGTAAATTTAACATTAAGCAAATTGAAGTAAGGATTTATATATGGTTTTAAAAAGTCAACATGATAAGCGAGTGAACAGGAACACACAACCAAGAATGTATATAATGTAATCATATAACAGTATATAACTACGACTAGGAGAATAAGTGCTAAATGGTTAGCAGGACTGATAACAAAATGCATTTAGGAATGTTTGTGGACATGAGTTCGCAAAATAATTGATCGTACTTGAAGGATTAATTCGCTTTTCTGGATTTTAAACTCTGAAATAACAACAATAAATTCGCACGGGTCTACTCTCTGTATTCCTACTCAAAGGGTTTACATAAGTCCACTATTTAGAAATAAGGACAATAGGTCGGTTGACCTATGATCGTACCTGGTGTGTCGAACCTTTGTAAGAGTTTCTTCTTTCTCTTAACAATAAGTAACTAACTCTCTACACACAAGTTTACGGAAAACTTGAACCTACGAATATTGTGTTATCAAGATGTTGAGTACATTACGTCTGTAGACTAAACGTGATATAGAAACATTTTTATGACCTATTAAAGTGCATCCTAGATTGCTAAAGAAACTAGAAAACTCTACAGCGAATCTTTTAAGCATGTTGTTGTTTGTAACCTAAGTCAAATTACCGAAGAACTGGAAAAATCCGATTGTAAGTCCTCTCTTCAAAACAGTTAAGAGATACAAACCTGAGAACTATCGACCTGCAAGTCTAGCCAGAGTGATTGCCAAGGCCACGGAAAAGGTTATTTGGGGGTTATATAAATATCTAGACGAATATTTGGTTCTTTCTGGACCCAGAATTATTTCCGAACAGGTTATTCAAGTTTCACAAACCTATAAGTAGCTCTTGACAGTTTGTGTGGTTTAAAACATCAAAATCTGACTTTAGGTATAGTCTTCATCAACTTAAGTTAGACTTTTGATAAAGTTTCACACGATGGACTGCTATCTAAGTTAAGTGATACGGGGATCGAAGGTTACTTACCCATGTTGAAAAAAGATTTCTTAGTTGAGTGTAAGCAGAGAGTACAGGTCAACCTCAAGTTGTCTAGCTGAGAAACTGTGACCAGCAAAGCACCCCACGGCACATGCTGTTTTCCGATGACCTTCCTAGTCTTCCGTCATCACCAGTTTTTGCATGCTGGCATTGTAAACTAATGGAGAGCGTTCAAAATTGGAGACGGTAGTTTGTAGCCTAAAAATGACCTGTAGAAATTATCTGAATGGTCTAGTTTCACGGTCGCCAACAAATGCCTCTGGATGCATTATGATGTACACTAGTCATCAAGGTACACATGCACACACGGTGAATAACAGTGAGCTATCCTTTGTTCAGACAAACAATTACCTAGGAGTTATCATCAGCAAAGTCTTAAAAACAGCCGTGCACCAGCCGTCGAAGATTTTAGGACCTTATGGTTAGTGAGTAGAACCTTTAGCTATGCCAGTGATAAACCTTTTTGACTTTGTACACAGCGTTTTCCGTCATAAACCTGGGTATTGTATACAAGCACCTAACCTCTCTCTAAGAAAGCAGTCAGCTGTTGAGGACTCAATGGAACGAAACTAAATGTATTCCCAGATTCCCAAAGCTGCTGTACGACCAGAGGCTGGCCAAACTAAACCCATTTTCCATATTGTGCGGAAGAAACAGAGGCGACGTGATCATTCTAGAAAGTTTATGAGGCCAGAATTAAATTACTTGTTAGCTGACTATCAACATTATCATCGGATCATTAACGAATAGAACTTGTCACTTCAACAAGTGATTGAAACTCCTTCTGTCGACATATTCAAAGAAAATTAGGCCAACTAAGAGAATACGATTATCAAGACTAAAACAAGCCACTGAGTCCCCTGTTCATTCCAAACAGAAACTGAAACTGTTTCCATAAACGCAACGGAAATCCTGACACATTGTCAGTTAATTTATATAATAATAGTTGAAATCAAGCAGAGAAGTCAGGTTTTTAAAAGATTCATGTTTGCAGTTTGTCTGTTTCCATAATGTAGCAAAAGGTATTATCCTTCATTTGTTTCAATGCTTTCTGTCTGCAGACTGCACCGGGATCAAGGTTACCCTGGGCGTGACTTATTGGACGTGATTCGGATAGTTTAGCCGTGCGTTTGTCTGTTAAACTGGAATTATTAGCTTATAGAATATTCCAAGATGGATGTTGATAAAGTGCGCATGGAGAAGTTGGAGAAGTTAAAGGGGATGAGTGACCAGGTGCGCATCGGTGGCAAAGGTACGGCTCGCCGGAAGAAAAAAGTAGTTCATAAGAATGCTGCCGCCGATGATAAAAAACTTCAAAGTTCACTAAAAAAACTAAACCTCAATACTATCCCAACCATAGAGGAGGTATCATACCATTGATGTTTATTTAACGCCAGGTTAACATGTATAAACCAGATGGAACTATGATTCACTTCAAGAATCCAAAAGTTCAAGCAGCTCCACAAGCTAATGTATTCGCAGTTTCTGGGCAAGCTGAATATAAAAGTATCTTTGTGTTATTCTTATGTATTCTTCAGCACTAAACGATTTGTTCCCAAATATGCTTAATCAATGGGAGACAGCAAAATTGCGATTGGCAAAAATGAATGGTTAGTAAAAACGTTTTGTGTGTCAAAATATTTGGTTCAACTATGCAGTGGTTCTATCTTATTTAGGAGCTCAGACTTACTTTACTTTTAATGTTGGGTAGTTAACGTCGGTCGTCCAGTAGCGTAAACCAATTTGAGGCAGTACTCAAGACTTGTAGGTGTTTATGTGCAAGCGATTATTTATTATTGTTCAAACTTTTAAAGAGGCCTCATAATATGCATACGACACCGGGGGCTCACAGACGGAACAGGTGGTTTCCCTTGGGAGGTCACTCAAGCCTTTGACTCAGTAATCTAAACCACAAAACAATGAGGCAACGTTAAAAGGTGTGAATCCATGGCACCCTGTGATCAACACTAGGTCCGAATCTCATCTATTCCCTTAAGAAACTCAGACGTACATGGACACTGGTGTAGAATCGTGTTTTTTCAACCCTTGAATAGATGTCCCATAATCACCAACCCGGTTTAAGCACCGAACATTCGTTTTCCGTCGTCGATTTCGTAAACAACATCGCAGTGAAAAGACGGTAGTTAAGTATTCCCTGGCAGTGGCTATATACGCGTGGTCATACGAGAGCATTTCGAGTGGGAAAGCGAACTCCACCCTCGACCGTACCAGAGGTCTTAAGAGGGTCATTATTATCAATCTTGCTATTGCTAAAGATAGTGAAAATGGTGGGCGCAAAATGATTAACAAATTAACTCAGAGTATCTGCTATCAATACCACAAAAAGCATGATAAACAATCAAGTAACACTTAGCCGGAATTAGTCTAAGTGCTCCCTGCTTGATGGTCATATACCGAAGATAGTCTGTAAAAGCGTCAGCAACTGAGTCGTTTTTATCCGAGCTGTATTTTAGATTCCTAATGCAATCGAGTCCGTTGCGTTCTACCGTTAGTAAAAATGCCTCGTAACTGCTTGTAGCAGTTATTAAACCGTACTCAGTGTTTTATCTGCGCCGAATCAAAGTATACTTATGCTTCGCTCAATCCAGTATAGTGGCCGAAACGTATTGCTATTGATTTTCCTGTTTTAAACCCAAATTGTTTTTACAGTTAGCAATTTACTAACTTCTCATTTTCCGCCTGTACACAGGATCCTAATATGGTTTTGTTAAACTGCAATATCAACTGATGTCAGCAAGTACTGCTTATGCACTTGCTGACAGTCGTGCTATAGATTTCGATCAATTTTTGTCCACAACCTGACAAAAAGCTGAAATCTGAGTATTTATGGCTTTTGAATAACTCATTTTTATGTTAACGCGCAGCAGAATTTTGTCTCGTCTATTTGAGTTTTTATAATTATATCTATGTACCCGCTTTCTCTGTGTTGAAGTAAAGTTGATATTAAATCCATATTATTGTGATTCAACGTATGGTTAGTTAGTTTCTGATATCCCTGAAATGTACTACAATGTTTCGTAATCTATCCTTAATTACACATTGTCAACTTACTGTTAATGAGAATGTTTCATTTCCGTATAGCTTGTTTGTCTGTAGTTTCTATCTACTTGTATTACTTCATTGTTATGAGCAGTAAATAACTGGAATAAATATTAAAGGTTTGTTCTAAAGAAGCTGACAAAACTGCTGATAACAGCTATTTATATTAATGTATGAGGGCCTCTGTATGATAAAAATAGACGAAGTTGGATATTCTACCGTAATGAGTTTATCCGAAAGCTCATAAGGTCACATAAGTGTTCATGTTCGTAAATCAGTGTCAAGTTTCAGTTACTTTTGATGTAAAGGGATGTTGACATTTATTTTGATAGACAAATATTAACGTATTGTGTATTATAAATGTAATAAAATTGCTTAATTAGATTTGTTTATACTGTTATTATTAACCTATATTGGCATTGGAAAAAATCAGAAAGGTTGCTTAATCTCCCTCTTTAGTATAGAGCTTCATTATGATATACCATTTTATTAATAATTGTTCCATTGAATATTAGCAGCTGTTAATGATTTCTGTATTTCTCAATGTTAACTTTGTAGAAAACTCAAAAACATCAGATTCAAAGGCAGATGATGGAGATGATGATGTACCAGAGCTTGTGGAAGATTTTGATGAGAAAAGTCGTTTGGAATAGTTTAATAATTAACAAATGTACATTGAGTGAATGTGTATGACTCAGTCATTACTTTGCAATGAAAGTCACTCAGTACACCAATTGTAATGTACAATGTTTGTTTTTAATTACTTCTCACAGCTTTTTTTCTCCGGTTCCATTTACTAGTTGTGCATTGTCAATCTGTCCTGGTAATATTCATTTTGTTTGACAAAATGTCTTATAAATGAAATAAACAATTCAATTATGTATCGACTAGAATCAATTTGTATAGCAAACTGTATTAACATTCAAGTAAATGGGATTTTAAATACATTTAGTCTTGTCAATCATTTTAAACGGATATTTAGTGTTTTTTCTTAGAGCAGATCTTTCTAAATACCGTACATTTACAGGAAAGGAAATGTTTATAAATTTACTAGAATTAATATTACTGTAAAACTCTATAACTGTAGGGTTTAGTGTATAGAGAAAGGTGATTATTTCTTTAATAGGGTATAGGATTTCGTCTATATTGACTTATACTCGTTTGACTGATGAACAGTTCTATTTCATAGTGTCCTATATATCTTAGTATGAGGATTACTGATGGTCATGTTCATTCTTGTTCATATTATAAATACTTCCAGAATATCAATACAAATAAATCAATGATCACAGTAGATCATGTTACTCCGTTATTAGGGACACATCAAATGACGCATATCATATCTTAGTTTGAATGATTTGCTGGTTGTTTGTTTAATATTCTTATGATTAGTGTAGTTTATTTGTTAGGCACAGACCTATGTGCTCTACTTTAAAATTCATTCAATATGTAAGGTCTAATGGATACTTTGCACTTACCCTATTTGAGTTAGGTGAGGTAGGCTTCAGACTTAAGGCCTATAGGCTGACAAATCCAGTAATGTTAATTAACTTGCAATAATTTTTTAAAAGTCAGTAAAATCGTTTTCTTTGGAAATTTTTTTTGGCCATAGAGAATTTACACTACATAGATTGTAGCTAGATTATATCATTAGTTGAATCGTGACGTTCTTCCATTCTAACCAGATTATGTTTTTTGTATAATCTTCATATATTGTGATACTAATACTATTATATAGTCGTCCAAAATATGCAGTATCTACCGGTGAGGTGTTTCCAACTGCCGTCACTTAATAGGATGCTTCTGGCAAATGTTAGTTCCTACAACTCCCAAGCAAGTTATAATCGTGTGTTTTGCAGTGATCAATTGTAAAATGAATCCCCCTGCGTGAATGATGAAGCTTGTCTGTGTGGAGATTGACAGTCATCGTGAATAGTCATCACACTATAGGACATATTGATTGAAGTTGGAAATATAGGCTTGAATATTTGGTTGATCAGTGTGTTTAACTGTCTGGTAATAACTGGGTCATCCACTTTTTGTCGTTAATGGTAAGCTATGAAGTCACATGTTTAACATTATAATAAGTCCTAAGTTTTCGGATTTTCTGAATGTATGTTCGTATTGAAGATTGTGTCTTTTATGTTGGCTTGCAGACAGTTGTTTTGACTTTCATATGTTCTGCAACTGTAGGAATGCGGCCCTTGCTTTGCCAATCCTTGCTGTTACGTCTGCATCCGACCCTCTTCGTTCGTCAATGATACTGTCCACATAAGTGGAAGTTTCCACCTGTTCCCGAGTTCCTCCATCGAGTGTGATAGGGTTGATATTCTCTGATTGTATCTAAGGATCTTGGTTTTCCCTTGTAGTATGTTGAGGCCTATGAACTGAGTGACTAAGCTTGTCAATAAGACATTACTATTTTGTCACGATAACGCGTCGAAAAGTAGCTATGTTCAAACGTTTTAATGAAAACCACAAGATTGTAATGCTCAGAATGACCATTAATGTTCGTGAAGATACTGAACATATTAGGTTTGGTTTTCTCGATCATCCATTCACTGTATATTCTAGCCGATAATGCAAAAAATCATCTGTACAAATCGTTTCAACTAAGCATTCAAGGTTGTTAAAAATTGTATAATAATGAAGCAACAGAAGACCCCACGTTTTGGTGGTTACCAGGGCTGTTTTAAACAATCGAAATCAAGGCTTCAAAAGTGTATTTCCCCAAACGGGGTAGAATATAGAAATGCATAAGATTGTTTTAACCCAAATTTTGTAAGATAAAGATGGGGTTGTTTTATGTTCTCAGATCATAAGTTTATTGGACAGAGGATTATGTATGCTCATTTTGTTAGCATACAGGCATATTAATCATACTTAACACCAATAAATATCTACTTGTGATGTGAAATTATGATATAGAACACTCTATCACTATGGCAACTATATCCTCGTGATGATTGGATACTTTGAAACAATCGTCTCAATAAATAATTTTACAAAAGTTTATGTTACTATTTTCTCAACAATTATCGATAAAATCTTCACTATTAATCTATGCATGATATGGTTGAACGACATAGAAATTTTATAAATCATGGATTAGACAAGTTCTACAAAATGAATTTATCTAGCAGTCTTTTTAAGAAATAATAATGGTAATGACTATAAGCAAAGCTGGATGATGGCTAGTAGTAGAATCTAGGACGCTAGTTTCGTCCTATTTGGGACTCCAGCTGAATCTACCTACATCCCGGAGTTGATGTTCATTCCGGGACTTGAACCCTCTATCTTGTGTCATGATTATTGTTTTTTATTAAGGTTACAAAACGACCTGAGTTAGACATCCATTGAAAACCTGGATAGCTGTTTCTTCTTAGTATGGTACTGTTCATCAGTGAGCATTCAGAATCCCATCACCGGGGATTGAACCATGGATCTTCGGTGTCGTGCTGTATCGAGTGTGAGGAAGGTACAGAAGTCAGTTAAAGGTGGTTACTTAGTATCACAGATTGGTTGAAGTTAGACATGTACATCACTGGGTGCTCGTCCAGTGGTCTAGGGGTTGGGTGTCTGTGGAGATGACCGAAGGTCTTTGGTTCAATAACCTGTGGCAGGCCCATGGATGTTCACTACCAAGGAGTTGAATTCTAAGACGAAATAGCTGTTTAAAGCTTCCAGGGTTTTAGTGTGATGATTGAGCCAAAATCATTCGGTGATTTGAAAATCATAATGATCATGTATACATTAATAAATTTCACCAAACCCTTTTTATAAATACCTTAGAATATTGACTATAGTAAAGGATTATCTGTCCAATAAATAAGCGAACTGAACTATAATAAATTTCTAAGGTGACGTATTTAACGAAATTCCTCAGGAAGTTCGTGAAATGTTAATAGTTTTTCTTGGTGAAACTATAATTTATGGATGACTTTTGAGTAACGCTAGAGTGATCTTCAGAATGTCCACCTAATCAACTATGACCAAATGAAGGTTATAAACTAGTGTATGAAGAATTAGAATTATGATTTATAGTTGATGGTTAAGGTTAGAAATTAGATTTAGGGTTTTCATTACGAATTGACATCAACTATAATGCCAAAACTCTATTTAGCCAAATAGATGAATGAATTTCACGCTGAAATCTAAGACCTATTATGTTATACCTGACTGAACTTGCTTACTTACGTCTGTTGCTCCTCGTGAAGGAGAATAAACCGCTCACCAGCATTTATACCTGATTAATTCGTTCATAAATTGTAGTCTCGCCGAAAGGGGATAAATAGAGTTTTTTATTTATTAAGAGGATAACCTTGACATAATTGTCCGTTCGATCTCATTTCAAGTACCTACTTCAGAGAGTAGTTTAATAGCCATGTTACGTAATAAATCTTTAAAAAAAGTGGATTCAGAGTTTAATCAATCACAATTTGTTACTATTTACCATATTACTAATCAGTATATTACACTCATTCATTATTATCCGTTAATTGGGTTTTTGTTAGTTAATGCTCAACTATTGTAACTTACTTATTAAATACAGGTTTTATGAACTCTTGAATTGATTTAAATTTGTAATGTAAATTATTAGATACTAGTTTAGCGTTATAGTTTTCAGTTTGATCCAGATACTATACAGGTTTCACAATTGATTGATCACTGGGTGGCGATCAATTTCATGAGTGTCTAGTCCTTGTTAGTGCAGATCGAATGCTATCGACCATGTTGCAATGTGGCCACCAGTCTAGGTGATTCGACACTGTGGGCACTATATATTGAGATTAGATGGTGGTTGGAGGTAGTCGACAGGAAACCCCTCGATAGCATTCGATCTGCACTAATAAGGACTAGACAAGCATGACATTGATCACCACCCAGTGATCAATCAATTGTGATTACATCTCAGTCCTACAGGAGGTCAGTCGCGCCTTGGATAGCTCAGTGGTAACGTTTCTGACTGTGAAGCTGGATGACACGAGATCGAATCCGTCAGGGAGCACCGGTTCCCTCAAGATTACAGGTACACCTTGCTGACGAGTGACAAGTAGCACGAAACCCGGATCCAGGGTTTCCTGTCGACTACCTCCAACCACTATCTAATCTAACTATACAGGTTTATATAACCAGTTAACTAGAGTGAGAAAACTTAGAATATGCAAGAAGTTGAAATAGCTGGAATGAATGATAACACATAAAACTCGTTTGCTTTTAAATAGACTATTTGATTGGCCCAACTCCACCTGGAGCCTCCTTGAGGCGACTACCGGTCCCAAGCCCGGATAAAGGAGGAGGGTTGAGCATGGGTTTAATGACCCTATCCCATAGTAAAGTAACTCACTAAAAAAACGCTAAGTAAGTTTGATTGATTCATACACTAAAGTATGATCAATAGCTTCTGTGAGTGATAAAGACGCCAAATTTTGTAATACAAATCAATGTAAACTTATGTAGGATCTGGTTCATAAAAACATAATCTATTTACTTCTTTACAGTTTATGCACAAAATATTTGTTATCAAACTATGAGAAATGAAGGAGCACTGGGTTTTTATTTCATTTGAGTATTTCCATGCTCAATAATGCGCTCCAACAATCTAAGTGTGGGTTGGACCCAAAATATTCCAATATCTTAGTGAATACATTATTTTTAGGACTACTTGGTTGGAATCCGATAGCTAGAATTTCCAATTATCCTCAATTTGCAATAAATTTAGATTCGCATTCAATGACACTGGTATTGAACGTTTCAATCCTGACGTATTTAACCTTCAATGGGTATGTGGTGTATGCTACTTATGTTGACAGATACAAGTAGTATATAGCACCAATCGATTGTGGAATGAATGCTAGCAGAAGATTCAGTTGAAGAAAACATAAAGGGAGTCGCAAAGTAAATATAATAACAAAAGAATTGAACAAAATTTGAAACATGTAAAGGACAATTGAATAAAGATGCGCAAATGTATGTCCTATCCACCTCCAACGTCTTTTCCCAATTTCCTCAGCTGAAATCTGATTTGTTCTCTCCTACAGTAGGTTGTTGATGTTATCTGGCCAGTGGACATTGAGTATCTTACATAGACAATTGTTTATAAATACTTGTGCATTTTTGATGATGGTTGTGGTAGTTCTCCACGTTTCAGCTCTGTACAGTAGAGTTGTCCTGATGTTTGTATTGAAAATTCCTACTTTGATATTGGTTGGTAGTTGTTTATAGTTCCATATGTTCTTCAACTTCAGGGACGCTCTCCTTGCTTTGCCAATCTTTGCCGTTACGTCAGCATCAAATCCTCCTTGTTCATCAATGATGCTGCCTAGGTACGTGAAAGTTTCCATATGTTACAAAGTTTATCCATCGAGTGTGATAGGACTGATATTCTCCTAGTTGTATTTGATGGTCTTGATTTTTCCCTTGTGTATGTTGAGGCCTACTGATATAGAGGCTTTTGCTACATGGGTTGTCTTAACCTTCATTTGTCTGTGTGTATGGGATAGAAAAGCCAGATCATCTGAGAAGTCTAAATCATACAGTTGCATGTAAGCTGTCCATTGTATTCTATGCTTTTTCCCAGATATGGAGGTTTTCATAATCCAGTCAACTATCAGAAGAAATAGAAGAACGGAGAGTAATTTTAAGAAATCACTTTGTAATTTTTGATTAACCATTTACATAGGTTATTCCCACCTAAGTTCTTCGTTCGTTACAGTTTTAACACTTTATTGGAACTTTAGGAAATTTGAATCAAATCACTAGTATGCATACGATTATAAATTTTTTGAAAGATTAATGAAGGTCGATCATTGGAAGCAGATATCGAAAGGATGAATAATCACTGGGAAGGATTGCTTAGGACAGAGTTCTATAGAGAGTGGTGGTGGGTGGCCTATATTCCTCCATAAGGGGTAACAGATGTAATAAATAAGTGAGTAACTAAAAGTTAATAGGTAACACTAGGATGTTTCCAACAGTCAAGTTGATAAATTCGCAAATACCTGCCAGGTACTTATCATGACGGAATAGAAAAAGGGTTTATCATAGAATTTTTTGAATATATTGCAAACAGTATTCATTTAAGAGGAATCAAGATATTGATTAGTGCACATCCCTTAGGTATAGGTTATCATGAAATCATCAAGTTGATTAATATATAGACAATCAATTGTCTCAGACTTGACTGTCCCTTAATTTCCACACCAATCACTATCTGTTCTTGTTGTCTTCTCATCGATCGTCTTAATCTTTTACCGTCAGGCATTTCACTTTTGATTGGTGATACATACTACTTATATCTGTCGATGTTGGTAGTACATTACACATTATTTGCTTATAATAATAATAAGTGCTTCGCTTATTAAATTAATAATTGTTATTTAAGGTCATTGATCGATGAAGCAGACATTTTCTTTAATTCGATTTTCGACCAATGCTGCTACTTGATTTGAATATTCTTATTAGACAATCTTTCTGTTTTTTAATAGATGAGTTCAGGAGTCGATCTTATGTAGACCACCATGAGAAACCTGGAAGCACTGAAAGACCGTTCCGTCTTGGTATGGAACTCCTCAGTAGTGTGCATCCACGATCCCGCATACAGGACCCGAACTTAGCATCTTTGGTCTCACGAGCGAACGTTTAACCTCTAGACCATTGAGCTGGCACGTAATAGTGTTAATGTCTAAATTTAATCGATCCATGACCTTGCTCAACCCTTCATCTATTATCACGCGCGAGACCTAAGATCCTGTGTTCGAGTCCCGAATGTGGGATCTTGGATGCACACTGCTGAGGAGTCCCATATTGGGACGAAACGGCCATTCAGTGCTTCCTGGTTTTCAGTGGTGGTCTAGCTTGGATCGACTCGTGAATTCAACTGTTAAAATACTACAAAATACTCCATAAATCTCCATACTGATTTTTTTCTGTTTTTAGCTTAATCATGACAGACTATACATATTACATAGTTGCCTATTTTTATAAAAAGAAACACAACCTATTGGATTGAAGGCGCTCAATCAGTCCCTGAATTATGACTTTAAACAAACTGTTCAATTAATTTTTTCCGCTGTAACTTCGGACTGATCAAATTTTTTATCGAGTTGTATTTTTATAGGTGTAGGTTCATGAAGACTGTTAAATTATATTAAGATCACAGACTGATCTAAGTTAGACAGACATTGACAATCAAAAAGCATTGAACTGCCGTTACTCCATAGTATGGGACTCCTCAGAATCATGTGTTTAAGAATCCGTCCATAGGAGATCGGACCCAGAACTTTCAGTCTTGTGCGTGAACACTTAACAACTAGACGACTGATTTGCTATCCAGTGGTGCACAAATTTAATTTTGATCAGTACACGATATTACTCAACCATCTTTCATTGTTCTCAATGGATACTTTCCTCACACGTGACACGGTTGTAGTCCAGCTAATCAGCGAGAATAAATTACTGGTAAGGGGAGGGATGGCGATCATACTGGTTGTTTATTTTTTCGTCGACAAAATACATCCAATATTCTAGTTCAATAATTATAACATCTGCCTAATCACTTTCATAAACGTTACATTCTGATTCTAAACGCGTGTGAATTTTGTTGTAACGTGTGGACTGCACGTTAGATGCGCAGCGTATTTATCGATCGATTCAGTGACACGTAAACACGTAATGAGCGACGTAGAGTCCCGATTGACCCTGCTTCTCTGTCTAGCCCAGCCAGTTGAGTCCAGAACACAAGTCACAGCCTCTGAGATATGAATCTTTATATTTCAGACATACTCTATTTATATACCAACCAAACAAACCACATCGTACCATAAAATAGAAAACAACATTTACACAATATTTAACAAGTGAAACAAATATTGACCAATAGGGAGTGTACATTTAAAGTCCAAGGTCACCGCTAGACTTAACATGATAATTATTGGTATATTCCTCTGCATCCCTAAAAAATTGAGAAGTTGAGTTCATGAGTCAATTGAAGCTAGACCATCACGGGAAACCTGGAAGCACTGGATGGCCGTTTCGTCCTACTATGGGACTCCTCAGCAGTGCGCATCCACGATCTCACACCCCGCGAGATTCGAAACCAGGACCTATCGGTCTTGCGTGCAAGCACTTAACCCCTATACCACCGAGCCGGCTTCCAATGTTGTTAATGTCTAAGTTCAACCAATCCACGAACTTGATTCGTTTACCTTGAAACATTTGAGACTATAAATCATGGACGACCTTTGAGCGACACAAAAGTGACCTTGAGCACATCTACCTGCTTAATATGGCGAAATGAAGATTATAAAGCAGTTTGAAGAATAAGATTTATAATTTAAAGTTAATGGTTAAAGTTAGGAATTAGATCTAAAGTTTCCATCACGAACTAATATCAGCTAAAATGCCAAGACTCTATTGAACCAAATGAGTGAGTGAATTTCGTACCAAAATCCAAGATCTATTACATTAAATCTGATTAGTTCGTTCATAAATTATAATCTCGTCACAGATTTTCAATGTATGGAAAACTCAATGATGTGTGATTAATAACCATAAACTTTGCCACCATTCTTGCTTCAATGATTTTTACGTTTAGCCACAATATTCCTTCCATACAGCTAGTAGACAAGGAACTAACCATGCAAGAATTTAGATTAAAATAGTTAGTTTGGAGCTTCGATAATATTATATTACAAGAATAGATTATCTAAGTGAAGTGTGTGTGTCAGAGAGAAAGAGAGGGGGAGAGTACTTTCCTCCTAGTTGTATTGCCTTACTTTCAAAACTTCCAACAGTACGTATGTAGGATCATATGTTGGTGTTTTATATCATGAAATGAGCATAATATAACATACACACACAATCATTGTAGTGGTATCCAATAGTTCCCAGTTTTTTAATTTCCGTCAACTGGTGACATAAAAGATGGTCGTAGATAACTTCAGATCTTACACAAATATATGTATCTGTCCTAGGTGGTGTAAAATATAATATTATCTAAGATTTCCAGTTGTATATACTGGTTAGCGTTCTTTTTGACGAGTTAGTTTTCTACGGGATGGGGTCTCTAACCCCATGCTCAACCCCCATTAATCCGGGATTGGGATTGGCAGTAGCCCCTGAGGGGCTACAGGCGGAGTCTTGTATATACCACCCATTGTGAAAACACTAGCTTAGAAGTCTGCATATTTCCGCATTGTATGCAACAATAATTGTTCGTTGGTCTGAAACCATCAACAACAACCTACTGTGGGAGAGAACAAATCAGGTTCCAGTTAAGAAGGAAATTAGGATAAGACCCTGGAGGTGGATAGGACATACATTACGGAGATCACCAAACTGTGTCACTGGACAAGCGCCTACCTGGACTTCTAAAGAAAAACGAAAAAGAGGAAAGCCGAAGAACACACGGCATCGAGAATTGGAAGCAGACATGTAAAGGATGAATAGCAACTGGAAAGGATTGTCCAGGACACAGTTGGATGGAGAATGGTAATGGGTGGTCTATGCTCCTCCACAAGGGTTAACAGGTGTAAATAAGTAATGTAACAATAATCAGTGATTCCAAGTACTAAAATCACATATCGTCTGGATCATACCGCGCCTTCTTCTAGTTTGATATCCCTCTTGTTACATCTTACCTGTAAGATGAGAAACTATCAGGTTCAATTCAGATAGACTGGAGGAATGAAAGTTATGTCAAACATAATAAACATAAAGCTGAAAGGAAGAAAGTAATTCATACTTTAGCTAATTAGACAAAGATACATGCCTACTGATAATGTATATAGTACTGATATTGATCGATGATTACAGTAACGAGTGTTGATAAATCAACATATTACGAACAAACTAACCTTTAAAACTATTTTCCAAAATGTATTCACATTTTTGAATTAACTCAACGCAAATAGAAAAGAACTGTCGACAGGCAAACTCATAGAGATTTCTAACAGTATTCATGTATCCCATGTGTTCTCATACCAATACAGCTGACAAATTGACCTGAAAGTAAAGTCTATTGAAATAATATAACTCTTACAGTTCAACAGTGGTCCACTAGACTGTTTGGTACCTGTGTAGTGGTTGCGCCACAGGATTGAACTGTACTATTCAGATTGTATCAGTTAAACCTATATGGTGTCTGGTTCTCCTGTGAAGCAGGACTGAACTGTACTGCTTGGGTTATAAAGTTTAAGCCTGAATCTCCTGGAAATGGGATCTAGCCGTAATATTTGGGCTACAAATTATAATCATGTGTAGTGTCTGGCTCTTTTGTTAAACGGAATTGAACTGTACTGTTTAGGTTGTCACGTGAAAGACTGGATGGTGTCCAGTTCTTCTGAAAACCAATGTTAACTTACGCTGGCCCACAAGGGTATATTATACAGCTTATATAACTACAATTCAACAGTAAGCGAGCTTGATTTGATCTGGTTCTCTTCTAAATAACTGAGTTTACATTTTACCTTCAGTAAGAACAGTAGGGATTTTTCATGGTTTCAGTAAATATTTCGGGGATTATCTTTAATATACATGAACAAAGACCATGTTTAATAAATACATGCGTCATATAGAATATGTCTTCTTCATTCACTGTGTAGTATATGCTACTTATGTGGGTAGATATAAGTAGTATGTAAACCATTCTGAAATAGAATGCATGGTATTCGAAGATTGAGAAGAATAAGAATGAAAGAACGATAAAATTTGTAAGAGACAACTGATGAAATATATATTAAAATTATGCACAGCAGGATCGCCACTGGCTTCTATTCTGAGACATATTCGACAACGCGTCTGGTCACTGTGTTGCACCATCTATGGGACCTCAAACAAGGAGTCGTGAAGGACCAACAGAAACCAGTCCTGTACAGCTTTCTTCCATATCACCACACCATGTCATACACTGGCCGCCTCATCCATTTTTGGCAAATAATGCACGACATGGAATTCTCTGGGAAGACATTCGTAGAACATATGTTAAGATCGTATACTATTCTGTCTATATAAGGCCTTATCTTGACATATTCTGTCTGTTGTTCTGCACCTTTCATGCTATCAAACATTAACTGCCCACTGAAAGTGTTCAACCTAGGCTTGACAGTCAGCACTCATCGACAGAATAGGACGCCTAGAAGCTTAAGGGAATTGTTATCCGTGACTTTATCACTCAAGTGTTATAATCAGAGACGTTATGACAGAAGTATACAGATAACATTAAAGTGTTTAAACTAAGTGATCAGTTGGTAGTAATCAATGCCTAGTGTATAGTGTCCATTAAATTCTATAGGTCAAATTGGAATTTAACTATTAGCCTATGTAACTGGTTGTTATAGTTCACTTAATTTAGTGTCGACTAGCTAGTTAGAAGGGATTTTCGAATCTACACTTTTAAGATAGTTACCGCCCTCCAGAATATTCAAATCATGTGTCAATCAAGGGATATTGGATGACACGGGATCGAATCCGTCAGGGAGCACTAGTTCCCTAGAGATTACAGGTACACCTTTCTGACGAGTGCCAAGTAGCACGAAACCCGTGTTCGGGGTTTCCTGTCGACTACCTCCAACCACCATCTAATCTCAATATTGGATGAATATTCATTACCGAAATGCATATTAGGATACTTTTCATTTATAAATGCGATATCCAACAGTAGAGTGGTATTGAATTTTAAGAAAAGACTTATATTAATATTATCAGAAGGGGTCTTTTGTGGATATTATAATAATTTTAATATTTGAGATCATGAGTCAATTGAAGCAAGACCAACATGGAAACACTGGACGGCCGCGGGGCGGGGTCATGGATGAAAACTTTTAAGGAGTATGACGAAACTGCCATCCAGTGCCTCCAGGTTTTCTATGTTAGTCTAGCTTTAATTGACTTACGAACTCAATTATTTTAATATATCATACAGCCATTCTTTGCATAGAAATTCCGCCTCATTTATCGTCACTGTTGGATAATAAGTAATATTTCAAATATAGTATATAACAGATGTTGAGATGGTGGAGATTTGTAGCTCAGGTGGGTGATTTTGACGGAGTTTTGTTCTCTGAGCTGGATGGTTTGGTCGTGGAGCTTTCATCGTTCTTCTGAACGACATCATCAGCACAAACTTCAGATAGAAGTGAAGTGTTCTAATTTCTCCATATGCGTTTCACAGCTTGTTCTGTACACCTCGACGTCGAGGTGTCGTTCAGAAGACCGATGAAAGCTCCACGACCAAACTATCCAGCTCAGAGAACAAAACTCCATCAAAATATAATAGATGTTTTAGACTCAAGATAACGTCACCAGTCCAAGTATCTCATAAAATCATACTTTTTGTTGATGTACTTAAATATTTTACGGATTATTTTCCATATTTTCTTTTATGTGTGATACTACAATGATATTCGGAAATGAAATGATTCCCGCTAAGAATATTATGAGTAAAATGAAATAAATAAAGTTTACTTACTTATGAGTAGTATAAGAATTCAAAGAAAATCAGATAATATTTCTGATCACTATACATGAACACTCGCAATCGCGCACGAGACTGATAGGTCCTGGGTTCTAATCTTGCTAGACATGATCGTGGACACGTACTGTTGAGGAGACTCATCGTAGGATGAAAAGGTCGTCCAGTGCTTCCAGGTTTTCCATGGTGGTCTAGCTTCAATTGACTGAGAAACCTGCAATGTTATGTGACTTTGAAAGTAGTTCTAATTATTAATGTTAGAATGTTATTATATTACCCATTTAACATGCAGTTACTACGATAGATGAACTGATTAATCGATAATATAATGTAACGTGTCATGATACTATTTGCGATGAATATCTGAAACGCTGTAATTACTTTTTATAGAAATCAAAATACTCAATTCATAGTGTGTGAATTTATGGTATTTTATTGTACTTCCATATTACATTCTGTATGCTCATTCATAGATGCATTATAATGTGTAATGTCAGCACAACAAAAACATAGATACTAAATAATTCACTGGATATTATTTAAGACTTTACATGACCAGAAATTAGAGTCCATTAGTACTAATCACTAAATAGTACTAGTTAGACATATTTGAATAGTATTGGTATCATAATTTGAGTAAGATCACCAGTAAGCACGGGACAATTGTTTCATTTCAGTATGATATTACTCAGCAGTGCTTATATAAGAATCCATTAATGGGGATCGAACCCAGAACCTTTAGTTGTGTGCACGAGCACTTAACCTCTAGACCATTGATCCGGCACCCAAAAATAGAAGTCGTCTATATTCTATTAATCCGAAAAGTATTAAATGATCTCATATCATAAACTTATTAACAGTATGAAGAACTGCTGAGGAGTTTCATACCAGGATGAAACGGCCAACCAGTGCTCCCAGGTTTCCAGTGGTGGTCTAACATTAATCGATTCATGATATCATTCAAGAACTTAACAATCTCCACAACCACATACTGATAATCATCATGTGCTCACTAATGGCTAGCTTCGGGAGGTAATCCGTGTTGAATGGGGGGCAATTACCCACCGTAGACATTAGAATATGGCTATTCAATTTCGTGGATTGGTTGAAATGTGACATTAACACTATTGGATCTAGAGGTTAGGCGTTCATGCGCAAAACTGAAGGTCCTTGGTTCAGGTCCAGTGTGTGATCGTGGTAGTGCACTGATGAACAGTCCCATATTAGGACGAAACGGTCATCCAGTGCTTTCAGGTTTTCAATGGTGGTCTAACATTGATCGATTCTTGATTTCAATCATATACCTGTTGATTTACCATGCAACTATCTAAGTTATTCACTTAACTTGATTAAGACTGTTTAGTTATAGGTATCTAGTGTTTCCTTCATAAGTATACCTAAATAACATGATGTATCCTGAACTATTCATGTCTTTCAATAGTATCCCCCGTAAAATTCGAACTTTAGGAATGTACAGAAGATAACTAGAACTTTTCAACAGATTCACTGAACCATAAGGCAGAAAGCAACAAATTATGTTAACATAATGACTTCTTAAAAACCAAGTTACCACAATATGTGAAATCATTTTTCGGTCTAATTGGAGAAAAACCAAGATCCTCAAATTCAACACAGAGAATTCCAGTCCAGTCACACTTGACGGAAAAACCTAGGCAGGATCATTGATGAACAAGGAGGATTTGATGCTGACATAAAGGCAACGATTAGCAAAGCAAGGACAGCATCCCTGAAGTTGAAGAACATATACAACTTAAAACAACTGTCTGCAAGCCAACATCAATATCACAATCTTCAATACAAATGTCAACACAGTTCTACTGTACGGAACTGAAACTTAGACAATTACTACAGCCATCATCAGAAAAGTACAAGTATTTGTAAACAATTGTCTACGTCAGATACTCAATGTCCGTTGATCAGATACCTTCAACAACAGCCTACTGTGTGAGAGAAATAATAAGCTTTCAACCGAGGAGGAGATTAGAAAAAGACGTTGTAGGTGGATAGGATATACATTGTTGAAATTATCAAACTGCATCACGAGGCAAGCGCTTACTTGGAATTCTGAATGGAACTGGAAAGGAGGAAGACCAAGGAACATATTCCGTTGGGAATTGGAAGCAGACATGTAAAGGACGAATAGCAACTTGGAAGGATTTTTCAATACAGAGTTAGGTGGTGAATGGTAGTAGGCGGCCTATACTCCTCCATGAAGGTTATCAGGTATAGGTAAGTAAGTAAGTTATTCAATAATATTCTTTTTATACAATATTTCTATTAGTTCTCAGTGTATCTAGAGTAGAACTCGAATCCTGACTAAAGTATTACCCAAAAACAATTCTTTCTAACTATAGTTCAACTTTTTTCAAAATCTCAGTCACAGCTTGAAATACTGCTTCTAATTAACTCCTTTCCCTTCCCGTTGCTTCATGTTTTCCATTGAGATATAAAAGCTTCCTTTCAAAATGCAAACGTCTCTCTTTTCTTACTCTTATATGATTGTCATCGTTGAAGTATAGTTGTTTTCTTTATCATTCGATTTGTCTAGTCTCGTTAGGTCCGCTTTTGTATAGTCTCTACTATACTAATGACTTTTAATGGTAAATAAACACAGCAGATGTCCCCTTCATCATAGTAAATCTAAAAAGTTGCTCATGATGTTTAAATTAGCCTTTGTTGCTATTACGAGCGTCCACTATTGAAAAACACTTATTTATCTCTAGTATATGGTGTTGTGGAAATTATTAATTTTTTTTATTGAGATCATAAACCGACTGATGTTAGATCCCGCGAGTGGGATCATGAATGTGCACTGCTGAGGAGTCCCACCATAGGATGAAACGGCCGTCCAGTGCTTCCAGGTTTCCAAAGGTGGTCTAACATCAATCGGTTCATGATCTCAATAAGAAAAAATTTATTTATTTATTTGAACACATAAATACTGATACAAGTGGGCACCAGTTACATATGCACCACATAAATCTCATTTGATTGGTGTGAGGGCTGTGATACTGTTCAGGTATCCAAACCGAAGCAGGTGGTTTTCTCACAAAGCCACACCCGGAGCTTTTGACCTAAAGGTCTAATCCGTAAGGCAGTGGAGCATCGTAAAGAGATGCAGTGCGATGGTAACTGGCGACCAACATTTGGTTCATACGCCATTTGTTCTTTCAGGATACTGGAGCCCATATGCACCATTGGTTTGGAATCAGGGTTTTCCAACTCCTCTAGGTGGATTATCCATACCCATTAAATCGGTTAAAGCGCAGAACATTCGCTTTTCGTCCTGTCTATTTCATAAACAACACTCCAGTTGCTAGAAGACAATGAGTAGGACTTCCCTGATAGAGGCTGTATACGCGTAGGCATTTGATAGCATCACTATGTAGTGTCGGTTATTATGTTAAGCCCATATACCTTATTCTAGCTTTCGGACAGCCCATTCTATTCATTCGCTTATCAATCTTGACTGTTTTTATATGAGCGCGTAGGTGTGTGTACATTTCTTATCCCATTACTCACTTACATGTCTGTAACTCACTTTTGTGTAACTATAACTATTGGTTAACTCTTGGTTAAATGGGGAGTTGGCCTACCAGCCATCTCCATTCTGCGTCATTTCTCTTCTCTCTAATCCATTCGCTTTATATACAAAATTATATGTATTCACAAGTCCATTCTCGTTATTTGACTTATTTAATTCCGTTATTGACTAACGATGATTATATACAAGGATAGGTGTCAGATCTACAGGCCATTAAAGTGAAGAGCCCATCAACAAACATCGTCCAATCTAAATGACGACAAAAATAACAGCCTCCCCCCCATAACTATAATATACAACAACAACAACAACAAAAAACCCCCCTTCTGATATATTCATATTAACATAGAAACAAAACAACAACAAAAACTAATAAATAAATAATCAATTTTATTTATTATTCATGTTAAGGTCATTATTGATTTCCGATATCACTGATTAAAGGACATAAGAATGAACTTTTATGATAGAATTTCTTTAAATGGCCTATAAATACACAATAATTTTTGGCGTACTTTTAATTATGAAAATAATTTTGAAAAAAAAAGATTTAAAAGTGCATATTATGTGTGTATGTATATTATAATTATATTCAATGAATATATGAATTATGATTATTATAGGCCCTTATATTTTATAGTAGGTAAAAGTTATCTCTTGAGATTTAGATGGTGGTTGGAGGTAGTCAACAGGAAACCCTGGATCCGGGTTTCGTGCTATTTGGCACTTGTCAGCAAGGTGTACCTGTCATCTTGAGGGAACTGGTGCTCCCTGACGGATTCGATCTTGTGTCATCCAGCTTCACAGTCAGAGATGTTACCACTGAGCTATCCGAGCCGCGACTGACCTCCTGTAGGACTGAGATGTAATCACAACTGATTGATCACTGAGTGGCGATCAAGGACTAGACACGCATGACATTGATCGCCACTCAGTGATCATTCAATTGTGAAAGTTATCTCTCTTTTATAATACACCCCATTTGTGGTCATAAACTCATTATATATATATATATAGACTTAGATTATGCCGATGATATAGTTCTATTTGGTGAAGACACTAACAAAATGCAGAGAGAGTCTTCTGATCATTCTAAGCAACAATGCAAGCATGTTCGGGATGCGATCCTCTCTCTCTCTCTCTCTCTCTGTTACTTCAGGATTAGGTTGCATTGATATTTGAATTAATGATAGGGAGTGTGTCGATCGCTTCACTTATCTTGGGAGTTTCATCAGACTTGGTGGTCTGGTGTGTAATGAAATCTCAGCACGGATACACAAGGCTCGACTAGCTTTTGCCAACTTGCGTCATTTATGGCGTAGGCAAGACATCCGTCTATCAACCAAAGGACGAGTTCACTGCGCAGCAGTTCGTTCCGTTCTACTTTATAGCAGTGAAACATGGTCGGTAAGAGTAGAGGATATATGCAGGTTACTAGTATTTGATTATAGGTGTCTTCGAAACATTGCTCGTATATCATGGGACAACCGAATAAGTAATGTAGTTGTTAGGAAACGGGTACTAGGTAAGGATGGCAAATCAAATGATGAAGTAATGAAACATTCTCAGTTGAGATGGCTGGGATATGTGTTGCGTATGCCAAACCACCGACTGCCCCAAAGAGCGATATTCTATGGTGTAGGAGTAGATTGGAAGAAAGCCAGGGGCGGTCAGACCAAAACATGGCACAAATCCATGAAGTCACTGACAAGTGGACTGAACCACTTATTTCGGTGTAGACTATGTGGTTGGGATCCGCGAGGCGATAGCAACTGATACCTAGAGACCTTGAATGACATGACATGCATCCACTCTTTGTGTTCTCTCAAATTCTAATCTTCTGAATTCTTCATGTTTCCTTTTTTTCTCTTTCCAAACCTGTTCCACTGGACTATACTCCTTGAATAACATTTTCAAACCTTAATCTTTCTGATTATTGCTTATACTTTTACTACCTCTACCACTATGGAATTTGAGTCGACAATTGTATCTGTGTGCTAATGTGGTATGGCAACTTGAACTGATGTACGTACGTACGAAGTTCTACGTTGTTGCTGACTGACTGATATATATATATATATATACCCATTGATGTTTAAGACTTTGATTGATCAGTTTCTTTTAGGATATATGGATTCTGTGCAGATTTGCTCGATATTGCCATTAAGTCACAAAAATTAGAAATGGATGATAGCCAGAAATGGAGTTCAAGATGTGCAGTTCTTCCTATTTGAGACTAATCAGCTGAATATACCTACATTTTAGAGTTGATATTCACCTCGCGAAGCATGCATCCTTGATTCCACTGTTAACCATTATCCATATCTGCTCATAATATATATGTTTTTATAGTTCAAAACCATATTAGAAGGTCTTTCAATGCCACTTCATTTTTTGGTTAGACGAATTTCCCAAAGTGAACTTGTTTAAATTTAATAACCAATATAGTGTCTGAAGAGATTACGAGTTCACCTAATCTGAGAACGGCACAAAAACTCTGTGATACAATAACCAATAAGCTAGCTATTCTGATGCGTCCCAGTGTCTCACTAACTAGAAAGAGAATTCCAAGTTCGAAGGAGGGAAATATATTTCACAAGCAATCAGAAGCACCAACAACAGCAACAAAAAACACAAAACAAGCGTATATACACAACATAAAAATGTCCTTGGAAGACGGTACAAAATAAAATACTAAAAGTGGTAACAAACTAAGAGGATTTAAGTTCCTCTCAAGTGGGAAACACGGTATGAAGGTGAAAATGAACGCTTTTGACGTGAAAACAAGAAATTCAAATTGTTAAAATAGAATTACAAAAATAAGGTATTTACCAAATGAGTTCTGAAGATCTCACATCCCCAACATATAGAGAATCTATAATCGCGCGCGAGACTGTTAGGTCCTGAGCTCGAGTCCAGGGCGGGCGGGATCGTGGATGCGCACTGCTGAAGAGTCTTATACTAGGATGAAACGGTCATCCAGTACTTCCAGGTTTTCCATGATGGTCTAGCTTCAATTGATTCATGATCTTAACTATTAAATTAAACTGTTGAAGTTTTGCATTCATCATTGGACATACTCAATGATGAATACTTCAAGATGTGTTCGAAAACATTGAGGGGTCTTAAAAAGTTATTTTCTCCTTGATGCACTCATGAACCAACTGTTAATTACAAAAATAAACCCATTTGAAGTTCGATCCGAAAGAATGTATTCTACAATGTTCTTTAAGTTTGATTGGTTAGAATCTCCACATCAAGTTCAATGTTCACAAACAAAATCTTTTACATGATAATGACATAAATTCTTTGAAAGACTTTTTATTTACATTTCAAATTTCCTCTCATTCATCTTCAATTATGCGATCAATGAGAAAAATTCACTTGGTATTGTTTACTTGAATCTTCCCATTGATGTTTAGGACTGCAATTGATCAGTCTCTCTCTTATTGGCATAAGCAAGTGGCTGTCAGGACGCAGTAGCTAAGTGGATAACGCGATGACGTATGTAGAGACTGGTATTTGTTTCAAGTCCCAACGTGAACGCCATCTTAGAGAGTCAGGTATATCCAACTGATGAGTCCCAAATAAGACGAAACGCGCTTCAAACTGGATTCCACTACTAGTCACTATCTGTCTTTGCTTATGTGAAGGTATGTTTGTTGTCTTCTATTTTTTCCACATAAATAAAGATTGCACCTACTAACTATCTTTTTTTAACCTCCTGTAATTGGAAAGTATCTCTCTCTTATTTGATCAAAATTTGGAGCCTTACCATTTTGTACACTTAACAGAATGGATCAATTAGAAACAAAGAAACGTTAGAATGATTTAGTCAAATCTGTCTACAGTTTAATTTGTGTTATATACTGACTTACTATGAGGAAGTACGAAACACAATGGACGGCTTGGATGCAGATGAACTATGTGAACTTGTTAGATGACCCAGCTCTTCTATCCCATACACATCAACAAATGTAGACGAAGACAATCAGTGTAGTAGCAGTCTCTGCATCAGTAGACCTAAACGTACACCACGGAAAATCAAGATCTTGAAATACAACACGGACAACATTAATCCAATCACACTTGATAGAGAAGCTCTGGAACAGGTGGAAAACTTCACGTACGTGGACAGCATCATCGATTAATAAAGAGGATTTGATGAGTATGTGAAAGCACAGATTAGCAAAGCAAGAACATCATTTCTACAGTTGCAGAACATATGTGTTCTGTGGATAGTGGTTTCATACTTGACATAGTTGAAATGCATTAATCACAAGTTCTGACAGAAGCTCAGAGTTATCACAAGTAAACACATAATCCTTTCAAAAGTAAACATTTCATTGATTCAAATTCACTTGTTATTGTTTACTCGGATCTCCCCATTGTTATTTAGAATTGCAGTTGATCAGTCCCTTATTGACATATATGCATACTGTGCGTATAGCCTAGATATTCCCTTAATTCACAAGTATTCTAAGCAAAAATGGATAGTGGTTAGCAGTGGAATACATAATGCATATTTCGTCCTATTTGGGACTCGTCAGCTAGATGTACCTACATCTCAGAGTTGATGTTCACTCTATAAATCGAACTCAGTACTGTTGGTTTCAGGACTCAGTAACTAATTAGATAACATAATATCATTTGAAGCGAATATTACTGAGTTCGAGTCCCATAGTGAACATCAACTCCAGGATATAGGTACTTCCAACTGAAGAGTCCCAAACAGGACGAAAATCTCATCCTAACTTCGATTGCTAACCATTATTCATCTTTACTTATTTTCATTGATTCATAGAGAAATTGTAAAAGTAAAATTTATTGGAGGGAAAAAACTAATCATGTTCAAACCTTATCTTAATAGTTGAGATCATGAGTCAATTGAAGCTAGACAACCATGGAAAACCTGGAAGCACTCGACGGCCGTTTCATCCTACTATGGGACTCCTCAGCAATGCTCATCCACGATCCCGCCTCGGGAGATTCGAACCAAGGACCTGTCAGTCTCGCGCGCGAGCACTTAACGAACCAGACCACTGAGCGGATGCGCACCGCTGATGAGTCCCATAATAGGACGAAACGGCCGCCCAGTTGTTATGTCCTTCGGTCTGTCTACCCGCTTTTGGTGCTGAGGATACTTATCTAATTCAGATTAAGACCTTGGTGTAATAGGCTGACCGACCTAACCTTGAAGCTAGTACGCATGAGTTTGAAGTGGGGTAGAGAGAAAACTATTCTATCACCTGATTGGCTGTTAAGCACGCGAATGAGAGAAGACAAGACAACTGGAACATTACTCGATCTATTCCCGATATCCTGATTTCAGTTCGGATTAGTGTAGAAAAGTACATGAATAAATAAGTGAATAACCCGACCACAGCGTACAATAATTAGGAAAAATACAATTATGTCCAAAACTGGGAATTAGGGTAGACAGTAAGGTGCAAAATATTATGTTTAAATTACAATGGCTTCGGAACAAAAAAGGGTATGGCAATGAATCATACATCGAACGAAAGCTTACGTTCTGTAGAATAAGTTACGAAAAAAAATAAATGTCAGTGTTTTACAAGCTTTGAATAAAATGAAATAACTTCCCGGAAAAAATAGCTTTCGTAGTTTGTTAGAACTTCTTGTTTTCTTGTCCACAACACCAATGCTTCCAGATTTTCCATGATGGTCTAGCTTCAATTGACTTATGATCTTAACTATTGAAATTACTACAATCTTCACAAAATCCTTTCTGATACTTATCTTAATAACATAAAAGAACAATGAACAAATAACCTCCCCAGCAGTGCGCGCAGACCACCCCGAACCCCGCGGGATTCGAACCCAGGACCTACTGGTTCCGCACGCGAGCACTTGACCACTAGACCACTGAGTTGGGGTCCAGCGGTGTTAATGTCTAACTTCAACCAATCCACGAAGTTGAACTCCACTGGTAACGGCTTCTCACTAGAACTCCAGGAGTATCTCCTGAAGTCAGTCACTAATGAGCAGTTGATTATTATCAGAATGGGTTTTGTGGAGATTTTTAGAAATTTCACAGGTTGAAATCATGAGTCAATTGAAGCTAGACCACCATAAAAAAACCTGGAAGCACTGGACGGCCGTTTCGTCCTAGTATAGGACTCCTCAGCAGTGAGCATCCACGATCCCTCACCCTACGGGATTCGAACCCAGGACCTAGTGGTTTCTTTATTTATCAACTGGTTAAATGAATTATTTTGCTAAATTCTTATTGGTTATTTATCTTATATTATTTATTTTTGAATTAACCAATCATTTATTTGTATTTTTATGAATTCAATTTTTATTGGTTAATTTTTATTCCTATTAGCCGATTCATTCAATAGAAAGTACAGTATAGAATTGATTCACATAAATATGACCTTTATTCGGACAAATTCGAAGAACTTTCAATTGAGATCATGATGATGATGTGATCAAGAATGAAGTATTTTGAATATCAACCATTTGACATACATAGATACATATATATATCTATTCCTCATATTCTATAGAGATACTTTTACTTTAGGAAGAAAAACACACACTTTCCTACTATCCTTTTCTTTTAAAGATTAAGATTATGGAATCATACAACTTGGAAAAAGAAAAGAAGAAGAAGAAGTAAGAATGTAAATGATTGATAATACAGTTGGCAACTGTCTTTAACTATAGACAGTTGTATAATGATGATAGTACATAGATTTAACTCAAATATAAATTCATTCAATTATTTTTGTTAGTTAACATGTCAGAAGAACAACATATAAATATAAATAATGAATATTGTCCAATAACACGTCTATCTTATCCATTATCTTATTTAACTGGTATAAATGAAGATATACGAGGTGAATTAGTACATTCTATTATTGATTTACAACAACAACAAGAACAACAAGAACAACAACAAGAACAATCTATGAATACATGTGGAGTACCAATCAATGTATGTTGTGTTTGTTCTAATGATGAAAATGACCTACAATCATTACATTCTGATGTTCAAGTGTTATGCGCTACTCCGGGTTGTAAATATAGTAAGTCCAATGCATATATACTACATTTATTTTTGAAAAATTCATTTATAAATGGATTGATATACATGGAGATTGTTGAATTCTTATTGTTTGAGATCATGAACTGATCTTAGTTAGATCATTATTAGATACTTGGAAGAACTGAATAGATATGTTATCCTAGTAAAATGTTATATTCTTATTTTCTTCTGTTATTAACATAGGTATAGTGTTCAGGAGTATGATTCTCAAACATGTTTTTCAAATAGTATACTAATATTAGTAAAACTGTGGTGAATAAGAACATCAGTGGGGATAATTGAATGTATTCGAGCATAAAATTACAGAGCATCTCACGAAAATCTGAGAATCATATAGTAACTAGTTAATTTGCCAAATATCAATCCATCATCTCAAACTTGACTGTCCCCTATGCAAATATCAGTCCATCATCTCAGATTTCATTGTTCATGCATTTTCATATACCAATTGCATTCCGTTTCCGTTCTTTCCTTCTTGATCTTCTACTGAAATGCATTCTATGCCTGACCACCGTTATATACTACTTATGTGGGTATAAGTAGCTCACAACATAAAACATTCTTATTTATGGATTTAACACTTTCTTTTTAAGGATTATCTATATGATTGATTGATTGATTTTGGCTAGGAAAAACTATTGAGAAAATCATGGAGCACGAGATAACTGTTTTATGCTGGTATGGAACTCAATAACTAGTACTCATCAATGATATCACCACAGATTTACCCTAATAACTTCTGTCATAATAATGAATCCTTAATTTGTCTCATATCTGATATCGTTGTACCACACCAATCAAATCTCACAAGAACCATGGGATTGTAGAATATTGAATGTCAACTCAGTGGCCTAAGGAATATAAGCTTATCACGAGATCAGAACTTATTGAACTCATCTTGTGGAGGTATTATTACTTTTCTATACTGTTGAAAAGTCTTATAAGAGAACGTAAAGCCTGTCCAATGATCATTGGACTCCACTGATACTGTAACTAAGGTTAATTTGTGACAAATATTACCTACAAATCCAAAATAATCTTCAAAAAATCCCTACGTCTCAAATGATAATTGGAGATTCATTAGCAGACTTATAAGAAGAGAAGAGGAAAGCAAACGATATCAGTTATTTTGTTGAGTCAATTTAATTTAAAATGATTTTTGAGTTACCCCTTTACTGATATTCGTGACTAAGTTTTGATCACTCTTAGTTGATATATGTACATCCTGTATGGATTGCCTTACTGTTATCCATCATATTACAAGTTTACATAGAATAGATAGAATGTGGTTAGCAGTGGAATCCAGGATGTAAGTTTCGTCCAAACCATTACAAATTAATGCAAGATTCATACCACTCCCATATGTAATTGGCTATTCGGATTCAGTAATTAGGTGGACAACACGTTGGACGTTTGAAGCCAAAAGTACTGGGTGAAAGTCAACTCTAGGATGTAGGTACATTCAATTGACGAATCCTAGATAAGATGAAATGCGCATCATGGATTCAACTATTAAATATATTCTATATATTTTATATTTTCCTTTATAATTACTGATTTTCTATTTTCTGTTTGTAAAATGACCTTTCTATCCTAAAGTTGAATGTTTTACCTTGTATCGATCAGAATGGTTTCTTTCTATTTTCATAGATAAAACCACATTGATTACACTACGTGATTATGTTGATGGAGTTTTGTTCTCTGAACTGGATGGTTTAATCGTGGAGCATTCATTGTTCTTCTGAACGACATTCAGAAGAACGATGAAAGCTTCACGATTAAACCATCCGACTCAGAGAACAAGTCTCCATCAAAATCAGCCATCTGAGCTATAAATCTTCACGCGATTATGTATCTAAAGAACGGTTATAAACATGTGTTTCTTGACTTTCTCTCTTCTTTTATCATGATCAGCAGATCTACTTGTAACAACAATTTTCTCATTTGTAATTCAGTTACTAAGCTTTAAGCTACATACCCCCTTTATGTATTCGATTATAGGTTATTGATCTTATTGTAAGTAGCGTTCAACTTTGTAATTAAATGATTGAAAGCTCACTATTTCATGTTCAATTAATCAAATGTCTTTAACTTTTAAGTTCCATATGATATTTTTAATGGTAAATGAATGATTGACCGACCGAACGTAGTTTACTATTGAGATGAATCCATATTATATAACAGTATTAGGTGTTAATTAAAGTCTTTAATTAGCAGTTAATTAAATTCTATTTTATATAGATTTTATTGTGAATCTTATCATTAAAACATAATGAATGTGTATTATTGATGAGGTCTAAATTTCGACAAAACTACTTATTATCACAAGTATTCTTAAACAATAACTAGATTCTTCGTAGCATGAGGGGGGTATTTGTGGAGTTTGTAGGACTTTTTCAGTTTGCATGATGAATTGATCTTATCTAGATCATCATTGGAAAACTGGATGCACTGGACATTTGTTTCATTCCGATGTCGAACTCCTCAACAGCACACAACCACGAACCCTCACTGTAGAACAAAAATAGGATCAACAGAATTGTATGAGAATGCTTAACCCCTAGACTACTAAGCCGAAATCATGTGATGTCCAAGTCTAATTTAAATCAATCCACGATACTGAGCAATCACCTCCGATGTTTTTGGTACCTTACTCATACTTGATATAGTGTGAGACTGAAGATCCTAGGTTTGATTTCCTGTGGTGGAGTCATGAATAGCCACTACTGAGAAGTCTCATAATACGACGAACTGACCATTCGGGATTCAAATTATGAAAATTTACTGGGTTTACCGAAGATTATGTGTTTTATGGTACCTTAACATTATATCGAGTTCATTTAATTTATTGTATAGAGCATCAATCACTGTTTCTCTGTTACTGATAGCCAGCTCAAACTACTCAGCGACCATTTTCTTTCCGAATGTGCATTTATTGTCATAAATTTTCTTGTCAGTCGCGTACGCTTACACACTCATAAAATGTTAACAACTACAGTGATTGGTATATTGTTCTGTTCATCTTTCCTTTAACAAACGATTAGCTACTGAAAATAACCAATAATGAGATTTCTCTTCATGCAAATGTGCAGTGGGCTAAATCAACTAATATCTACGTTAAATTATAATATATTATAAACTCATTAGTGACTAGCTTCAAGATGGATTTCCTGCAGTTCCAATGAGAAGTCGTGACCAGTGGAGACTAATGTGTGTCGGGTGCGAGACAGTTATCCACCTCAGACAATGGATGAAAGGTTGTGTAAGATCATGTATCAATTGAAGTTAGACATTAACACCGTTGGATACCGTCTCAGTGGTGAAGAGTTTAAGTGTTCGCACGCGAGCCCGAAGGTCTTGTATTCGAGTCCAGTGTTCAGTTGAGCCGTTATACCTGATCGTATCATACATGACTTACAATTCTTCGATAGGATTTATGTCTTTTTTGAACTGTAATTCTAATGCTTAGACTTTCGTTACTACTGATCTAATCTTATTCTGTTAATTTTCACTTAATTTTCTGGAGTGTGGTGTTGTAATTCGGACAGTTGTAGAATCATGATAGACCTTACACTAATAATGATTGACTGAGTTACTGATAAGATCATTTGTGTATGTTTAATGTTTAGAAATGAGCGTAGTTAATTTTGTTCGAGTTGCTTAGACACAAGACGTACTATGATACTGCCCGGTCATCTAAACCGATCAAGGTTGTATTCTCAAACAACTACTCATCAACCTTTTAATCTAAAGGTCTAATCCATAAGGTAGTAGGAGAACTTATAAAGATACCTGTGTATATAAGTTGATGATCAATAATAGGTTTAGATACCATTTGTTTTCATCGAGATTCTACAACTTTTGCACACTATTAGTTTGAAATTAAGGTGTTCGAACTACTGTACATGTACTCTGCGTATTCATCAAACCGGGTTAGGCTCCAGGTGTTCGTATTTTATCATCTCATTTCGGTAAACAGTACTACCACCACGAGAAGGCAGTAAGCAGGACTTCCTTAGTAGAGGCTATAAACATATGATCATATGAGAGCAGTTCGTGAGGGAATGTTGATCCTTTTTACTCTACGGTATACTTGATTATTTGGGGGTTTTAATATTTATGGACCATATGTCTAAAAAATGATTTAAATGACTTTTTATCATGTTTGTAAGCCACAACTAGGATCTTTGTTGTAATTTGGCCACTTACAATAAAATAATCTAATCCTATGATCAATAAAGCTTATTCATAGCTATTAAGCTTTTCATATTCATCAACTTGAAAGAATGTAGAGAATTATAAACAGAGATGGATAGTATTTAGCAGTGGAATCCATGACGAGCGTTTCGTCCTATTTGGGACTCATCAGCTGAATGCATTTATATTTCATCTTAAAATAATCAAATTTACTACTTATAATCATAAAGATTATATATTAATAATGAAAAGTGAAGTATCCATTATGTGTTTTCTTTTCTGTAATCATTCACTTTATTGAAATAGTAATGGTAATATTAATACTGTTGATAATAATCTTATTACTATGACCTTAGGCACAGTTGCTATGGTTATTAAACCCACTGATATTTATTTTGTAATTTGGTGTTTATCCATGTTATCACCATTCTTATTATTATTACTACCACTACTATAAGGTGATACACTTTACTTTCTTACGGTAAAAACAGCTTTTTATTGTATAATGGAGCCCAATTCTCAATTGTTAACATTAATATTGGAGAAAAAAATGTGGTGTTTTATTGCTTGTCTAGTTATATATTGGTTCCCCCCTCAAGTTTTTTTTCAAGGTGGTCAACAGAGATGTAAAGATAGAGAGAGAGTGTGTGTGTGTATGTGGTAGAGGGAATGATAAGTCTATTACTTATCAACCAGATATATATGTAATATAACACTAATTAATATATCAAATAGGTCTGGACAAGTACTTCTTTTGATATTGACTATATTCATTATTCTTATTAATGGATTCATTCATTCATTCATTCAACCACCACCACCACCACCACCACCACCACCACCACCACCACAACAACAACAACAACAACAACTAAAACACCATACACTTATCCATTTTCAATTATACAAATTAATATTTTTTTTTGTATATTTGTTGTTAATTACTAACCCTATTAGTAGGTTTCATTAAAAGAAAAAAACGAAATAAACAATTTACAGATTAGCCACAGCTTAAGTGAATAGAACATATGGGTAAATTTTGGGGGTTATAATTTGTATACAATATAATTATGCTATAAACTCACTTAGCAACACTAGTATGAATGAGATTATAATTTATGGACAAATCAATTAGGTATAAGATAATTGATCTCGGATTTTTGGCATGAAATTTACTCATCCATTTGGTTAAATAACATCTTGGCATTTTAGCTGATATCAGTTCATGATGAAAACCCTTAATCTAATTCCTATCCTTTACCATCAATTGTAAATTATAATCCTTATTGTTCAAACTACTTTATAATCCTCTTTAAGTTTTAGTAAGTAGATAGACATTTACAAGGTCAGTTTGGCGTTGCTCAAATGTTGTCCATAATTTATCTATCTAGCTAAGTGAATAACGCGATGGGATTTGAAGCGAATGGTACTGGGTTCGAATTCCAGAGTGGATATCAACTCTCTAAGGTGCAGGTACATCCAGCTGACGAGTCCCTAATAGGAAGAAACACACGTCAAATTGGATTCCACTACTAGTCACTATCCATCATTATATACACTTGTATTCACAATTGATTGATCACTGGGTGGTGATCAATGCCACCCAGTGATCAATCAATTGTGATTACATCTCAGTCCTACAGGAGGTCAGTCGCGCCTTGGATAGCTCAGTGGTAACGTCTCTGACTGTGAAGCTGGGTGACACGAGATCGAATCCGTCAGGGAGCACCAGTTCCCTCAAGATGACAGGTACACCTTGCTGACAAGTGCCAAGTAGCACGAAACCCGGATCCATGGTTTCCTGTTGACTACCTCCAACCACCATCTAAATCTTAATACACTTGTATTCTTTCAATATTCTAATTGATCAATAAATAAAAAAGTACAAATTATATTCAATTCATTTTATATTTTGGTTACAAAACTAAATATTCCCATTTTTTAAATGGATGTACTTCTATTGATCATGAGATAGAAAATGGCCTTTACCCTAAAAATAAAACAAATTTAAGGTCAATTATTATTTGGTTTCTTTCTTTCTCTCTTTTTTTTCCTTTTTCATTGTAGCTTTGACTCTTCTATTTTTTTCTCTAGAAAATGTTCTTTGTTGTTAACTTGTCCGATAAAATTACTTTTTTTTTCTAGGTGTGCGTTATGCGTATATATCTATGTGTATGTGCGCATGTATGTTCTGTGTGTGTGTGTGCTTGTTCTATGTATGATGTCATCTAGTCGAGTTAGTATATATGTATATATATGTGTGTGTGTACAATACAGATGTGTGTCAGTCATACTCTCTTTTCCATAACTAGTGAATTGAATCATACATGTCTGTTTACTATTTTTTTTTCTTGTTTTGTGATTAATGACCGGTCTATACAAAAAAATTTGAATTGACCAATAGAATAATTGCGATATTGAGTTTGTGTCTATCATCATATCAGTCAGCCTAGATTTAAACCTAATTTGTACATAATGTGGGTTTTTTTTGTTTTTTTTTGAAGGTCATTTTTGTAATTGGTAGGTAGCAAAGGGTCAAAGGCTAAATATTATGGTTGCCAAAATATAACTGATTAACAGTAGAAGTAAACAAGATGATTCATCATTTGGGTGTTTTGTCCTTTTATTCATCCCAAATGTAAGGTCATTCATCTTGTATAAGATAAAGAATTGAATAGGGGATAAATATAGAATATTTAGATGAAATATCCACTTTTTGTTGTTGTCTGTTGTCATGTGCTCACTAGTGAATAGCTTCGTGAGAAAATTCTCGAAGTTCTAGTGAGAAGCCGTGACCAGTGGAGCTAATCCGCGTCGGGTAGAAACAGTACAATAGAAGATGGTCGCGCAACTTCGTGGATTGGTTGAGGTTAGACATTAACGCCATTGAATGCCAGCTCAGTGGTTCAGTAGGTCAAGCGTTCGCGCATGAAACTAAAGGCCCTGGGTTCGAATCCCGCGAGCGGGATCGTGGATGCGCACTGCTGGGGAGTTCCATGATAGGACGAAACGGCCGTCCAGTGCTTCCAGGTTTTCCATAGTGATCTAGCTTCGATTTACTCATGATTTCAATCAAAAGCTTAACAATCTCCACAACCCCTAAACTGATATCTTCTTTTTTTTATTCTTAAACAGATGGTCCAATACATAGAAAGTGTTTAGAACATTGGGATGCATGTTGTGATTTCTATTGTCATTTATTAAATAATTCATTCAATAATTCATTACTACAAAAATCATCAACATTTGAAACAATTTCAACAATAAAACCAACAATATCATCATCATTATCATCATCCATTTTATCAAATTTCAATGATTCACCTTTACATAAATCATTTATAGAAGGTTTATTTCGACTTTATGAATGTCCAGCATGTGGTCAATATACATTGTATAGATCATCAATTCATTCAACAGTATCTTCCACTTCTAATGCTACTGGTAAGTGGATATTTATTTATTTATTTTAACACATAGATATTGGTACAAGGAGGCACCAAATAGATATGCACCACACAAATCTCATTTGATATGTTTGAGGGCTGTGATACTGCCCGGGTATCCAAACTGAAGCAGGTGGTTTTCTTAGGGGGCCACACACGGAGCCTTCGACATGAAGGTCTGATTCACAAGTCAGTGGAGCATCGTAAGGAGATGCAGTCCCATGGTAACCGGTGACCAGCAATTGGTTCATATGCCATTTATTCCCTTAGGAGCCTGGAGCCCATGTGCACCATTGGTTTGGAATGAGGGTTTTCCGACTCTCCTAGGTGAACTCTCCATGTCCACCAACCCGGTTAAATCGCCAGAGTTTCGCATTTCGTCCTCTTGATTTCGTAAACAACAGCCCCGCCACGAGAAGGCAGTGAGTAGGAATTCCCTACCAGTGGTTGTATGCACGTGGTTATTTGAGAGCATTTGAAGAGGGAGAGCGGACTCTCCTCATTCTTGGTCGTACCAGGGCATTTGGGGGGGATATTATTCTTATGATGAAAAAAATAAAAAAGAGAATTTGACCTTCACAATATTGTTGACTTTGAGTAATTGCAAAAATCATCTATAGCGTTAAAATTTTCTCTCTTATTAATTATTCAACAAAGGACTGGATGATGTTTGAGCTGTACTAAAGTGCTCTTGACGGACTCCAACCATTTCCTAGGGTTAAGAAATAGTTATAAATTAGCATGAAGAACTGGAATTGGGAGTTATATGTTTTGTTTAAGAACTAGAATTACAGTCTTCGTCTTGAACTAACATTGTAGTGAACAAGAATACGAGTGGGGACAACGGAATATATTTGACACGAAAATACAGAGCATCTCACGAAAATCTGAGAATGATATAGTAAATAGTTAATTTGCCAAATATCAATCCATCATCTCAAACTTGACTGTTTCCTTTGCAAATATCAGTCCATTGTCTCAGATTTCACTGTTCATGCATTTTCATATACCAATTGCATTCTGTTCCCGTTCTTTCCTTCTTGATCTTCTACTGAAATACATTCTATTCTTGACTATCGTTATGTACTACTTATATGGATATAAGTAACATATTTTATTGTAACACCGGATATTATTGGTTTGAATCTCATGGAAGGCATCAGCTGTCTTAGCATTAGGGATAAGCAGATGTTAAGAGTAAAAATTGATCGAAAAAGATTTTTGTACCACTTATCTTCAACATCTCAGCATCAAAACTATACTGTTAATTCACTTAGAATGGTCGGCACATTGTAGCTTGATCTATGGAATTCAACTAGCATTAAATATCACATTGGCTACTAGAGATTGACTAGTCAGCGTTGAAAAGAAAGCATTTGAAATTAGCTAAGTATCCTACAATAACATATTTCGCGGTGAATGTAGTAATTTCTATAGTTGAGATCATTAGTCAACTAAAACTAGACCACCATGAAAAACCTGGAAACACTCGACGACCGTTTCGTCCTATTATGGGACTCCTCAGAAGTGTACATCCGCGATCACTCCTCGAGAGATTCGAAATCAGGACCTATCATTCTCGCATGCGAGCGCTTAACCATTAGACCATTGAGTCAGTCGGCATCCAATGGTGTTAATGTCTAACTTCTAGGTTTTCCATGGTGGTCTAGTTTCAATTGAATAACGATCTCAACTATAGAAATAATCTGTTTACTTACAAATTGCCAAGTTTTAATATGGATGAATAGAGAACAACAGCTGATCAAACTACTCATAGCTATCACTTTACCATAATTTATTAACGAAATCATTTTTCACTCTTTTCACATTTTTGTCCATAAAAATGTATTTACTTCTTTTGTTTGCAAATTTATTCTGATTCAAGGACATTGTTGTCATGAAATAGGATCATCTGATAATCATTATGCTGTAAACAATTTATGCGCACTTACATAGATACATGCATACACATATAGATATTTTTATGTTGTATGTGTGTGTGTGTGTGAGAGAGAGAGAGAGCGTGAGAGAGGGGGGAGTAGCATAGTCAAATATACAAACAATGGAAGTAATCACCTTCAGAAAAATATTTGTAAATTTAAATATATTGACGTTTACCTAGATAAGGTAACAAGATAGAAATGATGTGTTTCTGAGTTAGATAGTTTGTCATTCACCAGAAATCTTTTGTTTTATACCTAATTATCATCCTGTCAGAGATGTGAATGCTTTTCCGACCTAAAAAGTACAATGTTTTCTGAAGAAGGTTCTTGTTTATAATATTTAGCTTTGAACATTATATACATATGTTGCAAATTCATTTTTATGGTCCTTTTGGGGTTTTTGAACAAAGCTACGAATTCCCTGATATGGCTGAGGGTAGGAAGAGTCAGCTCTTCCTCTTGAAGAGTTCTTACATGACCACGCGTATACAGCCACTGTCCTATTCACTATAATCTCGCAGCATTACTGCTGTTTATGAAATTGAGAGGACGAAAAGTGAATGCCCGGCGTTTTAACCATGTTGATGGATACAGAGGACCCATCTAAGGGAGTTGAAAAACCCTCATTCCAAACCAATGGTGCACATGGTGTCCAGTATCCTGAAGGAAGAAACGGCGTACGAACTTATTGTTGATCATCGGCTACCATGTGACTGCATCTCCTTACGTTGCTCCACTGCCTTGTGGATTAGACCTTTAGGTCGAAGGCTCGGGGTGTGACTCCTTGAGAAAATCACCTGCTCCGGTTTGGACACCCGGGCAGTATCACAACCCACACACAAATCAAGTGACTTATGTGGCGCATGTGTATTCGATACTCCTTTGCACTAATATTTTTGTGTTCAAATAAATAAATTATGAACAAAGGTCAGTCCAAAGAAACTTTCCAACTGTGCTATATCAAATACTTCGTTAAACTTAAAAAAATATCAGTATGGGGATAAGTGGAGATTGTAGTAATTTTAATAGTTGAATTCATAAGTCGATGTAAGCTCGACCACTATTGAAAACCTGTAAACACTGGGCAACCGTTTAGTCCTAGTATGGGACTCTTCAGTAATACACACACACGATCCTGAATATCGGGTTCAAACCAAGGACCTTTGGTCTCGCTTGAGAACACTTAGGCTCTACACCACTGAATAAGTATCCAACAGTGTTAGTGCGTACTTTTAGGAGTATTTCCAATGACGTAATCAAATATGAAATAAAGTCCTAGTAACAAAAATAATGCGTTTTAAAGGGAATAAGATTTATGTAACCTAGATTTCGTAAATTTGATTTAATGTTTATCAAATTTATTAAGATAAGTCTATTCGTGTATCATTCCGTGTACTAGTTATTTTCCATTTGTTTATAATTTGTCATGAATTGGATCAAACAATTTTAATGAACTCATTAGAATGATCATAAGCTATTGTATTGAGATCATATGATCTAACTATCTTATGATTTAGCTAATGAAAACAATGAGATCTATTCTTGGTGTTGATGATTCCACATGTGGATTTGTATGCATGACTACATGTGGATATTGTGGAGGCTTTCACACACACACACACACACAAGGACAACTATATAAATAGAGAACCATACATCCTTATGATATATGCATGATTCCTAAATCCGACCAGTTTGTTTCTTTTTTAATTGAAAGAAATGTCGATAATATCATTTATTGAAGAGAATACAGTAGAGGGTCGAACTTAAAGCAATCGCGATGAATTTTCAGTCAGTTCCTAACCAATTAGGAGATAGTTTTTATAAGTGAGAGAGATTTTATATCGTTAACAGATCTATCATGTCTTTCACACATAAATTCATTCTTATGAATATAGATTGTCGATCTTCTCGAACTCTTGAAACGTTTCGAAAAGATTTTCAAGAATCTCTATATTTGCGAAAATGGGTAGTGGCTAGCACTGGAATCTGAGATGCGCGTTTTGGCACTCGTCAACTGAGTGTACCCTGAGGGGATATCAATTCTGAGGTTCAGGTACATCCAGCTGACGAGTCTCGAAATAGGACGAAACGCTCGTCCTGGATTCCACTGCTAACTGCTATCCATTGTTACATATAATGCTTGTGAATTAAGGCAATATCGAAGCAATGCGCACAGTATGCACATATGCCAATAAGAGACTGATCAATTACAGTCCTAAATAATAATGAGAAGATTCAAGTAAACAATACCAAGTGAATTTAATCCCCATATTGTTCTTAATTCGGATTAGAATTAGGGGTTAAGCGTTAGGGTTTTCATCATGAATCGATATCAGTTATAATGTGAAAATGTTATGTGAGTGAATTCCTCTGAGAATTACAAAAAGTATTATATGATTTGTTTGTCATTAAAACAGAGTGCTACCAAGTTAATGTTTGTTTCAGGATTTAGTAAGTGAGTACTTCATATATGAGGATAGTTCTCATTGAAGATTTCATTTTATTCATTTGGAGCTATCCAGATATGATTTTTATGAGAATACCACTGTTGTGCATCCCAACTTGTCGAATGGAAGCATAAGCAAAGGGAAAGCAGGAGTTGGAAATCAAATCCTCAGTGACGATTTTGCTCTCATATGAATGAATGGGAAAATGACCAATATATATATTTGATACCTAATACATATTGAACACTGAATATTGAATGGGCTAAACATTTACGGACACGTATCTTATCTTCTCCTCATTGTAAATGATATTTGAATTTCACCCATAAACCTAAAAAGGTGCATTCTCGATCGTGATTGGCTAGTCTCTATACTACAATATACTCTATCCTATACTTATAAGTCAAGAATTGATTAGAGTTGAAGTCGCACCATTAAATACCAACTCATTAGTTCTAATGATTAGGCATCCGCTGTGAGATTAAACAGTCTTCGATTTAATCCCTGGGGGTGGGGTGGGGTTTCTGGATGTGCGTTTCCGAGGAGTCCTATACTAAAACAAAATAGATGTTCAGCGTTGAGTTCGGGACTCGAACCTAGTATTTTTTATTTTAAACACTAACAGATTATCAAGTTTAGAGCTGAACATAAACAACGGGATACAGTCACATTCAGTCGACTAGTAGTCCCACTAGACGAATATAACTCTGGTCACCATTAAGTGATCAATCAATTGTATGATGATGAAATTTTTCTAATCTCAGTTCGTGTATTTATCAGACCGATCACATACACGTATATATCTTGTTAATGCTTATCATTAGTTTGAAGTTTATTTAATTTTGTTATCATAAGAAAAAGGAGTTTCACTGTTTTACTGATTCACAGGTCAGACATCACAAACATTATCGTCTACAACATCTAATCATTTTACAAGTGTTTTATGCGCTATTCAATATGCTACTGAAAAATTAAATCAATCTGAAAATTCAATTCAATCAACATTATTACACTCTGATCCATATTCACAATGTAAACAATATACTTCAAATTCACCAGTGAATTATATTGGATCAATGGAATTATCGCCAAATTTTTTAGATGATTTAAAATCTCAATCGAAAATACCCATAACAAATTCATCGACAACGGTTAGGTCACATTCCTATGTTCAACCACCATTGATTACGGATCGATTCAGTGATATTTTAAGGTAAGTCAGTTTAGTACTACTACTATTATTATTATTATTACTAGTACTACTGTAGTGAACGAGAACATCATTAGGGACAACCAAATATATTTGAACACAACATTACAGAATCTCTTAGTAAAATCTGACAACCATACTTCATTTGCAAAATATCCATCAATTGTCTCAGACTTGATTGTTCCTTCATTTCTATATCAACCACCCTCTGTTCTCGTTCTCTCTCATTCTCGTTCGATTTTCTCAACCTTATGCCTTCAGGCATTCCACTTTCGATTGGTGATACATATTACTTATATCTGTGGGCATCAATAGCATACACCACACTACTACTGCAATAACCGTGATAATAATAATAATAATAATAATAATGTTGTCATAAAGTTTTACTGATGTCGATCAAATGTACAGTTCAGTTCATAATGAATTGGTATTTATCCAGCTGACTGAGTGTTATAGTTTTTTTCATTTATCGAACTATAATGAAGTATGTAAGATTATTATGGGATGTAGGTCATTTAATCACGTAATGAATTTGGAATGAAATCTATTTAAAGACTCATTGAATACATGGAATAATGTTAACATGTAATAACAATCATAATAATTTACAGTATCCAACAATATACAACTTAGATAAATCCTATTTAGTTATTTATTTGAACACATAGATATTGATACAAGGAGGCACCAAATAGATATACGTCACACAAGTCACTTGATTTGTATGTGGGCTGTGATACTTCCCCGGGTGTCAAAACCGAAGCAGGTGGTTTTCTCATGGGGCCACACACGAAGCCTTCGACCTAAAGGTACAATCCACAAGGCAGTGGAGCAACGTCAGGAGATGTGGTTCTATGTTAGCTGGTGACCAACGATCGGTTCATACACCATTTGTTCCTTCAGGATTCTGGAGACCATGTGCACGATTGGTTCGGAATGAGGGTTTTCCAACTCTCCTAGGCAAATCCTCCATATTGACCAACCCGCTTAAATCGTTGGACATTCGATTTTCATCCTCTTGATTTCGTAAATAACACCCCAGCTGAGATAAGGGAGTGAGTAGGAATCCCCTACCAGTGGTTGTATGCACGTGGTTACTTGAGAGCATTTGGAGAGGGAGAGCTGACTCTCCCCACCTTCGAGCGTACCAGGGCATTTGGGGGCCTAGATGAATCTAAAGTCAGAAGTAGAAATAGGTATAAGAAATAAACTTTAGTTTCAAATAAGTTATAGTTTTCATGTCTAGTGGTTTGTGTTGCTGTGGGGGGGGGTTCTCACTTGGTCGATTTCAACCATCTCATACACTGTGGTTACCGGGGGCTAGTCTTTATTTGAAATCATTTTGTAGTGCGAAAAACGATCTATTATACAATATTTATCACAGATTGATTTTAGTTAATATGCCATTAAAATTAAAAAGGTATTGGATAGGTGTTCTGTTCTAGTATGCGACTCTTCAGCAGTTGCAAATTGACTGGATTCAATAATGCTTACCATCAGGTCTCAGCTCAGTAATCTAATTGTGTCATATCTAGAGCTTAGATTTTTTATATGCCGCGTATAACTTGAGCACTTGAACGCTAGAAGCTTTCCAAGTCGCGAATGAGAAGACAGAAGACAAGTGAAAGGAATGTTATTCCAAACAGTGTCAATTATGGCGTAAAACTCTCAGGTATTTATAGTTTTTAGTAAGAACGAAATCATCATTATAGTTATCCAATCCGCACACAGGGGGTTATTAGCATTTGTCCAATAAGGAAGCTACACGTAGTGATTTAGGAATATTCTTCCAAAAAATGATTGGATTTAATATCTTCGGCTCTTTCCGAGCTTCTTAGAGCTTCCTCAAGTTCACCCGTGGACCGTCCTCACACCTTCCCCCTTTAAAGTTTGTTGTGTAAGACTTTTTTCTCGGATTCACCTGAAACTTGGTTACTGCATTCCTTTTGCGGTTCATCACTCTCTAAGGTTGTACCGCTTTGTCGCTTATTCGGAAATTTGAAGTTCCTACATTCAATATCAGTCTTGCATTGCTAATGAATCTCATTCTAAGATGAAATAACCAATGATACCCGAACTTATTGAATGAATCCTATTTGAATTTGTAACATTTGTCACTTTTCTTCATTTTGTGTTTGTACCTTTACGCTTGTTTCCTTTCAACAACAACAAAAATATTATTTACAGACGATATTCATTAAGTCGTGAAACAAATGATCCTACTAAATTTTCAACTAGTAATACATCAAGTAGTATGAGTAGTGGATATCACAGTGGTTTATCAACCGGTGAACATACTGTTGATCCTAGTCGCCGTTGTAGTGATAATTCATATGATCAATTCATGTTATCAATGAAAGGAGAAGATATTATGAAAGGGAATGAAGATAATTGTATACCATGGGAAATTACAAATAATCAAACAGGTCAATCGATACCAAGAGCATTAATCAAAGGGAAACTACCAAGTAAATACTTATTATTTTATGATATTCTATTTATTCCGTATAAATTTTGTTGAAGTTAGACATCAATGCCGTTGGATACCGGCCGGCTCAGTGGTCTAGTGGTTAAGTGCTCGCGTGCGACATTGATAGGTCCTGGTTTCGAATCTCGCAAGGCGAGATCGTGGATGCTTACTTCTGAGTAGTCCCACAATAGGACGAAACATCCATTGAGTGCTTCCAGGTTTTCCATGGTGGTCTAGCTTCAATTGACTCATGAATCCAACAATTAAATTATTCTGTATATATTCGATCGTGATGAGTAGTATATTTTGTTGTTCGATTCAGTCATCCATGAACAATTCACTAACTATCTATGAAAAGACAAAAGCTTATGATGATTGTGTAGAAAGTTCTGTTCCCAAAGGTTGAATAATAATGTGCACAACTCATGAGCATATATAATTGGATTCGTCAAGGCAAGGATTTGCGTGATCGGGGTGACCTTGATTAAGTGAATAATACGTCAATTGACAGTAGTCCCTCAACACTTGGATCTCTTACCTACCATGTAGCTCTGTGATAGCAGGTGATCTGTCCAATTTCCTTAGTATGTCATATCTCTCTTTTTAAATAGAAGATGATATGGGTGAAGACAATTAGCACCAATTTCAAATCCTAGATTTTCAAGTTGATGACATTTATCAATGAAGCACCTCTGAAATCATAAGGAAAGTGACGCTTCATCAAAGGTTCAAATCATCATTTGTGAAGAAAATAGCTCAACAATAAGGCATTTAACTTTCTTATTGGTTGGTATGCATTCGATTCGTGGAAGCACAGTAAATTGCTACAAATCATTCAGATGAGCTTCACAAGTCTAAACTTCATTTACCCTGTACTTATTACTGCTTACTCAGTGATTTCACTACGCAAGAGTAATACATTGAAAGCATCTACGATTAAATACTAGCAACCTATCTTCAAAAATGCAGCTTTACAGGTATATAACATTACGGAAAGAACTTTTGTTTGGTATTTCCCTGTTTCATAAGGTAGACAGACATTTCATCTTACATTTTGAAGAGAATAACTTGTAACTATATCAGGATCTCATTACTCACTAACCAATCAGAGTTGATAGGACTTTCAATATAAATGAAATATTTTAATAGCTGAATTCATGAGTTGATATAAGCTAGACTACCATTGAAAACCTGGAAGCGCTGAATGATCTTTTTGTTCTAGTGTGGGATTACTCAGCAGTGCATATTCACAATGCCACATACAGGACTCGAACCCAGGGCATTCAGTCTTACGTGTGAATACTAAAGCTCTACACCATGGAGACGGTATCCAACGGTGTTAATGTCTAACTTCAATCGATACATGATCTTGCATAACCCTTCATCCATTGTTTGAGGTGAATGGCTATCTCACACTGGACACGGATTAGGCACCACTGATCAAGACTTCTCACTAGAACTGCAAGAAATCCATCATGAAGCTAGTCACTAGTGAGCATATGATGAAATGAAATAGCTGACTCATTCCCACTTGAATAACTTTCAGCGAAATCAAAGCTGCAGACGTTACAATTAGTAATGTTATGAGTCTAATGAGTGGTTTCATGAGATTTTAAAAGATGATTGAATACACGGCTTGAGAGATTATTGTCAAATATAGTTGATAAATCTTGAATGCGACTTATAGTGTTTGTTTTTTAATTGTTTTGTCTATCTTTTCGTCAATTGAATAACAAAGACGATGCAACTATGTTAAATGATGTTATCAAGTATTCGATTGATTCATCTATGCCAACAACAAGAAAGAGTTATTCATCAACTGTAAACTTGGATGATCTTTTTGATAGAAGTTTAGATACTACTGTGAATAACAATACGACTAATAACAATGACAAGAACAACAATGTTGGTAACACTAATCTTATGAATAGACCTCTTTCAGCGATTGGTAGTCGACGTCATCATTCTACACCCGATGGTTCTGGAAATATCAGCTCTTCAACTGTTGGAGGTACTACTAATACTACGACTACTACTACTATTACGACGACGACTACAAATACTTCTTTTCATCATAATGTTAAATCGAATCCTTCATGGTCAAATGATTCAATCGGTAAATCGAGAACGACACATTGGCATGGTAATAGTAATATTGAGACGAAAATGAAAAAGGTTGTCAATACCAAAGGAAATATATTTCTACAAAGGAATGATTTCAATGTATTCATGGTTAGTTATTTAATAATAATCAATAATGAATGAATTATATCATTGATGAAATGATTGAATCTGATTGAGGAACATTCTTTTTTTTATAGAGAGTAGTTTTGTTTGTTCACGGTATTGATTATGGACTGATAAAAGTTAAGATACCATTGAAGATCTAGAAGTACTGAAGAATTATTTTGTTCATTTTGAGACAATTTAACGGTGTACATTCATTACTTTGGTAAATATTAGTTCCAGGACTTTTGGATCCTGTCAGTGGAAGATTTCCAAATTCAATTAATTCAAGATATTCAGTAACTGTCATCCACTGTGATTAGTTAGTGACCATCTTGCTGTTCATATTGATGAATTTCATTTAGACTCCGTTGGCACCTCCCTTACTGATGTCAGTTGGAAATAAATACCCTCCATAGATCTGATATTATTTCATTGAATCGAATTGAAATAAAGTAGATAACAACGTAAGTAAACTAATGATGGGCTGAAATAAAATGTGAATAAATTAATTGAAACCTCCTGGACATCTTGGTTATCGAAGGTTGTCGATCGGTTCAACAGTTTCCATATTCTCCAAATGCTAAGACGACAATGTTACAGAGAAATCATTCAAAAGGACTTTGAATTCAGAAAAAAAAATGGTGTTCAAAGAGTAGACGTCCTACGTAGTTGGTATCATTTCATCCTAGTACAATCTGGATGAAATGAATTCGCTAATTAATGTTGAAAAGAATGCACTAGAAGACCGAACAAATCTACCTTGATTTTTATGATAATGATAAACTAGTATTAAATGATTGTAACCGTTTAATAGGGCACCTTGTCTGTTTTATTTAAGATCCATGGTAGGTAATACTTATCCTATCCTCAAGGTGTATTTTGAATCTTCATGTAAGACAAAATTGAATCACTTTAAGTGTTACAATAATCAGAGACGTTTTCATCGGGTTATGTTCTCTTGTACCATTGAAATACTTCAACTGATCAGTCATTGAGTATTGACCAATATTTGCATAGATTGATTAAGTAACAAGAAAGCTTTAGATGTGTAAATGCATCCGATACTAAATAAAGTAAGTAGGTCAAATGTGAAAAGCAGTAACAGTATAAATAAAATATGGATTAAATTACTTTCCGTCATTATAAAGTATAACACGTATGTTACAATACACTTGTTCCAATGTTTATTTTCATTTATCCATATATTCGTGGAAGTTTTCAGGTTCTTCAGATCCATCGCTTTTGTTTAACGTTTATATCATCTTCCTAGTAACATATTATGTATGTATGTGATTTATGCGGATTCAGCTCATGAGAAGTTTCCAAGTCAATACAACAGGCTGATAGTTGTTCTAGTCATATTTGCATCATTCTTGCGGTGTACACAATCTTCACGAAACATTTGGAAAGCTTGAGAAGAGTTGGGTTTTTTTTCAGTGCATTATTCTTAGTTTTCACATTTTCTGAACAGTGTAGTAATTCTTAGAAGTGCTGGCTCAGTGGTCTACAGGTTAAGCGCTCGCTCACGAAACTGATAGGTCCTGAGTTCGAATCTCTCGAGGCGGGATCGTGGATTTGCACTGCTTAAGAGTCCTATAGTAGGTCCAAACGGCCGTCCAGTGATTCCAGGTTTTCCATGGTGGTCTAGCTTCAATTGACTCATGATCTCAACTATTAAAAAAATTTCTTAGAAGTATTTGATGGTATAAAATAGTCATGCGAATTGTAGTTCTAAATTTATATAAAGAGACCTGATTAGTAGTAATTTAGAACACAAGGCTTGATAAATAAACTGTATGTTTACATTCAATGATTGCTTTTCTCATTCACTCTTTACTGTCTATCATTTATCCAGAATGTAAGGAAAATCTCCCATAGAGTCATTAATAATTAATCGGTTATAGGAAGATTTAGGAAATGGTATCATCATGTCTTGAACAACTGTTCCATTAAGTGAATCATCATTATTATCAATAATCAGTTTAGAATTGTCTCTCCTAATTTTTCTAAGATTCTATATAGCTTAGTTCATGCATTTAATTGGACAGACTATGGTGAATCTTCCCATTGATGTTTAGGGCTACACACTGTGCATATTGCCTTGATAATGCCTTAGTTCACAAGCATTATAAGCGAAGATAGATAGTGGCTAGCATTGGAATCCAGGACGCGTGTTTCGTCCTATTTTGTGACTCGTCAGTTGGATGAACCTGGATCTCAGATTTGATGTTCACCCTGGGACTCGAACCCAGTACCGTTTGCTTCATGCTAAGTTTGAAACGGTTACGAGCTCACTTAAACTGCGAATGGGAACAAAGACTCGGTGACCAAAAACTAGCAAGCTAGCTATTCGATGAGACCCAGCCACGTTAACTAGAGGAAGAAGTTCAAGCTTGGAACAGGGAAGTATATTCATCAAAAGCCAGAAAACGAGTGATAACAACAGACAAAAATCAAAACGTATATTTACAACACAAAACCGTCCTTGGGGAGAGTTACAAAATAGCATACTAAAAGACACGACGGACCAATAGCATTCAAGATTCTCTCAAGTGGGAACTACAACATGAAGGTGAAAAGAGCGCCTTTGGCACGAAAAAAAGAACTTCAAATTTTCTATATAAAATTACAAAATTAGGTCCTTTCCCAAGTGAGTTCTGGGGATCTAACGTCCCCAACACTTCAAACGAGGTAATCCACACAGTATACACATATGCCAATAAGAGACTGATCAACTGCAGTCCTAAACATCAATTGGAAAACTTAGTTAAACAATACTAAGTGAATTTAAACTTCACCCCATCGCACAAGGAAGTGGCTATCAGGACTCAGTAACTAAATGGATAACGCGATGGCGTTTGAAACGAACAATACTGGGTTCGAGTCCGGAAATGAACACCAACACTTAGATGCAGGTACATCCAGCTGACGAGCCCCAAATGGGACGAAACTCGCGTTCTGTATTCCACTGCTAGCCGCTATCCATCTTATGATTTATATGACAATTCTAAGGAACATACTATACACTTTTCAATTGTTACATTATTGTTTCTCTGATTATACTAATGACATTTTACAAATTACCTTAATTTTAGAATTTACCAAATTATAAACAAAATGCTTATTTCATTCAAATGGATGATGACAGTTGTACAGGAAATGAAGATACACGTGCATTTCTATTAGCACAGTTAACAAATCATCGAGTTTCTGAAGTCTACTGTTTAGCATGTCAACAAATTCTGCCAATTTATGATCATTTTCCTGTGATAGATGGTATCTTTTTCATCAGTCCATTATGTCATCGTTCTAATGAAGGTCATCGTAAGGGTGGTGGCCTACGGGTCACTTGGCATACAAATGGTATACAGAATCAATCTGTTCAACAACAACAGCAAACTCATCGGGCACACAATGTTACTACTAACAACACTGATAACAGTAGTATCAGTAACCATTTAATTTCATCGACAAATGATTATCAATCTATCAATGAAGTAGCTTTGAAACTTTTGGCTCCATTAAAGATTATCTCACCACCACCTGGTTGTCTTGGACCTAGGCAACAATTAAATTCAACACAGCATAATATGATTAGTACTGGTACCGTTGGGGGTGCAGGCTCAAATCAAGGTGCTGGCAATAATAATAACAATAGTAGTATACCATCTAGATTTTCAACAAATAATTCATCTACTAGGCAATGCCGTTATTTGCATGCTCTATGCTTGAATTGTATGCATTCAGAAAACATGATGACCACTGGTCGAGTAAATGATTTAAAACGTATTAAATGCAAAATTTGTAGTAAACCTTGGTCTGGTAAGTTGGTAGATTTCATAAAATAAATGTTAATTTATGAAAATGTTAAACATCTTCAATTCATTTATCAGATACAGGTTAATGTATTGGGATTCGAGCCAATACTTTAAGTGTGAAAACTAATGATACTACCCTATTGTCTTAAGTGAAGTAAGTAATTGGGGGGGGGAGTTCAAACATGTGACCTAGTGGGTGAAGGTTAAACCCTTTAATCACTGATCCAATAAAAGAGAAGGATTCACACATGTAGTATACAACTCTCTTTGAACCTAGCAGATAGTAATAATATGATACTCTGTCTTATTGCTCTTACCGTATCAGCCAAATTGGGCATCAAATGTACAATTATAACAATTGTTTTTCATGCTGAAAAAATAACATTTTGTGGTTTCTAAGGTTGTGATTCTATTAGTTTTTTTTTTGGGGGGGGGTTGACCCAGGATATTTCCTAAAGGAAGTCCAGAGGGGCCCTGAAAATTCTGGGAAACATTTTACCCAGTCAATATTAAGTAGGAGTTCCTCCGAAACATCTAGAAAGTGGAGTCACATATCACATATCTGATTAGATGATTACTTATCCTGCCACTATGTTCAGTAGGATTCCGGAACTTTCCAGAAGTCCAACGTCATCTGGAATGCTACAAATACCCTCGATTTTCTGCACATGAACTAACCTTGCGGTAAAGCGTTTTTTCCATATTTCGATCCTTCACTTTCGTGTTCAAGTTGTCGTATAGATTTAGCCTGATGTTATTACAAGAGCTTAGGAAACATCTGTGTATGTTGAATAGATTATCTCGGTATAACCTAAGCACTAGATTCGAATTTCATTGTGAACATCACCACTGGTACATCCAACTTTTGAGTACTAAATAAGATGAAACGAGTATCGAGGATTTCAGTTCAAGTAACAACTTAAAAATACAAAAAAGTAGTAACACTGTTATAATTCTTTCAGTATATACAAAGACAACAGAGATTGATCAAAATCCAGTATCGAGTATCAACAACACGATAATTCAAACCCTTACGAATAGATGAATATTGATATTTTTAAACAAATATTGCAATGAAATAACATTCATTTCTAGCTTGAAATGCCCTGGTACGGCCGAGGATGGGGAGAGTACACTTCCCCTCTCAAAATGCTCTCATATGTCCACGTGTATATAGCCATTGTCAGGGAAGTTCTATTCATTATATTCTCGCAGTAGGGGTGTTGTTTAAGAAATTGAAGGACGGAAAGCGAGTGTTCCGTGCTTTAACCGGGTTGGTGGACACGGAGAGTCTACCTAGAGGAGTTGAAAAACCCTCATTTCAAACGAATGATGAACATCGGCCCTAGTATCCCGACGGAACAAATAGCGTATGAACCAATCGTTGGTCACAGGCAACCATGAGACAGCATCTCCCAACATGCTAATGAAGTATGGCAACTTGGACCGATGTATATATGTACCTGGTCCTACGTTGTTGCTGACTGACTAACTGACTGATTACTTCATTGTGGATTAGACCTCTAGATCAAAGACTCAGCGTGTGACCTCCTAAGAAAACCACCTATTTCAGTTTGGGTGCTTGTGTAGTATTCCACCCCTCACACAAATTGAATGATTTATATGGTACATATATATTTGATGCTTCCTAGTTTCTAATAGTTGTCTAGTTAAAGATCAATTAATTGTTTAAACTATGAAAAGGTTTTCTTTAATGAAGATTCATTCAGTATAATCAACATTCAGTCAAATCATACATATTTTGTATTCATCATTGAAAATAATAATAAGAAATTGTCTATAAACTATTTCAGGTCAATTTAAGGTTAAATAGTCTGTTCTTGTCTAGAAACTAATCATCATGCCTGCTCTCTTCCTCTCTCTCTCTCCTTCCCTCCCTCCCTCTCTCTTTCTTTACCTCTATCTCTATCTCTTTGTAGACATACATTATCATTTCTCTGTTTGTTTCAATGGATATAAAATAAGATTCTGTCTGAAAAAGAAATGAGTCACTGATAAGGTCATTTTTATGAGATAATCAATATTTGAAGAATTGGGGAAAAGTTACTAGTGAACTTTTTTTGGCATTATCATCCTTTAAGAATACGCTGAAAGAAAATAGATAATAGACAGACAAATAGAAGTGGGTATAATGATATGGCTTACTAATCAATGATCAAGTCAGAATCTTCAATACGAATGTCAAAACAGTTCTACTGTATGGAGCTGATACTTGGAGAAGTACAACAACCATCATCAAGAAGGTACAAGTATTTATAAACAGTTATCTACGCAAGATACCCAATATCCATTGGCAGGATATCATCAGTAACAGACTTTTGTGAGAGAGAACAAACCAACTTCCAGCTGAAGAGGAAATTAGAAAAAGATGTTGGAAATGGATAGGACATACATTACGCAAATCATCAAACTGCACCACGAAGCAAGCATTAACTTGGAATCCTGAAGGGAAGCGGAGAAACGGAAGGTCAAACAACACATTACATCGGGAAATAGAAACAGATATGAAAAGGATGAATAACAACTGGAAAGGATTGTCCAGGACATGGTTTGATGGAGGGTGCTGGTGGGTGACCTGTAATCTTCCACGAAGAGTAACAGGTGTAAGTAACTCAGTGATCAAATAAATATAAATATCCCAGGTCTACAGGTGGTCAGTCGTTCGTGGAATAGCTCAGTATTAACGTTTCAGACTATTAAACCGAGTAAAATGGATTCATATCTTCCAGTGAGGAAGTGGGTTAGTGTTTAAAGGCTTTCAGCCGTCAAAACACTGAGTCCCAAGTTCGAACCACACTCCGTCTACTGCTGTTTGGACAACTGAATAGTATCATTTTCCCCCATAATTAGAGTGTAGCTCATTCCTAAGTGCTTAGTGAGTGAGTTAATCCAAAGTTTTCAAAGGTAGTACCAGCTTTCACAGAAATGTTGCCACACCTTGTTGATAATTTTCAACTATCACGAAGCCTTGTTCGAGGAGTGTATCCTGCTGGTTGCCTACAAGCATCTTATATATAAGCATAGTGCATATCATCTCGACTAATTATTGAGGATAGCCAATCTATATTTGATATACAAAGTGGGCAATAAACACTCTACACATATGGTGTTAGTTGTAGTGAAGGCTACTTACAACATTGCTTGTAAATCATATGTTGCAGAACGTGGTCTGGAAGTTGTTTGATGCAATGAAGAGTTTCAGTACAGAAAAAGTACTGTGTTGGTAGGACACTTGGAGACTAGATGAGAAGATTGTTTAGACTACAGAACACAGCAAAAGATGTAAATGGACTATTGAAGACTATGCATATGCATTATGTAAATGCTTTGTAACTTCTTCTAACAAACATGGATTCCGTTTACCCATTGCTTAATTTAGCATTAGTTACCATAAATTCATTACTGAAGTTCAAACAATAATTGCTAGTTTTCAAGTGAAGTTCCTCAAGTGGTTGAGGGACTGTGTGATTGTGTGAGATTTCAAATTTACGGGACAGACTAGTTATTTTATTTAAACACACAAGGAGGTACCAAATAGATATGCACCACACAAGTCATTCAAATTGTGTGAGGGCTGGAATACTGTCCGGGTGCTTAGACCAAAGCAGGTGGTTTCCTTAGGGGGGGCTAATCCCCAAGCCTTCGACATGAAGGTCTAATCCATAAGGCAGTGGATCAACGTTGGGAGATTCAGTCACATGGTAGCCAATGACAAACAATAGGTTCGTACGCCGTTTGTTCCTTCAGGATCGTGCAGACCATGTGCACGATTGGTTCGCACTGAGGGTTTTTCAACTCCTATAGGTGGGTCATCCATACCCACTAAATCGGTTAAAGTATCGGATATTCGCTTTTCGTCTTGTCAATTTCGTAAACAACACACCCATCACGAGAATATAATGAGTAGGACTTTCCTAGCAGTGTCTATATATACTTGGCTATATGAGAGCATTTCGATAGGGATAGCGTAATATCCCCACCCTTGGTCATACCATCATTCTGTTTAATTGAAACCCATTCTTATTATTCTGTGCATTAAAAAATTTTTTTTCTTTTGAAATCAATAAGATTATAATGGATTATACATTTCTTTGTACCCCCCTCTTTCTCTCTCTCTCTCTCACACACACACACCGTGACCTTATTATTGGATATAAGTAGAATGAAAAAATTCTTGTACTTTCCCCTTTATTTATCTTATTTTAAAAGTACATAAAAGAGAAAAAAGTTTTTTTTGTTGTTGTTGGTAAAAGCAGGGGGGAAAGTACATATTTTTCAAAGAGATCTAATTATTTAATCACTTGGTTGTCATGAGGTAATAAGAAAAAAACAAACATACTCTCAAATTAAAAAAAATTTAATATATTTTCTTTCTAAATAGTAGTTTAGTGAATAAGAACACATAGGGGAACAACCAAATGTATATGAATGCAAAACTACAGAATCTTTTAGTAAAATCTATGAACCATTTAGTGAATACTTCATTTACAAAATATCAGTCAATCATCTTAGACTTCATTGTTCCTTTGTTTCTACACCAATAATTCTCTTTTCTTCGATCGTCTTAACCTTCTACCGACAGACATTTCACTTTCGATTAATGATACATACTACTTATATCTGCTGATGTCGGTAGCACACACTACACACACGTCTACCCTTTCAAACAGTCGTTCTTGAGGTGATTCTGCTGGCTGTGTCATGTTCACCGTCAAAATGTCGAGACTGGGTTATTGAAATCCGACGTACACCTAGCACCCGGGATGCTCAACACTTGTGTACCAGCAACTTTCCAAGCCATCTACATTCAATTTCTGCTAAGCAGCCACACGTCCCACCGCTCCTCTCTGTCGACAGCAGTCGTCAAAGCCAATGCCACCCGCCCGAACAGTCTACTCGACTTCATCTTCCTAAACCAGACCGCCCCAAGTGGCACCTCAGCTTCAGGCACCTTTCTCCCCTCTTGGTTGACAGTGACACGAAATTTAGTGAACGAGTACACAAGTGGGGACAATCAAATGTATGTGAATACAAAATTACAGAACATATTAGTAAAATCTGTGAAGTACTTCGTTTGCAAAACGTCAATCAATCGTCTCGAACTTCATTGTTCCTTCGTCTCTATAGTAATCATTTTCTGTTCTCGTTCTTTGATCTTCTTAACCTTCTACCAGTAGGCATTTCACTTGCGATTGATGATACAACTTATATCTGTCGATATCAGTAGCACACTCCATAATGTTATAATGCGTTATTAAAGAAATGCAATTCAAATTCTGTAAAATCTCGACCTTAGGTCTCGCTCGTGAACGCCCAATCTACTGATCACCATTGCGAGGCGGTCGCTCAGTGCCTCCAGGTTTTCGAGGCCTAAGGTCCTGGGTTCGAGTCCCGCGTGGGAGGTCGTAGGTGCGCACTGCTGAGGAGTTACATCGCTTATGGCCTTCAAATACCCTGGTACGGCCGAGAGTGAGTAGAGTCAGCTTTCCCTCTTGAAGTGCTGCCACATAATCACGTGTATATAGACGCTGTCAGGGAAGTCCTACTAATTATGTTCTCGCGGTGGAGGTATTGTTTACGCAATTTAGAGGGCGGAAAACTAATGTCCGGCGCTTTAACCGGGTAGGTGAGCACGGAAGATCTATCCAGGGAATTTGGATAACCATGATTCTAAACCAATGGTACACATGGTCTGCACGATCCGTAAGGAACAAATGGAGTATGAACCAATCATTGATCACCTGCTATCATGGGACTGCATCTCCTGACATTGCTCCACTGCCTTGCGGATCAGATCTTTAGGTCGAATACTCCGTGTGTGGCCCCCTAATAATAGCACCTGCTTCGGTTTGGGCACTCGGGCAGTATCACAGCTCACATACAAATCAAGTGACATGTATGTCGCATATGTATTCGGTTCCGCTTTGTAACATATATTTACCTGTTCTAATAAATAAATAAATACATAAATAAAATGGTGATCTTACAGTGATTAGTTCATGAGCTCAATTAAATCTCAAAAACGTTCACAATCCTATACTGATAACACTATTTCGTATCTCAATTCGCCTATTTCTTGATTATATGATATACTAGTTGAAGAGGTTTGTGGAAATAGACACGACATTCAGTTGTTACACTGATCACTTAAGAATATTCTAATAGATATTATATTTATTTTTTGTTTATTTTCAACATTTAGGCACTTCATTACTAGTTGGTGGTCTTTACACTTATGATATATTTGCTGCTGTACCATGTTGTTCAGCTCATTTAACATGTGGTTCATGTCAATCACGTCTAGATAATTTATCACTATCATCCAATTCAACAATATCGTCCTCCCCTTCCTCAACAACAACAAATACTACAACAACTACAAGTACATTACAATTATCATCAAATGATCTACCTCATCAACATCAATATCATGATCAAAATCAATTTCCAATCAATAATATTGATCAATCGATAAATAATCTTACAATTAAATCTTATCCATTAAATTATTTTAGTCAATATAGTAATTTAATTATTTGTCCATATTGTTCTAAAGTGGATTATCATTTTGTTAAATTATTTGAAGATTATTATGAAGTTAATAATTGATTATTAAAGTTTTTTTTTTTACATTTCAACTTCACTATCGTACAGGATCATTTCGTTATACTTTTGATATTTTACTTCTCAGGGTGTTTTACTTTTTTTTTGCTTTCCGTTTCAACAAGTTAATACAATCGAGCAATTCAAACAACCAGACAAACAACACAAACACAAACACAAACAAACGGACAAACAGCACAAACACAAACAAACAACCAGAAAAACAACACAAACACAAACAAACGGACAAACAACATAAACAAACATAATTGATACTTGAGCTAGAAATATCATCCAATCACATAGTATTTTTTTCATTTTTCAGTTTGACCTTCAATTTTTACTCAGGTCAATGTTTTTAATTGTCTTTTCTTCTTCTTTTGTTTTTTTCTCTCTCTGTGTGCTCAAAATCCATTTTATGATGAATGTTTTATTTTATTACTTATTTATTCATTTCAGTAGTATAATACATTTAAAAGAATACTACTATGCATATATATATATGTATGTATAGTAGTATATAATAATTTATATAAATATCCACTTGATTATATTGAATACATTGAAACAATGTTTAGAAACAAACAAAACAAAACAAAGTTGTTCATTTGTCAATATGTGTGTGTGTGACACAAAGCGCCAAATTGTAAAAAGAATCTCCTTGTTCAATGGAACTCAGTTTATATATCTATCTATCCATATCTATAAATATACATTATTTTTGTGGTTAGCGTTTTTTTTAGCGTGTTAATTATCTACTGGATGTGGTTGCTAACACCATATCCAACTGTTTTCCTTTATCCAAGCTTTGGATCAGCATTAATCCTAGAGGGGGTGGTGCCTATTTAACTATTGTAAAGTCAATATTACAAGTCATTTTGTCTAATTCAATTTCTGTTTTAAACAACATATAGGTTTATATATTCAAATCATGTTCCATTCATTGTTTACATTATTTTTGTTGTTGTTAAAAAATGATGAGAATGAATAGTTTAAGTTTTTGTTTCCCGCCAAATGTCTATTTCTTTTTGTCAACGTTACCAATGTGAAAGCCTTTCATTGTTTTATTTTTATTAGTTGCCTATTAAAAGTAAATTGATTAATCATTATTATTACGTCATAAAGTGTTACTAGCATTATTTATTTATTTATTGAAGACATGATAAGTGATGAAATCTCAGGGGAGTGGGGGTTTGTTCATGCCCACTTCTTTCTTTTCTCTTTCCCCAGGTATATTTATGTTGTTTTTAATTTAATAAAATCAATTTTAATTGTTATAATCAACTGTTTATTGATTTATTTTCTCAAGGTTAAAGAGTTCTGATTTGTTTAAGTTAAATATTAATTATAGTTGGTAAAGCTTTCTGGAAAAACCGATAAGGTTATTTGGATAATGTTTTTCAATCAGGAGCTTATAGATGTCTTCAGTAGAGAGCTATTTGATATTGAATCTTAATGCTAGGATTTAAGGTACTATTATAGTGTGTGTTACTTATATCGACATGAGTAGTATGTAACGATAGTTAGGAATAGAATGTATTTCAGTAGAAGGTCGAGAAGGAAAGTATGAGGATACAGAGCGATAAATATGAAAATGCAGGAATGATGAAGTCTGAGATGATTGACTGATATTTGCAAAAGGAACAGTCAAGTGTGAGACAGTTAATTGGCATTTTGCAAATTAAGTATTTACTATACAGTTCTCAGATTCGACTATCTCTACTTGTGTTCTTGTTCATGCACTTATTCTACAACATTTAAATGATGGTTGACGGTAATGGCTGAAAATTCACTAGATGTCTGTTCATTGATATTAAACTTCTACACGTCCACTGATAGTTTACTTGGCATATTTTTGATATTAGCTAAATGATGATAGATATAATTTAAAAGAACTAATTATGTGGGAGTGATGAAAAAGATGTGTAGCTCAAGTCGATATATGAATTATTCGTATTTATTGAAGTCACAAAGTGAAAAATGATCAATCTAACAGAGAAGTATTACATCAAGTAATAGTGTTGAGTGTGCTACTTATTTCGACATAAGTAGTATATAAAACTAGTCAGGAATAGAATGTCTGGTAGCAGAAAATCAAGAAGATCGATGAGGAAAGATTGGGAACAGAAAGCAAATTATATGAAAATTCAGGAACGATGAAGTCTGAGATGATTGACTAATATTTGCGAAAGGAACAGTCAAGTGTGAGACAGTTAATTGGCATTTTGCAAATTAAGTACTTAATGTATGGTTCTCACATTTTAGTAAGGTGTTCTGTAAATGAATAATAAAAACTATTATCCTCAAGCAGCACTCAAAAACTTTCTGATAGTAGATCAAAGAGCTATTCTACTCGTGAAAAGCTATCTCAAGATACCTATCACCAACTACACATTTGTGACTAGATAGCTATTTAGTAAAATCCGACTGTGTGTTATTTGTACTAAATGATGATTTCTTTGAAACTGATTCTATGCTTATTACAATTTCCAAATGTAATACATTCAGTTACGCTCATCTGTTTCCGCTTGCCTTGAACTATACTGTTCCGGGAATTCTTAGTTATAAAACCAATCTGAATACTGCTAATTACCATACATAGCCAGCTCAGTCATGAAATTTGTGAAGGGTTATTGAAAAATCGACATAATACTCAGTAATGTCCTGTAGACGAGTAGTGAAACTACTTCATGATGCTCGGGTTTTCATATCCGCTTCTGGATCTGTGGAACGTAAGAAGTAGCTTTTACCTGAGTGTTTAAAGAAATGTACAAACAGTATTCAGCTAGTACTTTATCTTTTAAAAGATGTTGTGTTCTGTTTCTACGTTTTGTCATAGCGTAGGCGTGTTGATGTTTTTGCAACTACCTCCTCAATCCCAGTATTACATATAATAGTACCATATTTTTTTCCAATATTATTGTCATAATTACTAATGGTTTGATTCTATATGATATACTTTGTACAATATGCTTTATGCACTTAAAAGAAGGTCTCCTGAAAGCTGTTCATTTAGGGACGTGCATTAGGCAGCTATCAATGAAAGTGTGAAAGCCCTAAGCCGTCTTCCATTTACTGGTTCTGGGTAAGTTGGAATATTTATCAGGCTATGGAACAGGTCATACTATCTATTGTTACTTCATTTGACTGTTTTCTGTTGTTATTACATATATGTATTATCTTCTGGCTGCTACCCGATAAAAATTGTTTGACGGGAACATACTCAAAGAGGACAACAGAGAATGTCAAAGAAGTGTCTTGATCCTACTTATTTTCAAAACAACTCGTTCATTAGAATAAATATTATTGTCTATGCTCTTTTTTCATTTTTATAACAAAACTTCTTTCATTCACAGCTCAGACTTCTGCATAGAAATTATAATATAACCAAGTGAACGACTGCCTGGTGATGTTTAGGTTATCTTGTAATGGTGTTGTCTCATAACTAAACGATCTTCGAAGTACAACACATGACAACTAAGGAAAGTTACATTCAATGTTTAAAATTTAAAGAAGGTGGGGAATAATGAGCGCAGAAATAATTATTCAATATGGCATAGCCTGACCGTGAAGCCGTGGTCAATTTGTGTAACTCCTTCCATTCCATATTAAATATATTAATCTACCTCTAGCCTAAATTTGTTCTTCAGAAGTCCTAAACACCATACTGATGACTGTCACAACAGGACAACCCAGTATAGAGAATGGTGTGATTCCACGTAAGATCCTATAGATTAAATAGTCACATTATGGCTAATCTGAGACTTTGGGTCGGTTCTATTATTCTAGTAGCATAGCGAGATGCAATTATATCGACTAAGATCTTGATCGTACAATATTCCACAACTCTATTCTCTTGGAGCAAACAAGGTAATTTGTGTTCAAAAGATATCAGTTTACAAAAACTCATTTAACCCGCCGAAATTGTTGCAGCACAGTGGATTGACTGACCTCACAGAAGCTCACTGGTTATCTACGAGCGTCTTTTTAGAATAAGATGAGTGCGCAAAGACATCAAACGGTTTGTAACAGCACAGTACTGTGTTGATCATTAAACACTCAGGAAAGTCACTAGTATGTGACAACACCTGCTCAGCGATTCCGAAACATGCGTGCGACCTAATCAGGGACTAAGCAGAATCACAACAAATTTCAGGAAATTGAAAATGGTCTGCTCTCCCTTCAATATTCTTAAAAGGAGAGTAGAAAAATCTAACTTATTACTGGCTAGTCATAATACCCTCAGCACTTTCAAGGGTAATAGGAAGACTGGTGGATGATCAGATCACGACGTACACAGGAAAGCAAGAGGATTCATTCAGCGAAGTGTTCGTAGTGGTAACGATTCCTAACCACACGATCTTTAGACCCAAACATGAGAGAACTGAGAAAATCTACATCCGATATATAACGTAGAAAGAGAATCAGAGATGGTTGAGGAGGGAACAATTGTTCGGTGTGGCATCGATCGACCTTGAAGGTGTGGCCATTCTGTGTAATTTATCCCTGTCCACAGAAAATACACTGTTCTATCCCCAGCCAAAATATATTCTTCAATACTGTTAAACGTCTTGTTGATGATTTCACGATAGGACGCGTCATCATAGGCAATGATGTGACTTCCATGTATGATCTCATAGATTGGGTAATCACGTGTCGACAAATCTACGATTTTAGGATTAGATCTATTATTATTAGTAACAAAGGTAAGTGTACTGATGCCGAGTTAGACCACGATTCTACATATTCTTCTCTTGGCGAATTCATTTTCAAAGCTGCACAATCAAAAATATATACTTATTTCCTAAGGTGATAATAATTACAATTATTAGTGTTAATAATATCCGGGTAAACATTGTAACAGTGAGGTAGACTAAACAAAGGTTTGGAACGCTATTTTTTAGTAGGGAAACTTATATTAGTTTTTTTGTTGAGGACTTGAATATTCATTATGAAGATAGATAGTAAAATTATAATTGGGAAAGGAAAGCTCAGCATGATCAGATATAACGTTAAAATTGAGATGAAATGTGACCAGGATGATTATAGTAACAGAAATAAAGCAGAGTGAACAGCGGGAAAACAACATCATCCATGAAGCTCAACACAAATCCAGGGAAGGTCACTGCTTAACGTTCAGTCTTCTCATAACTTGCGGCCGATTAATCTGTCATGACCAAAGCATATCGGTCCGTGTAATATCCATCGACTTTTAGAATTAGATGCTGAGCCTCAAGGTACGCAGAATGCATGCGAGCTGAAGAGTCTAAGCATCGTGAGTTTAACATGGAATCATATAAGGACTACTGCTCTTCCTGATTTTTATTAACGGCATCCTAGATAAAACCAACCCTATGAACTTCAAACACTCTGACGATGTATAGAATAGATGGTCCTTTGCAAATGAAAAGAATTCACTGAAGCTTCGAAAGAATCTTAAAACAGTGGGGGAAAGGGCAACAGACGATGGCTAAAAGTTTAACCTGTCAAAATATAATCTTATGAGCACTTAACTTTAGGGAACACAAACAACTTATATTATCTATGATAATCCTCTTATGATTATTTCTCCAGAGCATGCTCTTGGTCTATCGGTCAAAGAAAACTCCAAAACTAGCCCGAAACGCATTCGGAATGCAGCCTAATCAAATGCACTTCATCATTTTGTACGGATACAGCTTGGTCTGGTCAACATGGAATTGTCTTTTTCGCTCTTCGCTTCATTGTTTTGACATTATGACCAAACAACCCCTTGCCTGGTAATTAGATAGCTGTTGGTTCTAGAAAAATCAATCCTCTGAAACGGATGCACGCATTCGAATCGTAAGACATAAATTCGCAAAAACTATCCAACTGACTAGAATAAGTACGGTCTAGCGGTTAGACTACTGCTCACTGAATACCCCTGCAGACCTAAAACCTCATCGAGAAAATAAAAAAAAGAGCTCAAAAAATAAAAAAGTAAACACAAATATGTCTTAAAAGTGTTGAATATATGATATTAATAGATAAAGCGCTGGAAACAAGTCTTGCGTTACTCAAGTGTTATTGTCATCTTCCTGTATGTTATACGTGTGTTTATCAATTTCCGTGTGCAATTTTTTACCTTGCTGTCCATTATTTATCTCAAAGTTTTTGATATACAGTAGTAGCACGTTGACATATGTATCCGCAATGGATGAATTTTCATCACTGGACCAGTATTTCGCACAAGTTGCTTTCAGTAATGCTTATGATGAAGAAAAGTTGTTATGTCTGCTAGGCCAAACAGTTTTCTTTCGAGCATTTACTAGCTGTATATCTGGGTAATCAATCTTGCGATCGCAATAACGTCCGTTGGATGCAGTGTGTTAATGATTTTAATAGTGGACGATTCCTGGTTAGTTAAAATAAAGTAAGATAGTGCATATTCATACCTCATGTTCTTAGTTACTTGTGTACCTACCTGGAATCTAAAATCCCATTAGGGCTCAGATTGTTGCAACAGTCATAAGACCGTTTTAGAATTTTATGGTGAATTCCTTAACATCAACTAAACCATTTGAAGTTAATGTTACAAGTCTCGAACAGTTGATTCGTCAAAAAGATAATTTATCAGTTGGGTGCCACCTGTATTCTCAAGTTGCAAACCGCATATTCTGTACGTACGTATGGTGAACCAAATATCGAAAATCCGATCCGGAGTAGATTTCAAACTTTTAATCTAACAGACTAAGTCCTAAATTTCAGCATCCTAATTTTCTAACCGGTTCACATTATCGGTTTCCTTATGGACGATAATGAAGAACCAGTGAGTTGTGTGGGTAACTTGTGTTTTTTGGTTAGTATTGAGAGTTGTATGTTTGTGTCATAATATACTTTAAGCAGTTTACTTTTAAAATTTGCTTTTAGTTTCATTGTCTTTCAAACAATGGGTACTGCAATAGATGTCCTAGATATTCTCGATCTGAATGAATCAAGTCCCAGAAAGTCTATGCTTGATAGAGAAGCCATTCTGAGTCGTGCAGAGAAAGTAAGTACAAATTATTTCGATTTCAAATGTTATTAACGTTGTAGAGGAAAAGTTCTCGCCCTAACCCACCACCAAAAAGACCCGATCATGTTCCTCGTGAAGTTTGGGGCTTACATAGCACTCTTAACAAGTGAGTTTTCATCTCATTAAAATAACATCCTGATTCAAAAAATGATCGTCCGTTGAATTTTATAGTTGTATGTATTGAGCTATTAGCTTATCTATCCATAGAACTACTGAATCATACACATCTTCATTTATTTTAACCAGAATTACGATCTTTGTGTCTAGAGAATTGACGTACATATAATCATCAGACTGAGCTTTTTCTTTCAGTATATGTATTAGCTTTGTGTTTAAACGAAAGAAGTACATGCTATTGTTTGAGCTTTACAAGTTATTTCAGTGACTGGTTCACACTCAAACTCGTCTTTTGTGCGATCGTTTTTGTATAATGGTGTAACAGTTCGGTAAATCAGTGTCATGCAATTGGCCCCCTTTACGAATTCGAATAAAGCCATAACAAACGTCAATGCAGAATAACGTGAATTCATCATATTTCGATGTATCTCGTCAGATACCTACAACCATATATATATATAAAAACAGGTTAGAGGTCATTTGGTATAGGAATTCAAAAACATAAGGTTTGAGTGATGAATTCATTAAATGAGATCCGGAGACAGGCAAGATCGATTGTGTGTCTTAGTGGTTGAAACATTTTACCTGAAGCTAGTGGGCCAGATGTTTGACGCCCTCTCTACGTACTTCAGTTTCCTCAATTGGGTATCATCGCCAGGTTTCACACGAGCAACCTGAGTGAAATGGTGTGTACGCTAAAATATATTTGGTATGAGACAGAAGTATTCCATAAATATCATTTCTAAGCACTTTCCAACTTGTCAGTACATGGTTGTGGAGTTTGTTAAGCTTTATTGAGATTATGAACCGATCAATGTTATGCCATCATTCAAAACCAGAAACAAAACGGCCATCCAGTGCTTACATGTTTTCAATGGCGTTCTGACATTGATCGGTTTATGATCTCAATAAAAACCTTTAAACTTGTTTGAAAATAATACAGTTCGTATCGCGATGTTTTCAGCACTAAAGTATTTATTATATATTAATCCATTTATTTATATCTTCCTTTGAAAGTTAACTGATAATCGAGCGCGTGTATAGCCCATTATCTCCATGTAATTTTTTTGATACATCCCTTTATCATCGTCAAGAGAGCGAAAACAGACTTGAGAAGAATAGTTTGAGTTCATTTTTTGTTTGGTTCTCGTCCGCTGCTTACAACTTGTACTATTTAACAAGCTGACATGATCAGGGTGTAAGTAAACTTAATAGACTAAATAGGACGTAAGTATATATCTTGTGTGGAAAAACATTCTACAACATTGACAGGCCAGAGAGCTAGGAACAAGTGATTACACAATGAATAAATGCTAATACTATGCGGGAATAAAATAAGTAAAGCTTAGTTCAGACAAGACTGCCGATCTAGAAGACAGTTGAAATACAAAGACTTGCTGATGCAATTAATTGAAAGCTGAATAAAATTTTACTGTTTAATAAAGAAATATCGGTCACCAAGACAGAGAAAGATTAACCACCATCTCCTTTTAAACACATTGGTGGGATTCCTGAATCCCTATAGTAGTGGCTTCAGCAAGTTTCGAATGGCCGGAACTTGATTGTTTATTATTCGCTTTGAAAGATTTCAAGGCATCGACGTGATTTCTTGTGTCACATTGGTTCATATCTAGTTGTTGTTCAGCATCATTACTATTGAATTCTATAACGAAACTGAATGAATAACAGTATAGTGCATTGTTTTAGATATCTTGAGCAGTCGGACGATGAGAACCTAAACGTTGTAGATATTTAATATTGATTAGAGAGACTTGTCTAAAAACTAGGAAATATGTACTCTGAAGCTCAAACTTATGTAGCTCAGTCTATCATTTATCCAAAGATTTGTGTTTCTATACTGAATAATGAACAATACAGGTTTAATTCTTAAGGAAGACCGTAGTCTTTTAAAGTCACAGTTTTCTCACTGCATAAATATGGTGTATAAAGCTATTCTGAAACAATCTTTAGCTAGCGAATTTCCCTTTTTCGTTAGTTTTAACTATTGACCAGTCAATCAATCAGACGCAACATAGAAATTGGCACATATGTACATCAATGCAAGTTGCCATACACCATTAGTACAGTGCGATGAAATTGTTAGTGCAAATCCCATTAATAGTGGTGATAACAGTATTAATATTAATTTCTACATTTGCTAGTGGATTAGGATCTGGGAAATTGTGAAAATGAAAATATTTCACCGGAAACTAACCAACCAAAAACGAGAAGATTAACTATCTTTGATAAAAGATAGATTCGGTTGCACCGCAGTCAGTTAAATGCAATGTAGAACCTAGCACATGTGTACATCGGTTCACGTTACCATGCAACATTACTACAGGGAGATTAAATTATCAGGGCAAGTCCCAGAGTAGTAGAGGTAGTAGAAAATATTGATCATCGAGAAGAGAATACAAATTAGTGAAATTAAACCAAACTGATGAGGAATTTATAAATTTAGGATTTGAAAGAAGAAAACGAGTGGATGATGAAAATCTTTAATAAATGGTTACGATAATCAGGTAAATCACAACCAGGTGGTGTACACTCAGGTACATGGCTAAGTTTTACAATCAGTGTCTTTCATGGACTGATATAATGTGTTGGTTTGGCCACTTCAAGCTCTTCTCCAACCTACTCCTACACCAGGCATCATCTCGCGTCAGTTTAGTCGGTGGATAGACATACGTAATACATGTGTTAACTGTATCAGCCGATAAAGATTCACCACCTTGTCAAATGATTTGCTATAATTATCTATCACTTTGTATCTAACCTCAAAATTACTAACTCAATGGTTCCAAAATATGGGAACAATCGTTCAACGATGCCTATAATCAGTTGAGGTCGTTCTAATTCAGTGTTGTGTATTGTAAATATCCAATAAATATTTGATTGGGATAAGTATTTGTAGTCGTCAAACTATATATTTCATTTTGAGTCCTACTGTAGCAGATGTTTTACCAATTCTATTTTTGCGTTTAGTAATCTTCCTCCGATTATGCCAACTGATAATACACCTCTTTATAAACAACCCAAAGCTGTGATTGGTGTAGGGCGAGTTCGTTCTTGGCAATGGACACCATTTACAAATTCCGCTAGACAAGTTAGTCTTTTGTATTTACATACTATATTGCGTAATGTTTGAGTGAGAATGCTGTCTTTTTATTCCTAACTAGTAAACACTTCGGGTTTTTTATATAGTTTATCAGTTACTCAATAGGTTGTAAATAGAATGTTGATAGGGACTGTTTTGTTTTTTTCAAAACAAATCAGCTCCATTTGCTATCAATTTCGGAGATTGCATTGTCGACTTATTTAGCCCGCACTTGAACTTTTGTACTGTAAACTCGGAAGGCGAATTAAATAAACACGTACTCAGTAAATATGCTTAATGTTCCAAGAGCTGATTTAATGGTCGCCATGCATAAAATGCTAATATAAGAAACGAGGCTAACGTTTGTAGTCGATCATTCACGTTAAATTCAACTTTATTCGTATTTAGCTTTACCAATCTAATTAAATCCAACTAGTTATTGATTTCAAATACTTAAGTATAACTTAATTGTCCAAATGCCCTGGTATGGCCGAGGATGGGGGAAGAGTTCGTTCCCCCCTCGAAATGGTCTCATATGGTCACGCGTATATAACCACTGACAGGGAAGTCCTACTCATTACCTTCTCACGTTAGGGGTGTTGTCTACGAGATTGAGAGGACGAAAAGAGAATGTTTGGCGATTTAACCCGGTTGGTGAGTACGGATAATTCACCTAGGGAAGTTGGGAAGCCCTGGTTCCAAACCAATGGTACACATGGGCTACAGGATCCTGAGGGAACAAATGGAGTATGAACCTACTTTTGGCCACAGTGTACCATGGAACTGAATCTTCTAATGTTGCTCCACTGCTTCGTGGATTAGACCTCTAGGTCAGTGTCTCGGGGTGTGGTACCCTAAGAAAACAACCTACTTTAATTTGGGCATTTGAATTATTGTTCATGCGTTTTTTAACAGTCCACTAAATTTGTCAATATTTTCATTGATAGTTTTTATTGTTGCACGTACACTTGTAGTTCATATAACAGATTAATTCTGTCTAAAGGAACATTGAAGACCAATCAACTTTGCATGGCTGTTTTTATCTTAGTGCTAATAATGTGGATCACATATCCTACCTTCAATCGAGTCAAAGATCTTCAAATTTTGCGGCGAACATGCTAGGACATTTAGTTGAGATCCAATAGCTTACATTTTAAATTACTGTCGATTCGCGATACTTTATAACCATTATCCATTAGAATTACTGATACACAATCAAATTTTTTTGGTTACTGTCTTTCGCTAAAGTATCTATCTCAAAGTTAGTCAATCCACCATATAAATTACGCGTTGAGTAATTCCTTTAAACTTTATATGCTATTTGTACACTACTAAATATTGTATTACAGTCTATCTTTATTCACAGTGAAACACCGTAATAATAATTAACAGGAATGTTCTATTTATCAAGACTTACAATTGAATTAACATAGTAGATTATGTCTTGGATACTTCATTTTTCTCTTACTAGGATAATTTAGTCTTATATCATTGGAGACGAGAAAGCGCTGATCCAGAGGCTAATAAAGATTATTATTTTGCACGATACAACAAGGTAATATATTGACACTATATGTATCAAAACATTTCTTAACTATACACTTTTTCAAAATAAAGCTAAACTACTTAATATCATATGAAGCATTGTGGTATGTTTTCTGGAGATTAGTTTTAGGATGAAAATAACTTACTTTTACGGATTCACATAAGCTCAGTCACTCGGTCATAAGCAATGTGTAATTTGTCACATATGCACCCACCCAAGCTTTAACATCTCATCAGTTCAACGAAATCAAATAATCATGCTGAATATCAAAAGTAGTAGAAATGGTAATACCACATCAAACATTGAAAATATGGTTCGAGAAGAGATAAATCAAAAGCGTAACTTATGATGTAGGGTTAGATAAAAGCGAATTAATCTGCTCCATTGAGACTGATTCTAAGTTATGCTACACAACCATTGTTTATGATAGTCGGGTTGACCACAGATAGGTAATCTGCACCTACCAACGTTGCTCAAATAAACAGATAATCACTTCAGGAACTGATGTATTGTCACTATCTGGTGAAAATAAAGAAATATGAAGCGGTTGTTTGTTTCCCGTTTGGAACTACCCAGAAGTGAATACCTCATTCTCCTGCCATGAACCAAACCTACGACAATCAAGCCCTGTAGCGGTCACTTTATTTTTAAATCCCTAAGTCGATATTTCTTAGTTTATGTTTTGAAATCATCCTGATTCGCAATACTACGCGACGATCACAAATTACCATCAGTGACACATGCTCCATTCTCCACATAGTCAAGAGTAATTCCCATAGTTCTAATTATAATTCGTAACAAACCTCTGAGGTTCGATAGTGTGCTTTAAAAACCCTAGTGCTTATAAAAATTCCACGGTTGATATCCTCTTGAAATACCTCCTACCGGTTGCTTACTTTTTGCAGCTTCCAAACTGCATATTATTTGCTAACGTTTGGATTGTGTGAAGAAACCGGTGAGATAGTCACTTTATGATTTAGTACTGTGCAATAATACAAAGTCATGTTGAATTATTGTCTGTTGATTTGTCATAATTCCTTGGTGTTAGGTTTCAATAATCACATAGCTTAGTGAATTGAAACCTTATCAGAATGGTAACTAGTGACAAAACTGTTGAAAGTAAAACTGCATCATGCCATATGCCTTACTTTTAAAATTCACTTACCATGTATTGTTTCGACATTTTGTTAAGAAACTCTACTGTTCTTATTTCATCACGTTAATAGTATAATCTTATTCTAATTCAAAGTGATGAGGATTAAACAAGGTGACCTATGTATGCGATATAACTAGTACACAACGTATTAATTCTAACTGTATTAAAGCCTTATGAACTTAGCGTTTCTTTCAGATGAATTCTAACAGTTATTTTACTAGTGAAATCGATGTGTCACTATACTTTTCTTTTGTTTTACTCAAGTTATTTTCTTGTTATTTATGTCTTGTGAAAAAAATTGGTGTTAGCATGTCACTGTTCCTGAATACACTACCGAAGAGTACGAAACAATGCTAAAGGATCTAAAATGGAGTGAAGAGCGTACGGCACATTTGATGGAATTAGCTAAACGTTTTGATTTACGTTTTATTCATATGAGAGATCGATGGGATTGTGAAAAGTTTCCTGGACGTCCATCTGTTGAAGATCTCAAAGAAAGATATTATGGAATTCTAACACAATTAGATAAGGTAACCTTAATGTTATTCTTATATTTTCTCTATTTTTGCTGTTAAAAAACTGGACTTTAAATGTTCAAGCATTAAATGAACTATCGTTTTTAATGCACTGTAAGGCAATATCATCCGTATACTCACCTATTGTTGGTTACCGGCTACCACGAGACTCCATCTTCTGACGTTGCTCCACTGCTTTGTGGATTAGACCTCTAGGTCAGTGTCTCGAGGTACGGTCCTCTAAAAAAACTACTTGCTTTGGTTTTGGCGCGCGGTCAGTATTCTATCCCTCACATAAATCGAATGATTTGTTTTGTGCATATATATATATTTAGTGCCTTATTGTACCAATGTTTATGTGTTTAAATAAATAAATAAAGAGAACATTCACATCGCTGGATACCGGTTCAGCGGTTTAGACGTTAAGCGTTCGTGCGTACGACCAAAAATCCTGGGTTTCATTCCTCGTGATTAGGTCATGGATGAACACTGCTGAGGGATCCTATACTAGGACGAAAAAGCTTCACAGTGCTTTCAGGTTCTCATTGATGGTCTAGCCAAGATCAGTTCGTGGTTTCAAAATCCTAATGTATATATTCAACATACTGTTTTTGGTGATGTATATTATTTCCATTATCTGTTTAAAAATACTTCTATTAAATACATTTCACTGACAAGTGTCTATTGGTATAAAACCTAAGTGACGTAAGAATTCCTACAGATCATTTCAATTACCAAGTACTTATTTTTACGTCTGATTATACTTCTTAAGGCTCGTGGAACAAATCTTTCACAAGGTCTACGATATGATGCAGCACATGAACGTCGACGTAAACAACAATTAAGTTTACTTTATGGTCGTACAAAAGATCAAGTTGAAGAAGAACAACGTTTAATTATGGAATTGCGTAAAATTGAAGCTAGACGTAAAGAACGTGAACGTAAAAAACAAGATTTACAAAAACTTATCTCATTGGTAAATGTACATTTTTTAAGGAAAATTTTATGCTCTTTGGTAAATTTGTTTCTTTTATTGTTCTCTAGTGGAATTACTTCTAAATCTTACAGTATATGTAATGTAGTTAATGGAGATCTCTTTTATAAAGTCTATAGACGTTTAGTAAATAAACTGTAGTTTACGGTAATAAAACAGTGTTTGAAGATGATTTATTATTGATCACCGATTAGCGAATATCCGGCGCTTTAATCGGGTTGATGAATGCAGAGGATTTACCTAGGGTGATTGGAAAATCCTCATTCCAAACCAATGATGTACATGGGCTCCAGGATCCTAAGGAAACAAATGGGATCGGTCACCAGCTACCATGGTACTGCATCTCCTGACGTTACTCCACTGCCTTGTAGATTAGACCTTTAGGTCAGTGTCTCGGGTTGTGGCTCCCTAGAAAGGCCACTTACTTCGGTTTGGTGGGAACCCGAGCAGTATCCCACCCCTCACAAAAATCGAATGATTTATGTGGCGCATATCTGTTTGGTGCCTCCTTATGCCAATGTTTATGTGTTTAAATAAATAAATAAATATCTGTAGATAACAAAACTCACTGGATTATTGTCAGTTATCTAGAACACTTTGCTTGCCTTTTCAACCACTAGGTCTCAGGTTCGAGCCCCATTGCACCTACTTTGGGTTAGGAAACTCTGGATAGTAATATCGTTAGCCCTCGTCCTTAGAGGGTAGCTCATATCTAATTACACAAAGAATGAGTTAAACATGAGAAAAATTTACATACTATGGAAATATTGATTGACTTTTTAATGTACAAAGTACAAAGTTTGTAATATTTTTCGTTATTATTATCATTTATGTAAAACTTAATGAATGCCAATTATTTCTCAAACCAGTTCCTTTTCATTTTGGTTTTATTTTGTAGGCTGACAGTGTAACTCGGGAATGTGAATTATCTGAGCATACAGGTTATGAGACGAATACAGATGATACAAATTCTTGGCTTACATCTACACACTCGTCTGTTGGCGGTGGTTTATCATCTTCCAATAATTCATTGTTAACATCAACAACACTAACAGGAAATACTGGATTACAACGTAAACGACCCAGTGGTGTTAGTGGTTTAAATGCTAGTAATAACAGTATTGGCAATATTACATCATCATCTAGTCAGTTAATTGGAAATACAAATTCACTCATCAATACAGATTCTAGTTGTACTAATTTAACAAGTCTAGGAGTAGCTGGTGGTGCTAATACTGGAGCATCGATATCCTCCGGAGATATTTGTGCTTCGTTAAATTCTGCCTCGAATACAGCTAATACTGCACTAGTGAGTTGAAAGTATTCCTTGACTTAATTCATGTTATTAAGCGTTATAGGTACTTGGATTTAAGGCATAGAGTTTATGTGTGTATATAGGTGAGGCTTGTGATTCTTTTTTGTGTCCGTTCAAACTGAATTCAGTGGAAGCTGGGTTTAAATCTACAACCTATGGATTGAAAATCAAGATTCCTTTGTTTCATAGTCTGAAGTCAATTTAGACAACGATGTGTGAGTCAATATACATTAGTGATTAATCATTGTAATAAAGTGTTGTAGCTAATATTAGGCCTATATAGTCAATGATTTCATGAAACAGTCCGACATTTTAATTTGACCATTTTTAGTTTTCTTACAACCTACACTGCTACTCCAATTAACACCACTCGTCTAAGTAGACGGTAGTTGGACAGGTCTTAAAATTCAAGAGTCTATAGCTGAAACTATACTAAGAACTAAATGTATCCAGTGGTTTTAAGTGATTTGTGAATCTTCTCAAGGTTTATAGTTGGTTCTTTTTTTCTGAAAGCTGACGAGTACCATTACAATAAACTTACTCATTTATGAGAAGGTTATCCAAAATTTGTCCAGATAGCTTAGTCATAAATAATGTTGAATATCATTTCTCATGGTTTCCAGAATGCCATGTATGTCAAGTCCTTCTTAGTGAAGATTAAATTCTATCTTGACTAGTGGTCACATTGTAACTTGATCGATAGAATTCGATCTTCACTAAGAGAGATTTGATATACATGACATTGATCTATGTAAACTTGTGACATAATGGGTATATCGAGGAACTCTATTCAATACTCACATATGCCAACAATGAATGGTAAAGATCCCGTCTTAGATATCGAAAATTTTCCTCTTCCATATTGTGTTTCTGCTCAAAAAAGTTTTGATTTGAATTTTCGTGTTTTTTCTTCAGAATACACAATATTCAATAAACTTTTTGGATGTTAGCAAAAATCCCGGTGCTCATCTACGTAGTCAAAAGGTAAATGGTGTCTGTTTACTTCGTATAACTCATCACTGATGAATAGGGCCTAATTTTTACATACTACTATTAATCTTTCTAAATTATTGTATCATTTTATCATTGTTTGACAAACCTTATTAATATTCAATGTAATTATAAAGAAGCTATGAGTATAGTCATATCAAGACATGACATCAGTTTGTGAAGTTACTTGACTTTTAGTCGTTTAAGTAAGTGTATACTCCTTGATTGGCTCCGGCAAAATACTCTTTCTTAATGATTATTGTTATAACTTCTGACCGCTGATTAGAGAGCAGTGACTTATCGATCGGACCAATAACGCGTAAACCCTTATGAGCAGTCTAGTTTCCTGATTGGTCCTGCTTTCCGCCTAGCCCAGCTGGTTTAGTCCAGAACGCCAATCTCAGCCTCTGGAATATGAATCATTATATATCAAACATACTGAGTTTATATACCAATCAAACAGACCACAACGTACCATAAAATAGAAAACAACATTTGTACAAGAATCAGCCAGATGTGGCTGTGAATGAAGTGGGTAGTAATTAATAGGCAGGACATAATTCAAGAATGGCAAATGGTATAATAATAGTTCATAGGTCAAAACAAAGCTCATAATAAGTGGGACACGGATATGAGTAGTTTAGTTACATAACAATTATACGATAAAAATATACGTATAGTATTGGTCCATAATGGATTCCCAAAGTTACCATTCATCATGCTTATCGGGACCTAACAATTATTGGCATTGGATAGTGTATTTACATTTCTTCTCTATTCTTATTTACAACTTGAGTTAATTGTCACTTGTGGTTTTTAATTCTTCGATCTCATTTCTTTTCTTTTTTGAAATGTCGTTTCATTTAGAATCAATTCCTTCTTACTTGGCACTTATTTTATGATGATGCTTCATCTCTCACACTACATTGATGTGATACGTGTGTACTCGTGGATTGATACAATGTTGTATCTAGGTCCTACATTGAGTATGATGAATAAATGGGTGAAATTAGCCTAGTTATCCTGATAAAATTCTTGTTTATAAGTTCTTAGTTCCCCCACTCTTGCCCTCTCTTATCCTTGTCGATAATTAAAATGTGAATAGCCTTACATGTTCACAATGTAGTGGACATGCATGATTAGTACGTTGCTCCATTGTCTTGTGGATTAGACCTTTAGGTCAAAGGCTTGGGGAGTAATCCCCTAAAAAACTACCTGCTTCGGTTTGAGAGTTTGAGCAGTATACCAGCTCTCATACAAATCAAATGATTTGAGTGGCTCATATATATTTGGTACCTCGTACTAATGTTTATTTATTTAGACAAACAATAAATCACGTCAACATAAGCCAAGATTTATTTTCAATGTTTACACAGTTAGAAAATTGAAGTTTGTACAGACAGTCAATCCTTGGGACTGTTTGTAGTGTAAAAAATTTTGAATTTTCACTTGTACTTACAGATTGTCACCTACTTGTTTACGATCGATAATGCTTGTCTCACATCCTGGGGCACGATTGAACTCTACTGCTCGTGATTTCTTATTAGAATTCTTGAAATGTCAGAACAAGATAGTTGTTGATTACTCTGTGATTTCTCCAATGTTGTATAGCTAGAAAAGTCAGTTTGTGGTGCAAACTAACTATTGAACAATTATGAACTTTTCATACTAATAATGCCCATAGAAGGCTGACCAGGATAGCGGGCAAATCAAGACGTCAGTTCATGAACTCATTGACTGTTGGATTGAGGCATAAAGGCGGTTGTAGTCTACCTATTTGCATTTCACGTGATTACTGTGACTAATGTTTGAAAACTTTCGGTGATAAGAATCCGTTACATTCATTCTTTGCCATTTTTTATGTCTAGTTTTTTAAATTTCTATGTTCTACTTCATGAATCAATTCTTTTTCGAATCATATTGTCTATGCCTAGTGTTTTCTAATACCACTAATACACTTTTACTACTTCTACTACTCTGGGCTTTGTCTTGATAGTTTCATCTTGTTTTACTAATGTTAAGTGGCAACTTTGATCTATGAATATTTGTGCTAAGTTCTGTGTTACATATGACAGGGCAGGGCTGACTGACTGGCTGACTTATTAATGATTAATTTTGAAGAAAATTTCTAGTATGAAAAGTCATAACCCAATAGAATTCAGTCATTTACTTTTCATCATTTTTTTCATCAAATATTTCAGATGAAATTACCCAGTAATTTAGGACAGAAAAAGACAAGAATCATTGAAAACTTCTTAGGTCATTTACAAATTGGTAAGTTTTAATGTTCTTATCAGTATAAGGACGTTGGAGATTGTTAGGTTTATAATTGAGATCATGACCACGATTGAAAGCCTGTAAGCACTGGACGGCCGTTTCGTTCTAGTATGGAACTCTTCAGAAGTGTTCATCCACGATTCCCCACGCGTGATTCCAACTTAGGACCTCAGGTCTCGTGGATGCACACTACTGAGGAGTACCATACTAGGATTAAACGGTCGTCCAGTGTTTAAAGGTTTTCAATGATGATCTAACATTGGTCTATTCACGATCTCAATTTATGTTTTTACTTGGATTAATAACCGTTCAAATTGTTTTAAGAGAATTTATATATTTATATGCTGTGTATTAAAATTGACTTGGCCAAGTTTCGTCACAGGGAAAATTAGGTAAATGTTTGTATTTCAGTAAAATTATGCTTTGGCAACAAACCAATGAGGTTCAAGCTAGACATTGTGTGATCAACTCTGTCTCATTGGTATGAATTATTTTTTCCTGGTTAGCGTTTTTTAGCGAGTTAGTTTTCTACGGGATAAGGTTGCTAATCCCATGCCCACCCCTCCTCCTTTACCCGGGGTTGGGACCGGCAGTAAGCCTGGAAAAGCTACCGGCGGAGTTACTGTCTCATAGTCTTTCTTATAAGTGCTTACTCATGGTCTTAAATAGTGTTGACTTTGAGGAAGTAGATTTACTAGCGCAATTTCATATCACCTTTATCAGCATGAAATTTATAGATTTACTACTTAAAATCTAGTGAAAGATCAAATTCTTAACGAAATTACTCTAGGTTTTAGTCAAAAACAGAGGTAGTTAAACTAAACCAGACAAATATTTCATTGGTTATACGTACTCATCGGCCAATCAATTCTGTGATACTTCAGTTACAGTCCACGTAGTTTACCGGAGAAGTTTTTGACTGTGACATTGAGTGATGTCTGTTCGAATTTGGTGTGGGTTATCAGTTCCTACAAGTTTACAGATACTCCTTGTTGCGAAGAGTACGAACTAATACGTAACTTATGTGAAACGGCAGGGTTACCTGTCGGTCGCTTCTAAACCATTCAGCAGTTATGTTTCTGACAACTTACGTCACTTTTACTGTAAGAAGAGACTCATTCACTGAATAAACAACGAGTCTACTGCTCACTAGTTCTCTCTGTTCTACTTTATGGGCATGAGATGTAATTTTTAAAAAATAGAGTATATTCATACGTTAGTAGTATTCGATCGTAGGTGTCTTCGAACCATTGTTCATGTATTTCGCAGCCACCAGCTTAACAGTTTTGAGGTCAGGCACAAAGAATTAAGTAATTATAGAAAATCGATTGACGAGCTAGTAAATCTTTATCAGCTGCGATGGTTAGCTCATGTGTTACATATGCTCATCTACCGAATACATTGACGCGAGATGATGGCGCGTGTAGTAGTGGGTTGGAAGATAGCTTGAAGTGGCCAGACCAATACATGATATCAGTCCATGAATGACACGAACTGTTAAACTGAGCCGTGTACTTAGGTTCAGACCATCTAGTTGTGGTGGTCTACATTGCATTTAACTGACTAGGGTGTACTTGGTTCTTTTTTCTTATCAAATATAGTTATTCTTCTCGTTTTTGGTTGATTAGATATCGGTGAAATATTTTCATTTTTACAATTTTTCCAGATCCTAATCCACCGGCAACGGCAGAAATTGTTGAAGCATATAATGGTTTACGTTCAAAAATTCTACTTTTATTCGATTTACGTCTAGCTCTATTAAATTGTGACTTGGAACTACACTCAGCTCGGCTACGACTAGAAACATTTGCTCCTAATAAAGTAATTCTTGCCACCTTTTTTCTGTTAGTCATAACGAGAGTGATTTCAAGTGTTGTTAGAGGTTTTATTTTATTTTATTTGGATACATAAATATTCATACCAGAGGGCACCAAATATATATGCGCCACACAAAACAATGAGGATTCGAAGAGAAAAAAAAGGAACAATAACGAGCAGATTAGTGTGAAGTCGTGTAATAATAATAATAGTAATAATGGGGGAAACGGAAAGGTACAATGAAGAGAAATCTTTCAGTTAGGGAAGAAACAACCATTTTTTATGAAGAAAGTGAAAGAAAGTTACAGCAGGATCGCCATTGGCTTCTATTCTGAGCCATATCTGATAACGTCTCTAGCCACTGTGTTGCACCATCTCTCGGACCCCAACCAGGGAGTCGTGAAGGACCAACACAGGCCAGCCCTTTTCAGCTTTCTTTCATACCACGACACCATGTCATACACTGAACACCTCTCCGCTTTTTCCAACCAGTCCCAGAGTCGGCAAATAATGCACGACGTGGAATTCTATGGGACGACATTCGTAGAACATGTCCAAGCCACCGAAGTCGATGTTTCAAGATGGTGACACCGATTGCATTATCGTCTGCGTGCCCGAACACACGATGCCGAACCTCTGCATTACTAACATGGTGTTGCCACTGGGTGTCAACAATCCTTCGGAGACAGCGATGATCGAACACAGAGAGTCGTTTAACGTCTTCAACTCGGAGAGGCCAGGTTTCACAAGCATAGAGCAAAACTGCTCTCACCGACGCGTTGTAGATTCGACCTTTTACAGCCAGACTAACATCACGAAGGCGCCAAAGATGGTCCAGATTGGCATAAGCCGCTCTGGCTTTCACTACACATGCATTGATCTCATCGCTCACGCCCCCACCAGCACTTATGCAGCTACTTACATACACGAACTTCTCGACTACTTCTATCTGCTCACCATCCAGAGTGAGTGCAGGATTAGAATCCTTCCAGTCTTGTAAAAGTACTTTGTACTTCGAAGGTGCAAAGCACATACCATATAATGAAAATATAATGAAAAATGTTGTTAGAGATTGGTGGACAGTTGTCACTTTTCAGTTGATCATATTGTGATGGTTACTTCTGATTGAAGAACTTGAAAAGGTTACTGCATTAGTACTGATCTAGTCAATCTGGATGTATGCATTTTCTAGGTCTAACCCACAGGAAACAGATATCCATGTGACATTTTGAAGTGTGACTTTCAACTAAACAGACTATATCGAGGTAATTTGTTCATGATGCATATACGACAACAGGAATTCATCACTTACAGTCTTTTGTATCAACAACATGTGCTTAGATTAGATTGTTTCAACATATCACGAACTAAATACTTTCACACAATCAATTAGCTTCATTGAGCCTGATTACTGTAAACAAATAGATGTTGTTTAACAATTCAGTCAGTCAGTAACAACGTAGAACTTCGTACGTACGTACATCAGTTCGAGTTGCCACACCACAATAACACAGAGATGCAGTTGTCGATTAAAATCCCGTAGTTGTAGAGGCGGTAAGAGTATAAGCAGTAATCGGAAAGATTAGGGTTTTTTTTAACAAAGATAATCACTGAGTTCTATAACCTCTAGAACTTCAACTAGCAAGTTGGGATGAACTAGTGAATGTCATTCGTATACAGAACTATCTTTCATACTACGACTCCATATCATAAACTAATAATGTCAGTTTTCTCCATCCAGTTTCGGTATTGACATTTTTATGTGAAAGGTACTGAAACGATATACGTAAAGCATGTGCAGTCCACCAACATTGATGTTTCAGAATAGTTACATCAGGTTGATGCGGATCAATTTCACAAAAAGTAATGGAGAGTAACTCTTACTAACTCACTGTATTCCTTAACGTACTAGCATAGAGTAGTAACTTTTATCCTTGTAGACATACTTCCTGAAAACTATGTCTCTGTAGAATGTGATAAAGTTTTCAGTTACATACAATCGTTAATACTTACTCTCCTGGTTGATAATTGTGTATTTTAAGTTCTTCTAGATTTTTTTGTGTATAGTTGAACGAAGCGTTTCTTTTTTTTAATGTCTAATTTCCTCTTTTAGCCATTACCTTGTGGACTTGCTAGTCTTCCAAATCCTAGTATATCAGAATCACCTGAAGATTCTTATTATAATTTAATTGATCCATTGATTTTGTCAGCACTTCGTGTAGCCGATTCAAAACGTCCAATTCTACCGCGTCATTCACTTGGAGTTGCTGGTACATTGGCTGCGGCTGCTGGAAGTTTAGGTATGCATAATATGACTAGCGGAAGTAGTGGTATTCCACCTATGAATACAACAACGGAGAAATCAGATACAAAACAATGTCGATTAAACTCATCGTCTATCGTGAATTCTTCAGATAATGGACAGTATAATTCTAGTGGATTAACAACTACTCGATCATCTCCAGCATTGTCAGGAGGTGGTGGAGGCACTGGAAATCTAGACTCGGATAATTCATCATCAGCCGGGGATGGTATCGGTAGTTCACAACGTCGTAGAAGAGCAGCAGCTTTAGAACAAGGACGTGTTTTAAAGAAACTTAAAATTAAAGGACAACTTGTTGATTGAAACTGTTGTTTATGGAGAAACAAACAAAAATTCTTTGTTGTGTATGTGTACATAAAAATATTTATTCGATTGATCTCATTTGTTCTATCGTTTCAAAATGAAACAATTTCATAATAAATATTTTTTCCTTTACCATGTTCTTTGCTTTAAAAGGTAATTCTCATTACCTAATTGATGTCAGTTAGAAAGAATGGTTAACAATTAAGAATCATTTAAAAACTGTTTTCCATACTAAATTGAACTCTGAACTTTCAGATTTGCTAGAAACACCTCAAAATATCTTTTTATTCTTTGGTTAGGAAGTCAAGATTGTTATTTTAGACAAAGTTTATGATAAACTGAATACATGTATTCCTCATACTACTACTTCTACTACTATTGCCCCCAAATGCCCTGGTACGGTCGAGAGTAGGGAGAGTCCGCTCTCCCTCTCGTAATGCTCTCACATGGCCACGCGTATATAGCTTCTGCCAGGAAATTCCTACTCACTGCCTTCTAGTGGCGGGGGTGTTGTTTACAAAATCGAGAGGACGAAAAGCGAATGTCCGGGGATTTAACTGGGTTGGTCAATATGGTGAGTCCACCTAGGGGAATTGGAAAACCCTCATTCCAAATTAATGGTGCACATCGGCTCCAGTATCCTGAAGGAACAAATGGCGTATGAACTAATCGTTGGTCACCAGCTACCATGGGAATGCATCTTCTTACGTTGCTCCACTGCCTTGTGGATGAAACCTCCAGGTCGAAGGTTCTGTGTGTAGCTTCCTAAGAAAACCACCTGCTTCGGTTTAGGCACCTGGGCAATATCACAGCCCTCACACATATCAAATGAGATTTGTGTGGCGTATATGTATTTGGTGTCTCCTTGTACCAATGTTTGTGTTAAAATAAATAAATAAATAATAAATCTACTATTACTAATGAAAGAGAGCACAGGTCAAGACAACCGAAAACCCAACATAAAATTACAGAGCGTCTCGGTAATATATAGGAATCATACATGAAATACTTCATTTCCACGTTTCCATCATTTGTCTTTAATATTCTGTATAATTCTTCTAATTCACAATTTCTAATTCCATTTTCTTCAAGTCGACCTTCGTGGCATTCTCTTGCCAGGTTTTCCACTTCCGATTGGAGTTAGATAGTACTTGTGTCTGTCGATACTATTGCGTTATCCACTTAGCTACTGAGCCACTTGCTTGTGTAATGGGGTGAATTTTAAATTCATCTGGTATTGTGTACTTGAATCTTCCCATTGACGTTTAGGACTGCAATTGATCAGTCTGTTATCGGCATATGTGCATACTGTGCATATGCCTCGATATTGCCTTAATTCACAAGTATTCTAAGCAAAGATGGATAATGGCTATCAGTGGAATCCAGGATGTGCGTTTCGTCCTATTTGGGACTCATCAGCTGGATGTAGCTGCATCTCGGAGTTGATGTTCACTGCAGGACTCCAACTCAGTGCTGTTCGCCTTAAGTGTCATCGCGTTATCGACTTAGCTTTTGAGTCCTTATAGCCACCTGGTTGTATAAACAAGACGATACGCGCATCCTGGATTCCACTGTTAGCCATTATCCATCTTTGCTTAGAATACTTGTGAATTAAGGTAATATCGTGGCAATATGCACATATGCCAATAAGAGACTGGTCAATTGCAGTCCTAAACACCAAGTCGAGTCATAGGACTGTTTATTATCTGCCGTAGTTGTGAAAATAATTAAATAGTCTAATTATAAATATAGCTGCTAGAATTGTGTAGTTTTAATTTACCGTATCATTCAACTCGATAGAACTAATAAAAAAAGGATTTCATTGTAACTAAAATCTGAATGTTACCAAGGATCTCCAGCTAATGATGCTTAGTGTTAAGAGCACTATAGGTAGAAATGTTAGATAACTGGGACCAACAGTTGGTAACTTCATAAATCGGTATAATTTCTGGATCTCATCAAGTGAAATATTTTTCCCCTGTATTAGCTAGTAATTCAATTCATGGTAGACGATAGTTCAATACGTGACATATACCTAAGGTACATATATATGATAATGTAGGATTTAAATTGATAGATGCTCTCTGTACTGATACTAAATTGTTGGTTATCAGCTCATCAGCATTGATAGCATGATGTAAATAATTGAGTTGGTCAATGCATTCAACTGCTTCATTTATCATTGATTAACCCGATATAGACCAATGGTATAATGATGTTTCTCATCTGAGATTTATGTTTAGTGAACTCGTATAAAGTTTACGTTAGACAAATCACTGCTCACCATAATTAACCAATCATAAGAATCTACCATTCACTTTAAGCTATGACCCCAGAATCATAGATACCTTTAAAGGAGTATCTGCTGTACTCTACTCATCCATGTGGTTAATATATTAAGTCATTTAAAGTTTTGATGAGATAATCACATTCAGTGAGTTCATGACCTAAGTATGAAGTAAACATGTTACAACTCATTCACAGTGTACGAAATACAATTATAGAAAGGGTTTCCAGTATCTTTTACAGAAAAAAAACTTGGATCTTACATGTTGATTCACAACATTATTATTATTATTATTATTATTATTATTATTCATAGCTGGATTTTAACCTTTTAGTATTTCATAGATTCTATACGTAGTTTATTCAACTTCAAAGTAAATTGAGGGAATAAAAATGTTAGTTGACAAACTCCTAGATGTATTCATCATATCCAATTCAAACTATTCAGTAACATATTTATTTCATCTATCATTTTATACAAAACATTTCTAGAAGTAGACATTCACTTGATGTCGCTTTACTTGTATTTTCCCATTGTTATTTAAGACTTCAAATGATTCCACTGTTAGTCACAATCCATCTTTGCTTAAAAAGCTTGTGACTTAAGGCTATATCAAGGTAATCCGCACATATGCCAACATGAGACTCATCAATTGCACTCGTAAATAACAATGGAAAGATACAAGTAAAACAACATCAAGTGAATCCATGACGTATCAGTCTAGCACGGCGAATGCTTAACGTTTAGACTACTGAGTCGACATCCAACGGTGTTAATGTCTAACTTCAACCAATCCACGTATATATATATATATATATATATATATATATATATATATATATATATATATATATATATATATATAATGAGATTCTTAATGAATTTAAGGAATGTGTCTCAGAAGAATCAAATCCTGATGACCTCAGATCAAATGTTGTTCATTCTCAACATGTAGTCACTTCCAATGAATTCTTTATTCAATGCGAGAAATATATTTTAAATAAAGTCGCATTAATTGTAACTTGGATATATGAAGATCCAACATTATTTCGTGGGGAAGAAAATGCTGGAGAATTTAAAGTTATAGGTCAGGATCTAAACTTCGAATCTTCAAAAAAGAGGGAGGTGTTATATTCTAATGGAGATTAAATTACGGATACCTTCTGAGGACTATTAATGGACTAATATTACACATATATATTCCTATTGTATAACTATTCAGTAATTAGATTATGTATATTCATATTCCTTTTATTATAAGCTTTATTTTGGTTTAGACACTATTATGATACGGTTTACTATTCTTAAGTTATGTTCAGTTTATTGATTACAGTCTCTCACAATCACAGCCACTTTGGGCTTGATTTTGTACAAACGTTATTTCCTGTTTTATGGTGTAATGTGGTCTGTTTGGTTGGTATATAAACCAAGTATGTTTGAAATAAAAGATTTGCATAGTAGAAGCTGTCATCGGTGTTCTAGACTCAACTGGACGGGCTAGGCGAACAAAGTAACCAATAAAGATGCTAGGTTGCTCATTTTGGTCAAATATCATCGGTTTGGTACAGTGCCAATATTTGTAAAAGTCATATTTCAATTGACAAATAAATCAAGTGGTAACTAGACAAGTTTAAAGTTACCACAAAAACATTTATATATATATATATATATATATATATATATATCAATCTTCAATAAAAACTGTTTAAAATCTTTAGAAAGAAAAAAAAGAAAACTCTGATGACTACAAAATGGGATCGCCCCCAAATGCCCTGGTACGGCCGAGATTGTGAAGAGTCAACTCTTCCTCTCTAAATGCTCTCACATGGACCAACGTGTATACAACCACTATCAGGGAAGTCCTACCTGATAAGTCTTGTCGATCGAACGCTAAATTCGTTTTCCTAAGCTATTCTGGTAACCCGCGGACTAGAACTACACAGCGAATTGAACACCAGAGAGAAAATACTTTATCCCAAGGTTCATTGTTGTACAGAAAAAATGGGTATTTATAGATGTTAACGTTTGTTAAATCAACATCATATTTCAGCCAATCCGTTAACGACATATTATGCTACTGACCAATAGTAGCACGCCATGTTGGAATTCTAGAATGCTCCACCGTGCTGTGATTGGCTAGAACTTTTCGGCTCCTTTTAGGCCTCTGGAGGCTCCGTTGAAGTTCTTCGAAAGCCGACTCAACACTACCCACCACCTTTTCGTGTTGGGAGTGCTGTTTACTAAATTGAGAGGACAAAAAGCGAATGTCCGGCGCTTTAATGGGGTTGGTGGATATGGAGGTTCCACCTAGGGGATTTGGAAAATCCTCATTCCAAATTAATGGTGTACATGGGGTCCAGTATCCTGAAGGAACAAATGGCGTATGAATCAATCGTTGGTCACCGGCTACCATGGGAATGGATCTCCTTACAACGCTCCACTGCCTTGTGGATGAGACTTTCGGATCGAAGGCTCCGGATGTGGCTCCCTAAGAAAACCAACTGCTATGGTTTGGGCACCAGGATAGTATTTGAAGTATTTGAAGTTTCATATCACGAACCAGCCTTCATTAGACCTTAAATAAAAAGCAGGAAGTATTAGATACCTGTTACATCCTAGTACGGGACTAATCAGTAATGTGTATCCACGATCTCACAAGGATTCAAATGATAGTCACGTAATATCATGAATATACTTAAGTTAAAAATGTAAAGCAATACATGACGACTAAGTAATTTGGAGGTTAAGCGACTCCACTAGTCTTGAAGATCCTAGGTCCGAACCCAGGTGAGGTCAAAGAGTCAGTCCCGTACTAAGACGAAACAGGTGTCTATTGCACTCAGGTTTTCAGTTGATTGTTTTAATCACAGCATCATAAAAACATATGGTATACCTTAGTTGTTTCATCCTCAGTGGTGGTCACCAAAGATTCCCAAAACGAACAAACCTACAATATTCATGTCTCATGGTTAGAACATTAGGTCATACAGATGCATTCGTCATATGTGCTGTAGAACCTAGAACATCGCGTCGGTGATTCAATGGTAGAATGCCCACCTACCGCACGGGCGCTCCAGGTATACAGCCACTGCCAGGTAAGTCGTACTCACTGCCTTCTCACACCACGGGTGTCGTTTACAAAATTGAGAAGACGAAAAGCGAATATCCGGCGATTTAACCGGGTTGGAGGACACACAGAGTCCACCTAGAAAAGTTTTAAAACTGATTTCAAACCAATGGTGCATATGGTCTCCAGTATCCTGAGGGAACAAATAGTGTATGAACCAATCGTTGGTCACCGGCTACCATGGTACTGCATTTCCTGACGTTACTCCACTGCCTTGTGGACTAGACCTTTAAGTCAGTGTCTCGGGTTGTGGCTCCCTAAGAAGGTCACTTGCTTCGGTTTGGTGAGCACCCGGGTAGTATCTCACCCCTAACATAAATCTATTTCATGAATCTTTATACCAATGTTTATATGTTTAAATAAACAAAACAAAATGGGGGGGGGTATATTTTAATTACTAATTTATCTAATAAATTTACATAAATAATAAAATCAATAAAAAATATATTCAATTGATCATATTCATATCGATTTTTCGTTAGAAGAAATCTTAATAAAGTAACTGATAGAGATTATTATTATTATTATTATTATCAATAGTATGTTTTTTTTCTCATTGATGTTTTTCTTTTTTTCTCCTTTTTTTCTTTCTTTTTTTTTGATTTTTTTAAAATATCTTTGTTGCTAATTGTTTTGATAACCAATCCATATGTGATGTTGTTGATGTATAAACACCAGGATTTAAACCACAACCACGTGCTAAACCAAAACTTGTTACACCAACAACATGCCAACGATTAGTCTCTTCTAAATAACAATAAAGACCACCACCACTATCACCTGCACATGTATCCTAAGGATTCGAATTATTAAAAAAAAGAAACGAAAAGAAAAACAGTTGCCCAATTGAATAGAAAATCAGTAGATATTCAAGAAGGAATAAGTATATGACGAAGAGTATGAAGAAATGTCAACAAGTTAATCATCATGTTCAGGGATTTAGAGATTGATCGTTTGCATATAAGACCGAAGGTCATGGGTTCGAGTCCCGTGTGCGGAATCATGGATGCATACTGCTAAAGAGTTCGGTCCAAGTACGCGGGCAGTATCACAACCCACATACAAATCAAGAGGCTTATTTGTGTGGCGCCTATGTATTCTATGCCCCTTTGTAACAATATTTATGTGTTCAAATAAAATAAAATAAATAGTTAAAACACTGAACCTATTCAAATATACTAATCATAGTTTATCTCAATTTACTTTTTATCATATGACATGATAAAATATAATAAAATAATATAGTATCATTTATGCAAAATGTTGCTTCAGGATTGGGCTGCATCGGCACCTGAACTAATGATAGGGAGTGAAGTAGTTGAGAGTGTCGTCCACTTCACTTATCTTGGGAGTCTCGTCAGCCTTTGTGGTCTGATGTGTAACGAAATTTCAGCACGGATACAGAAGACTCGACTAGATTTTGCCAACTTGGGTCATTTATGGCGTAGGTGAGATATCCGTCTATCAACCAAAGGACAGGTTTACTGCGCAGCAGTTCGTTCCGTCTTACTTTATGGCAGTGAACATGGTCGGTAAGAGCAGTTGATATTCGTAGGTTACTAGTGTTCAATCATAGATGTCTTCGAAACATTGCTCGTATATCCTGCGACCACCGAGTAAGTAATGTAGTTGTTAGGAAACAGGTACTACATAAGGATGGTAATTCAAATGATGAAGTAGTGGAACTTCATCAGTTGAGATGGTTACTACACGTGTTACATATGTCCAACAACCGACTGCCTCGACGTGCGATGTTTTATGGTGTAGGAGTAGGTTAGAAGAAAGCTAGGGGCGGTCAGACCAAAACATGACACAAATCCATGAAGTCACTGATAAATGGACTGAGCCATGTTGTTAGGTGTAGACTATCTGTTTGGAATCCGCGAGGTGATAGCAATCGATGGTTAGAGACCCTGAATGACATGGCTCAAAATTATTTGCAATGGTGCAGGTGCATACACTCTCTGTGTTCTCCCAAATTCTAAGTTTCTGAATTTTTCTTTCCAAATTTACTTCACTGAGTTGTACTTCTTGAATAACATCTTCAAACCGCAGTCTTTCAGATTATTGCCTATACTTTTATTACCTCTACCACTTTTGGATTTGAATCGACAATAGTATCTGTGTGTTAATGTGGTATTGCAACTTGAACTGATGTACGTACGTACGAAGTTCTACGTTGTTGTTGAATGAATGACCGATATCCGTTTCCATCGTTGAAAATTCCTTTGCAAGTCAACAGTAATCATGCTCATTAACTAACTTGTCATTTTTCCTCTTTTTTTTACTGGAACTATATTCATTAATGATTTTCATAAATTTAGCTCATCATCGATTTACCCTACGAAGAATGGGAAACCCCAATAAATTGCAAACTTTTGATGTTTTCTTTAATCCAGGATGTCATCGGTCTTATGAACACTTGATGATGGATTGATGATTAAATATAAATGATGAGCGAATTCATACAATCATTCTTACTATTGAGTACAAACAGTGAGACTATAATTTATGAACGACCTTTGAGTGACGCTAGACTGACCTTGAGAGTGTTCACTTAATAACCAAGACCAAATGAGGATTATAAACCAGTATAAGGAATTACAACTATGATTTACAGTTGATGATTAAGGTTAGGAATTAGATTTCGGGTTTTCATCATGAATTGATATCACCTAAAATACCAAAACTTTATTTAATCAAATGGATGAGTGATTTTCGCGCCAAAATCCGAGACCTACAATCTTATACGTGATTGACTCGTCCATAAATTACAGTCCCACCGTATAAACATTAGAAAAATTGTCATCTGAAGACTGATTAATCAAAGTATGTTAACTAATTTGATAATTAACTATTCTTTAGAGTTAATCAACTCCTATCAAACGATAAACAATGTTACTAATGGTATAATCGACTTGAATAATAAGCGTACTACGTTTGGATGTTACATCAGTATTAAAGAGAAGAAGAAACTACATGTCAGTTATTACACAATAATTGATTATTTGAAATATCTAACTTCTACATTAAATCAGTTGCAGCTCAAATAGCTTAGTGATACCACTTCTAATGTTGATCTTAAATGAAGGGGGTTAGTATTTCACTTAAAATATCAACTTCTTCAACAACAAAAAAATAGATGAAATACCTTGTCAGTTAAGTATAATCTAGAACCATATGTGATCTTGTAGCTTCTTTCTTAAACTATCCTTAAACGATCAATTTCAGTTCTTTTACTGACAGATTCACTATATTAAAAGCATCAGTCATCATCAGTTCATCAGCCTATTGTTATATGTTGTAATTGTATATGCAATTAATCAGATAATTTCTTAATTAGAAGGTATATTAGGATAGATACTCAGTTCATGTATTTATACTTTGAATATATATCGTCTCACTATTGTAAAAGAAGAATTAATAAACATGAATAGCAACTGAAAAGAAATGGAAAGGATTGCCCAAGACAGAGTTGGATGGAGGATGCCTGGTGATCGGCCTATACTCCTCTGTGAGAGGTAATAGGCATAAGTAAGTAAGTATGTAAGTACTCTCAGTTATTCATTTATTTATATCAACGAAAGTGTATTTTACTCATAGGTTCTTTTTTTAATACTAGAGATTAACACTTTAATGATCAAATCTCTATATGTACATGAACATTGAACTGCAAGTACATCTAACTGATGAGTTTCAAACAGAATGAATCAGTAGATGGATTCTATTATTAGTGATTATCAGTATGGGGTTGTGGAGATTATTAAGTTTTTGATTGAGATCATGGACCGATTAATGTTAGATCATCATTGAAAACCTTGAAGTACTGGATCTCCGTTTAGTCCTATTATATGACTTCTCAGCAGTGCACATCTACGATCTCCGCAAGCAGGATTCAAACCCAGGGACTTAAGTCTCGCTCTCGAACGCTGGCATCCAATGATGTAAATGTCTTATCTCAACCAATCCACAAAATCGCGCGACCATCTTCCATTTTACCGCGGTAGATACCTGTATTATCCAAGACAGATTAACTCCACTGGTTACTGCTTCTCGCTAGAACTCTGAGAATTCTCTCATGAAACTAGTCACTAATAAGTATATGGTTATGAAGATTATTAAGCTCTTGATTGAGATTTTCATAAATTTTCTTCATTTTTAATGTATATACCAAAAGAATAAACAAAATCATTTCTTACTTTATTTCTAGCACCAGCACATACATGAACTTTAGAACTAATATCAGCATAATGTTTACGACAATCTTCTATAGAAACAATTGGTAATTCAACTTCATGTAATTCTCTTGATGATTCTTCTTCTTCTAATTTTTTAATATTCCATATTGTTGATTCACTTCTACCAAATCTAAATGGTGTTGTAAATAATGATGGAAATGGTAAAAATAATGATTCTAATATACTATGTATATTATCAAATGTTGGTATTTTTGCACCTTTATTACTACCCCAACCAACAGCATAACATTTGGAATTCGGTGTTAATTTTAAATCTTTTGTTGGTAAACATGCAAAATCAATTTCTGGTGCTACAAAAAAGAAAAAAACAGAAGTTAAAATGAATAATTTGAAACTGAAGGTCGTGAGTTCGAACCCAGTGAGCGTGGATCGAAGATGTGCATTGTTGAAGAGTCATACAATAGGATGGAAAACGGAGGTCCAGTGCTTTCAGGTTTTCAATGGTGGTCTAACATCAATCGGTTCATGATCTCAATCAAATACTTAATAATCTTCACAACCGCATACTGATAATTACCATTTGCTTACTAGTGACTAGATTCGTGAGGGAATTCTCAGAGTTCTAGTGAGAAGCAGTGACCAATGGAGTTAATCCATGTTGGATAATACAGGTATTTACCTCATTACAATGCAAGATGGTCACGCAATTTTGTGGATTGGTTGAGTTTATACATTAACATCATTGAATGCCAGCCAGCTCAGTGGTCTAGAAGTTAAGCGTTCGATTGCGAGACTGAAGACCCTGGGTTTGAATCCGTGAGCTGCATCATGGATGCGCACTACTGAGGAGTCCCATACTAGGACGGAACGGCCGTTCAATAATTCCAGATTTTCAATGATGATCTAACATAAATCAATTCATGATCTCAATAAAAAAATGTCAAGAATTTGGATAATATATCTAGTAAAAAACCTAAAATGAACCTCTAATAATTATTAAACAAAAGAATTGTCAATATCAATGTTTGGAGGCTGTAAGTGACATGGATCAGAATCGATCACAATGGCGTAGCTATGTACACTCTCTGTCTTTCCTTAAACTATGCGATTAGAATTACTTTCTACCTCTCTACCAACTAATTCTCTCTTCTTGTACTAGATCCTTATATGCAGTCTTTCTTTTCTATATTACTACCATTGAAGTGACTACTTCTATGAATTCAGTGTTCATCTTACTGTGCTAATGATGTACGGCATCTTAGACCAATGCATATATGTGCCTTGTCCTACGTTTTTAGCTGACTAACCGACTGACAATATCAGTGTTCTACAACCCCTAGTACTCTCAATCAGTTTGATCATGATGGTCTATATTTGTCTAACTACCGATGAATAAATGATGTGATTTCTATGTTAGTATAACTGTAAATCACTCGTTGTACCTGTTCAATGTGTAGATTCTTCCCTTTTTTGTGATTGATTATTATTCATTTTCTGTTCTTGTACCAGTTATCATTATTATATGTTGTAGAAATATACAAAACCCTAAAGGTACTCAATAATCTTGGGACAATGCGTAAACTATATAATATCAGACGAGTAGGAAGTTGAAAATTCTGATTTTCTGGAACTTCTAGAGATGCAGTTGAATGATGGAAACAGAGGTTTGACAAATGCATCATCATAAGGACTAAGCATTTTGGCGTCAGTAATGCTAATGTGAAACTCCACCTGTAGCTTTTCCGAACTTACTGCCGGTCCCAAGCCCGGGTAAAGGAGGAGGGTTGGGTATGGGGTTAGCGACCCCATCCCGTAGAAAACTAACTCGCTAAAAAAACGCTAACCAGCAAAAATAATTCAAACCATTTCAGTAAGTAAGTAAGTAATACTAATGTGACCTGGAATCTCCTTTCGAATACTTATTGGATAGACTAGATGTTTCGAAAGCCTCTTATATGAAAGGTTTCAAAATTATGTACCAATTTTATCGAACACTTTAACAAATAAAACATATTCTTGACTTTTAATGGTTTTCTAGGAGTAGTTTGTAACATAGAAAAAGGAAATTTAATAATCTCCACAAACGTTCCTACCACTAACAGTAACCATGTTCCCAATGATGATTACTTTCAAGATGGAATTCTTGGAGTTTTAGTTAGAAGTCGTGACCAATGGAGTTCAACCATCTCGAGTTTGAAACTGTTAGCAGTCAGTCATCAAATATCGTGAGTTGATTGAAGTTAAGCATATGCACTATTTGATTCCAGTCCAATGGTCTAGAGGTTAGACCTTCAAGTGCGAGAATGAAAGCCATGAGTTCGGTTCCCAGTGATGAATTTATGGATGTGTACCCCTGAGTATTTCCTTACTGGGACTAAACGACTGTTCATGACTTCCAGGTTTTCAAAAGTAATCTAACTAAGATTAATTAATGGTGTAAACTATAAGATATATATAGCAGATAACGTCAGGAATAGACATACATGTTTTAACTGGTTCTGAGAGACGTAACAATGCAATATCATATCCATCAGTTTGTAATTTTCTATGATAATTTGGATGAAGTATAGCAACAGTAACACGATGATCAACTTGTGCAGCTTCTTTTTTATATCGATCATGATCACCTAAATGTGCATAGATTGTACTTTTCATATGATCAGCTAACATAACTGGTTTTCCAACTGGAATATGTTTATTTTCCACTAGAACACAATGAGCTGCAGTTAATATCCATTGTGGTGCAATTAATGTCCCACCACAGAATGTAACTGGTCTTCGATGTGGTAACTTCACAGATAAACGAACCTTTAATATAAGAATAAATATGAATTCAATTTGTTAATAATTGTTTAATTTAAGATTGAACATACTTCGGCAATATGTACTTTGTTGTCATGGCAACCCAACTTAAATAAAGGTTACTCGTACTGTTATAAGACTGGTGTATAAAAAGAGCTGATTTTGTTAGTGCTGTATTCTTTGAACTAGATGACTTAATTACTGATTTCTTATCAGCATTTTGAACAATGTCATCAGAATTTTTTCAACTAATTATTAAAGAAGACATAGAACATCTAATAGTGTAGATCTCGGTTTGAAATAAACGCTTATAATGCATTACAGGATCATATAAAAATCATAATTGTATTCAATATCCTTTATTCGATTACAGTAAATAATTCGAGTCACCTAGACTGGTGGCCACACTGCATCATGGTCGATAGCGTTCGATCTGCACTAATAAGGACTTGACACACATGACATTGGTCACCACCCAGTAATCAATCAATTGTGATTACATTCCAATCCTACGGGAGGTTGGTCGCGGCTCGGATAGCTCAGTGTTAACGTCTCTGACTGTGAAGCTAGATGACACGGGATCGAGCACCAGTTCCCTCAAGATTATAGGTGCCAAGTAGCACGAAACCTGGATCCACGGTTTCCTGTTGACTACCTCCAACCACCATCTAATTCTAAGCACCATTTGTTATGTGCTACTGATGTCGACAGACATAAGTAGTATATATGATCAATCAAAATTGAAATGCCTAGTAACAGAAGATTAAGAAGATCGAAGAAAAGAGAACGAGAACAAAGAATGATTAGTATGGAATTGCAGGAACAATGAAGTCTGAAAGGATCGACTGATATTTTGCGAATGAAGTATTTACTGTATGGTTCTTAGATTTTACTAAGATGTGCTGTAATTTTATGTTCGAATACATTCGATTGTTCCCAATTTTGTTCTCGTCCACTACATTATAACTAGTAGCCATTAGAGAGAGTGAACTTTTAACCTGAGAAATTAAGCATATCTTGCATGATATAAAACTACACTGAAGAGTTGAGATTGATCGTACACATGTTTGTATACAATTGTGGTATGTGCTACTGATTTCGACAGATATAAGTAGTATGTATGATCAACCGAAAGTGAAATGCCTGATACCAGAAGGTTAAGAAGATCGAAGGAAAGAGAACGAGAACAGAGAATGATTACTGTAAAAACAAAGAAACTATGAAGTCTGAGACGATTGATTGATATTTTGTAAATGAAGTATTTACTGTATGGTTCTTAGATTTCTATAAGTTTAGCTGTTACAAGTATTCTAGTCATCCATCGTATATAAGGTGTAAGAATTGCAAGATATTCGTTTTTTGTTTGTTTAAACAATAAACTAGAAGTGAAAATATTCCAACAAATGTAGTGCTCAATAGTTGAATCCATGAGTTGATTAAAGCTAGACCACCATGGAAAACCTGGAAGCACTGGACGGCCAATTCGTCCTATTGTGCGACTCCTCAGCGCGCGAAACTGATAGGTCCTAGGTTCGAATCATGTTAGGCGAGATCGTGGATGCGCACAATTGAGGAGTTTCATACTAGGATGAAATGGCCGTCCAATGCTTCCAGGTTTTCCATGGTAGTTTAGCTTCAATTGACTCATGATCATAACCATTGAATCTAATATCATCAAGTCATTTTCAAAGACTTGAACTAATCGTCTAGGTAAAGAAGCACAAAAAAAGAACAGTCGAAAGGTTTATAACTTAAACATTCAACTGAATGTACCAACATAAGAAAATATCAAATTAACTATGCATATGATAACTTACAGCCCATGGCCATGAATGTGGTTCAGCTGATTTACCGCCAAGAATTTTTTCTATTATTTTATTATCTTGTTTACGTATTCCACATGTATTAGTTAGATTTTTGATAATTTGTTCACCAGCTATGAATAAGTATATATCATAAACATAGATAGAATAAATGTAAAAACAGTTTAGGTAATAAATATGAAATGTATGGAAAGGAAACAACAACTTCGTCTGGAGCCCATCTGGAGCCACTGCAGGTCCAAAGGCTGGATAAAGATGGGGGGTTGGATATAAGGTTAGCGACCCCATCCTGTAGAAAACTAACTTGCTAAAAACAAACCCGCTAACCAGAAAAAAATAATTTGAACTATTTAAACTCTGCTCTGGGAGTTAGAAGGTCTTCATTTAGAAGAGTTATGATGCTTCAGGGTGGAAGCCGAGTTCTTTCGGAAGTCATGAGGATGATCCCCATTCTAACAACTAGAGTAACCACTAAGTTAGGTACACGAAATGCTCATACAACGTGGGAGACCGGGAAAATCATCCAAATTGCCGAAGAAATAAACAGGTACAACTTGGAGGTGCTTGGAATCGGTGAAACATATTGGACGCAGGTTAGACAACAATGACTAGCTTCAGGGGAGCTTCTTTTATACTCCGGCCATAAAAAAGAAAAAGAAAACACACTATCCTTTAGTTAGTAAACAAGGTCAACGATGAACAAAATCGTTTACAAGTAACGAGTATTTGTAATCTTAAGTTTATGGTTACTGTTTTTCAGATTCTAATTTTCACCATTTTAAGGACAAACATTAATGATGTTATTAAAAGTAGTTGGTTACGAAATTAAGAAGACAAAAAGCGAATGTCCGGTGCTTTAATCTGGTTGGTGGACATGGAGGATATATCTAGAGGAGTTGGAAAACCCTGATTCCAAACCAATGGTGAACATGAGCTCTAGGATCGTGGAGGAAAAAATGGTGTGTGAACCAATTATTGGTCAGCGGCTACCATGGGACTGCATCTTCTTACGTTGCTCCACTGTCTCGTGGATTAGACCTTTAAACTGAAGGCTTTGTGCGTGGCCCCCTTAGAAAACCACCTAACTCGGTTTGGGCAGCCGGACAGTATCATAACCCACACACAAATCAAGTGACTTACTTGTGTGGCGCATATGTATTCGGCCCCCCTTTGTACTAATTTTTATGTGTCCAAATAAGTAAATAAAGTAGTGTGCATTCATGATCCAGCTCGCGGGGTTCGTACCCAGGACCTTTGGTCTCGCGCGCGAAATCCTAACCTCTATACCATTGAGCCATAATCCAGTGTTGTTAATGTCTAACCTCAACCAATCCACGAAATTGCGCCACTGTCTCATAACTGACCCGATTGAACTCCACTGGTCACGGCTTCTCACTTTAAGTCCAGGAAATACCTCCTGAATTCATTCACTAGTGAGCACATGATGATTATTACTACCGAAAAGTGAGTTTTGTGGAGGTTGTAGTAATTTCATAGTTGATTTCATGAGTCGATGGCACAATTTCATGAATTGGTTGAAGTTAAACATTAACACCATTGAATACCGGCTCAGCAGTCAAAGATTAGTAGTTCGTGCGCGAGTTCAAATGTCCTAGATTCTACTTCTTTTTGTATAGTATCATAAATGCCCACTGTTGAGGACTGCTATACTAGGACGAAACAGTCACCCAATGTCCCCAGGTTTTCTATGGTAATCTATCTTTAATCAATTCATGAATTCAACTATTAAATTAATGATCTGTATTATCATTTAAGATCAGATATGAATTAGATGAACTATGCATACAATCGCATAAATCATACATTTAACTAATCCTTCTTTACTATTCAATTCATATCATCATATATCATCTTACATGTGATTCAAATGATAAGATTATTATTCTATAATAAATAATCAATGGTTATATATCATCAGGAGGGGTTTTGTGGAGATTTTAGTAATTTCAATAGTTGAAATCATGAGTCTATTGAAATTAGACCACCATGGAGAATCTGGAAGTACTAGACTGCCTTTTTAGTCCCAGTATGAGACTCCTTAGTAATGCGCATCCACAATCCTGCCCCCACGAGATTCGAACCCAGGATCTAACTTATTCATCAGTAATATCATTCAAGATCAGATATGAATAAAATAAAGTATGCATTACATTATTGTATCATTCGATTACATATATGATACGTTTAACTAATCCTTCTTTACTATTCAATTCATATATCATCTTACATGTGATTCAAATGATAAGATTATTATTCTATAACAAATGATCAATGGATATACATATCAACTTCAATAAGATAATCTTTACTATTTAAATGGCATACGTTACATTGTCATATCTGTAATGTATACAAACTTATACACTACATAGTATAAAAACAACACCAAAAAAATTCACCTAAAATTAAGAATTATCACCAAGATACATTTCAAACTTATGAAGAGAATTGATATCAATAATCAGAAATAAGTTCAGTTTCAATAGTTGAAATCATGAGTTAATTGAAGCTAGACCGTCATTGAAAACATGAAAGTACTGGACTGCCGTTTCGTCCTAGTATGGAACTTCTCAGCAGTGCGCAACCATGACCCCGCACCACCCCCGCGGAGAGATTCGAACCCAGGTCCTATCAGTTTCGCAAGCGACCTCTTAATCATTAGACCATTGAGCCGTTATCTAACGGAGTTAATGTCTAACTTCAACCAATCCAGTTTAGTTTTATAGGATGTTATTGATAGACAATATGTATGAATGGGTATATTTTTTAAATTGTGATATAGATTCATATCTAGCTAGGAGTTGGGGGTTGGAGTGAGGAATGAACGAGTTTCTTTAGTATTACTAAATCTATTTCATTCATGAATGTAGATTTTTACGTAACCTAGGTGAAGAAGGATTGCTTGTTGGTCGGACTTAATTATTTAACATCAAAACATATTGTACATTGTTATATCCCTACGGAAATAATGAATAGTATCTGTTGGGATCCACTTATGGATTAATACTATACATATATTCCTATTCTATAACTGTTCAGCAACTAAATTATGTATATTCATATTCCTCTTATTATAAGCTTCATTTTGACCTATAGATTATCATTATTATACGATTTGCCGTTCTTGAGTTATATTCAGTCTATTAACTACAGTCTCCCACATTTACAGCCACATTTGGCTAAATCTTGTACGAATGTTATTCTGTATTTTATAGTGTGATGTGGTCAGTTTGGCTTGTATATAAACCCAATATGTTTGAAATATACGATTTATATCGCGGAGGCTGAGATTGATGTTATGGATTCAATAAACAGGCACGGACGATTTGGAAGGAAGAAGAACTCGTAAGGATTTTAGACTGCTCGCACGGGTTCCACGCATCATTGGTCCGGTCGATAAATCATTGTATTTTAATCGACCGTATCATTATATTATATATTTTGATAGGAGTACAATACCACTTAGAGTGGTAGCCACATTAAAAATTGATCAGTAAAAGGATTAGACAATCAGGTCAATGGAATCCAAGATGTGAGTTTCATTCTGTTTGAAATTCGTCATTTGAACATAGCTGGATCTCAGAGTTGATATTCATTTCAGGTCTCGAATTCAGTACCTTCCATTTTAACCGTCTAATTAGTCTTAAAGTGAATAGACAATGTAATTTATTTTAAAGTTATAAGTTCTGGTTATTGTTGTTGATGGCTACTAATTTCTATGTTTAATTAATTAGTTCATGATTATTGTAACAGTTTATCCTTTCGTATTATCAATTATTCAGTTTTATATTTTATTAGTTGCTATGGTTACACGGACCCTATGAATGGAGACCCCATTATTAGCCATAGTTACAAACTGGTTGTTTTATTTGAGAATTGATAGTAGTGGAATCATAGGTGTCGATTTTGCTCTCTTTAGGACCCAACAGATAGACGTATTAATGTTGGTATTCATACAGAGACTCAAACTTAGTACATATAACTTCGAACACTAGCGTTGATCACTAGACTATTTATTCAACGGTTATATTCAATACAATTTGTGAACATCAAGAGTGAGATGAAATCATATATCTCAAGTTGATATTCAAAACTGAATTTCAATCATTCTTTAGTTGAGATAAGTTCTTCAATAGAGTAATTTATCACAAGTCTTTAATGTTAGTATGAATACTAGAATGTAGACAAACCTAGTTGACAAGTCTCAAATAGGATGTAACACAAATGTTGAATTCCACTGACACCTATAATCTCTATGTTCTAAACCATGTATTCAATTCGTATATCGGTGAAACTATAACTTCTGGACAACCTTTGAATGACTCGAAAATGACCTTGTGAGTGTCCACTTAATAACTAGGACTAAATGAACATTATAAACCAATGTAAGGAATTCGAATTATGATTAACAGTTGATGATTAGAAGTTAGGAATTACATTTAAAGTTTTCATCACCAACTGACATCAACTATAATTGCCAAAACTCTATTTAACCAAATGGATGAGTGAATTTCGTGCCAAAATTCGAGACCTGTTATCTTAAATCTGATTGGTTCGTCCATATGTTATAGTCTTACCCATATATTATCAGATGGGGTTTGTAGAGATTTTAGAAATTTTCACAGATTAAAATCATGAGTCCCACACTAGGACAAAACGGCCGGCCTGTGCTTTCAGGTTTTCCATGGTGGTCTAGCTTCAACTGACTCATGATTTCAATATGTGAAAATTACCCATATATATCAGATAGAAATTTAAGAAAGATTCAATCATAGTTTCACTTACTATGTTCATTACATTGAGTCTTATTTAAACATGTACGTTTCTCTGTATAATATTTTGATATACATCTAGTTGTATGAATAAGATTTGGTGATATTGTTTTCCATGAATTATCTAAACATTTACGATAACGTATTTCAATACATTCCATTGGTAAACATTCTTTCCAATCTGACCAATTACTATAACGGTCTGTATTGAATACATACATTTCTTGAGTATTTGGTCGATTAAAATGTATACGCCATGGAAACAATTTCAATTGAGTTTTTCGTCCGACATTCTATTAAAATTTAAAAAAAATATTATATTGGTAATAAGCTATTGAATACTCCGCTTGGAGACTATGCTCCATTGGGAGTAACAGGCGTAAGTAAGTAAGTAAGTAAGTAAGTAAGTAAGTAAAAAGTAAGTAAGTAGTAAGTAGAGTAAGTAAGAGTGAGTAGTGAGTGAGTGAGTGAGTGAGTAGTAGTGAGTGAGTGAAGTGAGTGAGTGAGTGTGAGTGAGTGGTGAGTGAGTGAGGTGGAGTGAGTGAGTGAGTGAGTGAGTGAGTGAGTGAGTGAGTGAGTGAGTGAGTGAGTGAGTGAGTGAGTGAGTGAGTGAGTGAGTGGTAGTGAGTGAGTAGTGAGTAAGTAGTGAGTGAGTGAGTGAGTGAGTGAGTGAAGTGAGTGAGTGAGTGAGTGAGTGAGTGAGTGAGTGGTGAGTGAGTAGTGAGTGAGTGTGAGTGAGTGAGTAGTAGTGAGTGGAGTGAGTGGTGAGTGAGTAGTGAGTAGTAGTGAGTGAGTGTGAGTGAGTGAGTAGTGAGTGAGTGAGAGTGAGTGAGTGAGTAGAGTGAGTGAGTGAGTGAGTGAGTGAGTAGTAAGTGAGTGAGTAGTAGTGAGTGAAGTAGTGAGTGAAGTAAGTAAGTAAGTAAGTAAGTAAGTAGTAGTAAGTAGTAAGTAAGTAAGTAAGTAAGTAATGATGTTAAATTCATCTAATTTGTAATTAAAATCTTAAACCTAAAATTCTAACTTTAATCTTAACTATCTCATTTCAAGTATAACCAAAGTAGAAACTTTTAAAAACCTGTCTATATCTTTTAAGCTCTTGAGAATGTGTACAACCTATGCATTCATTAGGAAGAGTTTATGTCGTTGTTTTGTTTTAGTTCACACGTTTACTAACATGTGGAAAACATTAATCGGACTATTAGTTATGAATCAAAAGGGGTTTTGAAGAGATTGTAGTAATTCCAGTAGTTGAGATCATGAGTCAGTTGAAGCAAGACCATCATGGAAAACCTGGAAGCGCTGGTAAGCCGTTTCGTTCTATTATGAGACTCCTCTTCGGCAGTGTACATCCACGATGTCACCTCGCGAGATTCGAACCCAGGACTTATCGCTTTTGCGCGCGGGCGCTTAACCACTAAACCACTGAGCCGGCATCCAACAGTGTTAATGTCTAATTTCAACCAATCCATGAAAATGAGCGACACATCCATCATTGTCTTCAGTGAGTTACTATCTCACAACAGACCTGGTTGAACTCCACTGGTCACTGCTTCTAACTAGGACTACCGGAAATACCTGTTGAAGCCAGTCAGTAGTGAGCATATATTGATTAGTATCAGAAGTGGTTTTGTGAAGATTGTAGTAATTTCAATAGTTGAGATCATGAGTCAATTATGTAAAAACTGTTTGCACTTTAAAATATTAATGTTTCCTCTTTTTTATGGAGACAATTTTTTCAGAAAGTGTTTTTCAGTTTGGTTAGAAAGTAGGTGGACATTGGTCGCAATTATTCTAAACTCGTCTTTATACTACACTTTTACCTAAGCTATATAATATGAATTTCTTAATTCGATAACTAATAACCTACTAGCTAATTAAGCTCTTAAATGGTTTGACTTATTTTTTTAGTTACCATGTTTATTGTCGGTTGCCTACGCAAAATACTTCGGATCCGTTGGTTAGACATTATCAGCAACAACCTATTGTGGGAGAGGACAAATCAGATTTCAGCGAAGGAAAAAATCAGGAAGAAGCGTTGGAAGTGGATAGGACACATGTTGAGGAAAGCACCCAACTATGTCACAAGGCAAGTCCTCACTTGGAATCGTCAGCGCCAAATGAGATGATGATTCAAGAACTCATTACACCGAGAAATGGAGACAGACATGAGAAGAATGGGTGGGTTGGAGAATAATAGTTGACAGCCTATGCTCCACTGAGATTAACAGAGGTAAGTTATTAAACTCTTCTAAATTGTATCCGATTCAAAATATCAGTCTGAAGATAGTATTGATTTTTTCTACTTTGCATAATTGTTTCATAATTCTTTGAGATTGATGATAGAAAAAATATTCAGAAAGTCTTACTTCACCAAAGTTCAGTGAAGTTTGTCAACAAAACGTATCTATCGATTGATTCTAGTCAATTAAGATTGAAGTATCCACGACTGCTAGCTCAAGGAATCAAATCCAAAACTGTCGGTTTTACTTGTGAACCCGTTAAACTCTAAACTACTGATATTATAATAAATAGTGTATGTGTTTCGTTTTAATCAATTCAGAATATTGAACAACTGACCACTATTGTTTATTGTGAATAACTATCTCACATTTGACATGGTTGAACTTTTTAAATGACAACTTCTAATTTTAAACACCACCCACTCACTCACTTACTTTATGAATATCTCGTGGATGGTGACGATATTGAAGGGTTAAGTGGGCGAACCTAATGTTAGAATACCGTCTAATATGCTCTTGTTAATGATAATGTTAGCGAAGTGATCATAAATGATCGGTTATGATCAGTCAGATCATACTTTTAATACCAACCTATGTGACTCATTCCATTTATAATGGCTTGAAATATCTTTTTGTTGAAACTTGATCAGTCCTGTATGGCATATATGCATCCTGTATGGATTACCTCGATGAAACCATTATGACACAAATTAAGTATAAAACAGATGAGATGTGATTAGCGGTATAACCCAGGATCAGTGTTTCGTCATCTTTAGGACTTATAAGCCGAACTAAATATCAACTCTAGGATCAGGTACAACCACCTGATAAAGCTTAAATAATAGAACAAAACAGACATCCTGAATCCGAGTGTTAGCTATATTTCACTGTAAGTGAGTTTAACTTTGGTTCAGCTCAAATTTACTTGAACAATGTAGTCATTATCTTACACATATTCGTTTTATTCGTAATTTCTCCACCATATTGTATCTCCAGTTACTGTTTAGTACAATTCTAAGTATCCACGACTGCCAGCTCAAGGAATCAAATTCAAGATTGTTGGTCTTATTTATAAACCCATTAAATTCTAGACAACTGATCCTGTAATGAATAGTGTATGTGTTTCATTTCAATCCATTTACAATATTAGGCTATTGACTACTGTTGCCTACTATGAATGGTTGAAGTTTTTTTAATCATAACTTCTAATTTAAAACATTACTCATTCACTTACTTTATGAATATCTCGTCGATGGTGACGATCTTGTTGATGATGACGATGATTATGATGAACATGATGATCATTGTCATCATCAGTATCGCTTATGAATCGATTCAATGCTTCTCCATCAATATACTCTTTATTAGAATCATATTCAGATGTATTATTCTTTTGAATTAATAATAAAATAAAACATATAAGGTAGATTATGTATATGTTTATTAAGCTCATAATAATAGTAATAATGATAAATTGTAATCGAATTGTATACCACAATATCTATCTACTTATATATATATCAGCGACCTGAAAGTTTAACAAAAAATTTTTTTAGCCAATAATATTACACCATGTAAATTTGATTGGTTTATTTACTAAATAAGTGAATATTCAAATGTTATGATGATGAGAACAAGTACCTTAATGTGTATGATGATGATGGTGGTGGTGATGGTGATCGAATCTGACTGGCATTTCGGCAACTGTATTTTAGTATTTACATTTATGTTTACATTTGTATGGAATCATTATTAGATATAATGAATTAATCATGAATTCATAAATTCAATTATGTTTATAAATATAATATTACATAGTAACATTGTATATTCAATAAATAACCTTGAATGAAAATGGAGTTAGTGGATGGGGGTGAATGAGGGGATGGGGTGGTGGTTGGTTGGTTGTTATGAAACGAAACATTGAATAAAACTTCAAATAAACTACAAGTGTTCAGATTGGATTGATTGACATTTAACTAAATTTGGAATATTCTAGAATGTGGTTTGTTTGCCGCCACCCCCCCCCTCTGTTAATGAATAGTTAGAATTGAACTAGATCGATAGATGTGTAATTCGTTTGAAAATAATTTAGTACGTCAGTTCATTGGTTGTAGTGAATTGTCAAAACTATGAGTGAATGAGATATTCCGTTTAGTCTTTAGAAAATCTTGGCTTTGGGTTAATTAGTATCCGATACTTGTGATCATGGGGCGAATGATCCTTCCTATAAGATTCAATCTCATGTCACTCAAGTTTACAGTTTGACAGTGACTTCTTGTAAGACTAAGATATTAACAATTGATTGATCATTGAGTAGCGACCAATATCATATCTGTTTAGTTCCTAGTAATGATCAAATTCTAATAATAAAGAAGGCTCTTGTCTTTTCAGAACTCCAGTCGAGACTAGTTGATAAATGCCAACTTAAACATAATTCAGTCCTTTGATTAATTTTCAACCTATACCAACTTACTTATTTACTTACGCCTGTTATCCCTTATAAAGGAGTACAGGCCGCTCGCCAGCACTCCCCAACCCAACTCTGTTCTGACTCTTTCTTTCCAGTTGCCATTCATCCTATTTATGTCTGTTTCAATTTCCGACGTAATGTGTTCTTCGGCCCTCCGTTGTTCCGTTTCCCTTCAGGATTGCAAGCCAATGCTTGCCTAGTGATGCAATTTGATGATTTCCTCAAAGTATGTCCTATCCACTACTACCGTTTTTTTTAGTTTCCTCCTCAGCTGAAAGCTGGTTTCTCCTCTCCCACACTAGGCTTTTGCTGATGGTATTCGGCCAACGGACATTCATTATCTTACACAGACAATTGTTTATAAATACTTGTACCTTTTTGATGATGGTAACTGGAAAGAACTGGAAAGGATTTCCCAAAACAGAGTTGGATGGAGAGTGCTAGTGATTGGCCTATGCTCCTCCATGAAGGGTAACAGGCGTAAGTAAGTGAGTAATTATTAATATTAAACTTTCGCACATTGAGTTAATCAAGTACATTTAGTTAACAAACAGTTTTCAGTAGTAGTTGTAGTGAATTTCCCTGTCACTTGATTAACAGTCTAAAATGATGATTTGTAGATTAGCCACTTCTTATCGAAATCAAGTTAAGTAAACTAAACACAAACTGAAATTCAGTCATTATCTGCTTTGATAAAAGAGTAAAATTAATAATTGATGAAATGATCTTACTGGATAGCCAACTAGAAAGATCGCAATAAATAAAATAAACAGTATGGGGTTGTGTTGATCAAAAACTTAACAATCACCACAACCCCATACTGATAATTATCATGTACTCACTACTGATTAGTTCCAAGATAGATTTCCCGGAGTTCCAGTGAGAAATCGTGACTAATGAAGTCCAATCTGTGTCGAATGTGAAACAGTTATCCACCTCAGACAATGTATGAAGAGTTGTGCGAGATCATTGATCAAGTGAAGTTAAATATAAACACCATTGAAAGTCTGCTCAGTGGAATAGAGCTTAAGCGTCCGTGCACGCGATCAAGGGTCCTGGGTCACACTGCTGAGGAGTGCCATACTAGAAAGAAACGACCACTGAGCCAGCATCCATTGGTGTTAATATCTGGTGACTAGCTTCGTGAGGGAATTCTCGGAATTCTAGTGAGAAGCCGTGACCAGTGGAGCTAATCGGTGTCGGGTAGAAACAGGTATCTACCTCAGTACAATAGAAGATGGTCATTCACAAGTCAATTTTAATTTAACATTTTGATAACTATTGCTAGCAATACAATCTGTCACTTGGATTCCACTCTGTTTGTCACTAGTCAGTTGTATGTTCTCACTGAATGTCAAACCTTAATAATAGAATTCTACTTGCAACTGGTTGTAAAGTCTGACAAAAGATTTCTAAATTTATTTATTTCCACAAATTACGATTGTATTGAACGAGAACACAAATGAGGTCAATTGAACGTGTTTGAACACAACATTAAAGAACATCCTACTAAAATTTCAGAACCGTACAGTAAATACTTCATATGCAAAATATCAGTCAGTCGTCTCAGACCTCACTATTCCTGCATTTTCATATCCTTTGCTTTCTGTTCGCATTCTTTCCTTTTAGATCTTTTTGATTTTCTGCTACCAGACATTCTATTCCTGACTAGTGTTATATACTACTTATGTCGAACTAACTAGCACACTCAACACTATTACTTGATGTAATACTTCTCTGTTAGATTGATCGTTTTTCACTTTGTGACTTCGGCAAATACGAATAATTCATATATCGACTTGAGCTATTAATCTTTTTCATCAATTCTTCATAACTAAGTCTTTTAAATTATACCTACCGTCATTTAGCTAATATCAAAAATATACCAAGTGAACTATCAGCGGACGTGTAGAAGTTTAATATCAATGAACAGACATCTAGTGAATTTTCAGTCATTACCGTCGACCATCATTTAACTGTTGTGCAATAAGTGTTTGAACAAGAACACAAGTAGAGATAGTCGAATCTGAGAACCATACAGTAAATAAGTTCACTTGATGTTGTTTTAATTGTATCTTTCCGTTGTTATTTAGGACCACCATTGATCAGTCTCATGTTGACATATGTGCACCCTGTGCGAATTGCCTCGCTGTAGCCTTAAGTCACAAGCTTGTTTGGGGTTCAGATACATCCGGCTGACGAGTCCCAAATAGGACAAAATGCTCATCCTGGATTCCACTGCAAGCCACTATCCATCATACAATAAATACTTCATTTGCAAAATATCAGTCCATCGTTAGATAGTGGTTGGAGGTAGTCAACAGAAAACCCTTAACCCAGGTTTTATGCTACTTGGCACTGGTCAGCAAGGTGTACCTATAATCTTGAGGGAACTGGTGCTCCCTGACGGATTCAACCCCGTGTCATCCAGCTTCACGTCTCTGACTGTGCAACGTGGTCGATAGCATTCGATCTACACTAAGAAGGATTTGACGCACATGACAGTGATCAATCACTTGTGATCAGTCCATCGTGTCAAACTTCATTATCCGCGCATTTTCATATCAATTGAGTTCTATACTCGTACTTTTCTTCTCGACCTCCCTACTGCCAAACATTCTAATTCTGACAATCGTTACATACTACTTCATGTCAACATAAGTAGTACACACACTATAATATTCACACAGATAACAAATACATTGATAAAAAAAATAATCCCATACTATTCATTTCACTTCACTGTAATCACATGTGAAACTGTTTCCAATCAAGTCCATATATGAAATGTTGCATTTTTTTTTCAATTATCTATATATATATTAGATTTATTCTTTGAAATGATTAATCTGTTTTGTTTCGGGGGGAAGGGGTTGTTATTGTTATTTTTTCCATATTCAAATTCAATGTAGGCAACATATTAGACAAATAAATGACGTCATAATGATTAGTTTCTAAGTTAGATATTGCTATATAATTTAAATATTATTCATTATAAACAAATGATATCATGATTATTATACAATAATGAATCATATAAACATTTACTGACTAATTTTATTAGTTGAGATCATGAGTCAATTGAAGCTAAACGATCATAGAAAACCCCGGAAGCATTGGACGGTCATTTCATCCTATTGTGGGATTCCTCAACAGTGCGTATCCACGACCCCACCTGGCGAGATTCCAGCTCAGGACCTATCATTCCACTAGACCACTGAGCCTGCATTCAAAAGTGTTAATGTCTAATTTCAACTCATCCACGAAATTGCGCCATACATCCACCATTGTCTGCTGTAAGTTACTATCTCACAACAGATCCGGTTGAACTTCACTGGTCACTGCTTCTTACTAGGACTCCAGGAACTACCTGTTGAAGCCAGTCACTAGTGAGCATTTGTTGATTAATATCAGAAGTGGTTTTGTGAAGATTTTAGTAATTTCAATAGTTGAGATTATGAGTCGATTGAAGCTAGACCATCATGGGAAACTTAGAAGAATAGGGTTTTTAATGAGAAACTTTAATAAGCAGTTTATGATCATATTGGGAATGAGTTAAAAGTATTACTAATAGAAAGGAATGATAATTGATTTGGTTTGAGCTCCTGGATGATATTTCAACAAATAATATTATCTGTGGCTGGTATGTTTCAAGCGATTACAAGTTCATTTAATTTGAGAACGGAACGAGGTTTCTGTGACACAATGACAGAATGCTAGCTATTCCGACGTATCCCAGCCCACTAACTAGAAAGAGAAGTCCAAGTTCGAACGGGGAAATATATTCCGTAAGCAGCCAGAAGCACGAGCAATAATAACAGGTGCAAATCAAACATATATATATATATATATATATATATATATATATATATATATATATATATATATATATATATACATATATAGCAACAAATTGTCCTTGGGAAGCGTTACAAAATAGCATACGAAAAAGATACAACGAACCAATAGCGTTTAAGATCCTCCGAAGTGGGAAAATACGACATGAAGGTGGAAATGAGCGCTTTTGGCGCGAAAACAAGCAATTCAAATTTTTAAAATAAAATTACAAAAAATAAGGTATTTATCAAGTAAGTTCTGGCGATCTAACATCCCCAACATAATACAACATGAAGTTATTTTGGAAAATAATGTGAAAGATAATGTATCTGAAGTGAGCTCATTTGTTTATAATTGCTTAGCTTTCATTATCGTTCTGGATAACATGATTGGTGTTTACTCCATGTGGAAGTATGCTTCTAATCAGTCAGTCAGTAACAACGTAGAACTTCGTACGTACGTACATCCCGATGAGAATAACGAATGGTAATTGTTGGAATCTATTTCTGGACAAAAACTGTACATATATATTTATCGTATAATTGTTAAGTAATTCAACTATTGATATTCGTGTCCCTCTTATCATAAGCTTTATTTTGACCCATTCTTGAGTTATGCCCAGTCTATTGATTACCACCTCCCTCATTCACAGCCATATTTGGCTATATCTTGTATAAATGTTGTTTCCCATTTTTATGGTACGATGTGGTCTCTCTGAGCGGTATATAAACCCTAGTATGTTTGAAATACATGATTCATATAGCAGAGTCAAAGATTGGTGTTTTGGATCTAACAGGCAGGGCTCGGCGGGAAGCAGGACCGATAAGGACTGTAGACTACTCGTACTTGTTTTATGCGTCATTGGTCCGGTTGATAAATCACTGTTCTCTAATTAACGTTTTCATTACATTATATATTGATGGGACAAAAGTTATAACAGTTATTGGTTCGATCTATGACAGACTTACTGGTTCTGATCGATGAATAGTCTCATGATAGAACGAAATAATTCTTTAGCGCTCCCTAAGTTTTATTGATTATCCAACTGAAATCAATTTATCATGTAACATATCTTTAAACTACTATTTTTTTTGAAGATCTTTGCTTTGTTTTATATAAACATTAGATTTTCGGGTTGAACATATGGAATGATGGATTTGTATGAATATTGAGTCATATTTTTAATTCAGATAGATTCTAGCACAACTGAGCACCAAAAATAGTTTATGCCACAGATAATATTTGCTGAAATACCATCTAGGTGCCCAAATCAGAGGAAGTGGTTTTCTTAGAAGGCTAACTTTAAAAATCTATTCCCCAATGCAGTGAAACAAGACCAGGATATTGAATCCTATAGTTCCCATTGGCCAAGATAAGTGATTACGTTATTTATTTCCTCACGATCCTGAAGTTCATGTACAACAATGGATTTTCAACTCAACTAGATGAACCCTCCATATCGATCAACCCGACATAAACTCTGGATATTCGCTTCATCATATGAAGACAGTTAGTGAGACTTTTCAGTAAACACTTGTGCTCTCTTACTTTTGATCTTTCTATTCATGTGATTGTTGATTGGATTTAGGTATTTAATACGAATGATGTTAAATCCTAATAAAATGACTTATTTGCAAGTTAAATACAAACCTATCATTACCTTATAAAGTGAAAACTATATTGTATATGGTCCTTTGGATAAAACTGATCTGAATAGATGAAGCTTACTACGGCTTAATTGATTGACAAAGTCGAATAAGTGATGGAATGTTAATTTAAACAATGATATTCACAGAGCTTATTGAATATTTAGACGTATAGACGAAAGATAGTCAGTCAGTCAACTATAACGTAAGACCAGGCAAATCATCAGTCTAAGTAGTTAATTTACTTGTGGTAATATGTAAAAGAAAGACTGCTTATAAGGATCTAGTACAGGAAGAGAGGATTAGTTGGTAGAAATAAAGATATAAAGCAATTTTAATTTCACAATTTAAGGGAAGACAGAGAGTGTATACACTTACGCCATTGTGATCGATTCTAAACCATATCACACAGAGTTCTCAACAATTAGTTACGATAGTCACGCCGATCCCAACTTAGTAGTCTGCATCTATCAACGTGGCTAACACTAGAAGTGAATGACTTCAAGAACTGATGCCACGTTTTGGTTTGGCCGCCCCCTAACTTTCTTCCAACTGTCTCCAATACTAGTCAGCATTGAGCGTCTTGGTAATCGGCGGTTGGGCATGCGTAACACATGGCCCAATCATCTCAGTCGATATAGATTCACAACCTCATCAACTGATTTATCATCATTCCCTGGTACTCTGGCATCTAACCTCACCTTTACTTACCCGATGATCTCAGAAGATGCTAGTAATATTTTTAAAACATCTGTGATTAAATACTGGTAACTTACGAGTATCTTCTGCCCTTAGTGGCTACCGTAGTTTAGAGCAGAACGAAATGATGCTCAGTATACCCGTCCTTTAATTGATAGACGGACATCTCATCTTCAAATAGATAGAAAAGATTACAATTTTTACGAGCGAACATAACAAATATATCAGTTTGTTTGGACAGAATTTATGTATGAACAGTATTTTGAAAATACGGTGCGGACAATACGTATGTGAAGTGACTAATGAAAGCTATTAGTTATGAACGACGGTTGACATCTTGTGTAGATGAAAAATAGAAAGTGTATGACTAGTTGTGCTATTTGACTGTCGATTTACTATCCATGCAATTTCTAATGAACTGAATTCGGGAATATCATCGGTAGATATGAATGAGATAAAAATTTGGGACTAGGAAATTAGTGTACATAACGTTTGTAATAAATCACCAGATCTTATCCCCTAAGATTTCTTAAGATTGAAGTGTCGAATGCAGGGATTGTATGGAGACGATTGAACGTGGAACGATGAACAGTGATCTGAAGAGTCCGGTCTCTGAGAACCTCTAGGAATGCATTAAACACTGGTATACCTCTACAAATGGGAGGCATTTCGAGGGAGGTATGATTGACATACTTTTGATTTTGCGAAACATACGTTTTATGATGTGAGTTTTGTATTTACCGAACAGACTAGGTAGACTGTCACCTAATTGTCTCCTAGAACTAACACCCCTTTTATTCATTTAAATGTTAATTACCTATCGGATGTGTTTGACAACCTATGGTTATATACCATAGTTTAAGTCAAAGTGATATACGTTCCAAGTTCATTCATAGAATTAAGTTAACGACATCTGTCTAATCAAATGATAGACTGAAAAACAGTTGGATGCCGGCTCAGTGATCTAGTTGGTTAAGCGTCTGGTGCGAGACTGATAGGTCCTGGGTTCAAATCTCGCGGTGGGCGGGATCGTGGATGCGCACTGCCGAGGAGTCCCATACTAGGACAAAAGAGCCGTCCAGTGCTCCCAGGTTTTCCATGGTGGTCTACCTTTAATTGACTCATGATTTCAACCAGAGAAAAACAGTAGTTGAATATCATAAACTTAACTAATCATAGAAATTTCACTTATAAATGGAAATTAGAAATAACATTGAAAACTTTACTTGGTAACATAGTAATATTATGAAGGGGGTTTCTTTTGAAAGCAGATAGGAAAACCAAACAAACAATTTATGCTATACACTTAGAAATTCCAGTACTATGCCTAAAAAAATTATAATGCATTATAAGAATAGACAAGCTTTCACTATTTATCAGTATAAGGTTATGGAGTATATTAAGTTTTTGATTGAGATCATGAACCGATTGGTGTTAGACCATCATTGAAAAACATGGAAGTACTAGACGGCAGTTTTGTCTTATTGTTGGACTCCTCAACAGTGCGCATCCATGATCTCGCGAGCGAAATTCGAACCCAGGGCCTCTAGTCTCGCGTGCGAACACTTAACCGGCATCCAACAGTGTTAATGTCTATTCTCAACCAATCCACGAAAATGCGCGACTATCTGTACTGAGGTAGATACATTTTTCTATCCAACATGGATTAACTCCACTGGTCACTGCTGCTCATTAGAACTCTGAGAATTCCCTCATGAAACTATTCACTAGTGAGTACATGGTAATTATCAGTATAGGGTTGTAGGGATTGAGATTATGAACCGATTGACATTAGACCATTATTGAAAACCTGGAAGCACTGAACGGTCGTTTTGTCCTACTATGAGACTCCTCAGCAATATTTCATTAGGAACTAATATTTAAAATCTTACTCATTTACTAGAACAACTTATAGAATATATAATAAATATGTTTAATGTTAAATTTATGAAAATAGTTATTCAATTTCAGTGAACTCTTATTGTATATTATTAAATAACATTTGTGATTGATGACAGGTTTATCGAACAGTAATGATGATTATATTATATATGCTACATTAAATACATTGGAAATATGAATACATATTAAAATGTACTATTTTAATGACAATACAACTATATGTTTAGTGAAATAGTATATACATAATAGTTGATCATTATTTCAGAGGTTTATACATTAGAAATATAGCTTATTGAATATTATAAACATATTAATAGTTTTGGAATAAACAGATTTTTGTTTAAAGTTTATGTCTGTAAACGTGCATGTAATTAAAATGTCTACAGATTATGTGTATTCAAAGGTCCTACTCACTGACTTCTCATGGTGAGTGTGTTCTTTATGAAATTGAGAGGACGAAAAGCGAATATCCTACGCTTTAATCGGGTTGGTGGACATGGAGAAACCATATACATGAGTTGGAAAACCCTGATTCCAAACCAATGGTGCACATAGGCTCCAGGATCCTAAAGGAACAAATGGTGTATGAAACAATCGTTGGTCACCGGCTACCATGTGACTGCATCTTCTTACGTTGCTCCACTGCCTTATGGATCAGACCTTCATGTCGAAGGCTCCGGGTTTGGCCCCCTAAGAATACCACCTGCTTCGGTTTGGGCACCTGGACAGTATCACAGCCCTCTCACGTATCAAATGAGATTTGTGTGGTGCATATGTATTTGGTGCCTCCTTGTACCAATATATATGTGTTAAAATAAATAAATAATATTCAAAGGTACGGTGGTGATCATGCTCATATAACTCATCAGTCAGTCAGCTACAACATAGGATAAGGGACATATATGCATCAGTCCAAGTTGCCATACCTCATTAACACAACAAGATGAACACCGTATTCATAAAAGTAGTTAATTCAATGGTGGTAATATATAAAAGAAAGATTGCATATAAAGATATGGTACAGGAAGAAAGAATTAGTTCGTAGAAAGAAAGATATGAAACGATTTTAATCTCACGGCTTAAAAGAAGACAAGAGTGTATACACCTACGCCATTGCGATAGATTCTGAGCCATTTCACTCAGAATCTCCAACCATTGGTTACGATAGTCACGCAGACCCCAACCAAGTATAACTCATATAAATTTATTTAATTCAACGAGACTATTGAATACGATAATTAGTTTGGGGATAGTGTAGATAGTAAGTTTGACAATTCATTTGTATTTACACATCGCTCATCTTTTAAGTGATTAAACATATTAAGTGAATGATGTACTCATATAAAATGCTTAGAACATATCGTGAAGCTGATAATTGTAAAATTCAAACGCAAACACCGCCACTACGGTGGTCAGCATACACTCCTACATGTCTATCCCTTAATTCTACTACTCTTGAATTAATATTAGTTACATCTCGTTAAGCTAATGTAGTGTGATAAATTAGACCGGCGAATATATGTTCCAGGTTCTATGATGGATATAACTGATATATTTGTCCTTAAGAGGAGCGAGAGAGGATTACATTGGTGTTTGTGCCTTTAATATGTAATGCTTAGACAAATTCGCCATTGAAGTTAGGTAGCTTGAAAAATTTGCGAATAACAGACTACCACTGTTGAGAAACATCATTATATATATTAGTTCGGAAATTCACAACTGGAATGGGCATAAGACTGAAAGTTGTTGTATTATTGCAGATTTTGTCCTCAAAAGTCTTTCTTGTGATAAAACTTATGGTGTATAATGAAGGAAATACTGTCACTACATATATTAAATTTGAGTTTACTGTTTTGTAATTATCGGATGGATAAAGAAAACAGTAGACTTACAACGTATTGGACAATAATACTATATACATGAACGCATATTTGACATACGATTTAAACTTTGTACTTTTCTGCGATTATTGGCGAGATAGATGTACAGCTTTATTTTATTGAAATGTGAAGCTAAATGCTTCAACGAATACTATCCAGTAAACATTATAATCACTGAAATAGTGCACACAGCCTGATCAAAACATTTCAATCAGTAGTTGAGGTATAATTTGTACGCAAGACAATTCATTTACCAAATGAATGTTAATGTATTCAGTTCTCATCCACACTGTCTTAGCATATTGAGAATTGTAAGATTGAGGAAGAACAGAGTTAGAGCTTATTGATTGAAATTCGAGGGTTTTAACCCCAGATGGAGACATTGAATGATATTACTAAGAATTAGCCTCAGTGAAGCATTCATCCTTTGCTTTCATCTAGATCATGAGTTTTAATATTATTCCATGCATTTTACTACTTGAATTTATTCCTTCTTCATGAACCATATTTTCTAGGTTTGATATTATTTACTATCATTGATACTACTAATATTTCAACTCCTTTGGTGTACTGATGTAATGTGACAACTTAGAACGAAGGGCATTTGCATCAGGTTATGACTGACTGATTGTGAGATCCTTGATCGTAACACATAAGACAACCCAGTAAGTCTATTTTAGATTTCCAAAGTAATACCATTCCAATCCAGGTAGGTGTAAGGTTAGTTATATTCATGTACTGACACCAACAATCACATTTAGGTGACGCAAATTAAAATCTTGTATATTGCAATATCTCATGAAAAATCAGACGCCTCACAGTTTTATTTGACATGAAATTTTGTTAACTGAAACATTGCGTCATACTTCGTAAAAATTTAAGACGGTGTAATTGCTTTTTAAATCCTCGATACATCGTTTATGTCAATTACACTAGTTCCTGGTTTTAAAATCACAGCAACCTAATAATATCGAAGAATTTAACTTGGAGGACTTTAGTAAAAAGAAACCCAATAATCAAGTTACATAATAAATAGGCTAGAAAGCCAATAAAACACAAACAACCGGAAACTCAAGCGCTATATTTCTAGCAGCTAAATCACATAAGTTGTGAGGAAGATTCAGTCAATCAGTAAGCAACAACGTAGAACTTCGTACGTACGTACATCAGTTCAAGTTGCCATAGCACATTAACACAGATACTATTGTCGGTTCAAATCCAAAAGTGGTAGAGGCAGTAAGAGTATAGGCAATAATCTGAAAGACTGTGGTTTGAGGATGTTATTCAAGAAGTACAATCCAGAGACATAAATTTGGAAAGAAAAATTCAGAAACTTAGAATTTGGGAGAACACAGAGAGTGTATGCACCTGCACCATTGCAAATAATTTTGAGTCACGTCACTCAAGCTCTCTTACCATCGGTTGCTATCATCTCGCGGATTCCAAACAGATAGTCTACACCTAACAACATGGCTCAGTCCATTTATCAGTGACTTCATGAATTGTGCCATGTTTTGGTCTGACCGCCCCTAGCTTTCTTCTAACCTACTCCTACACCATAAAACATCGCACGTCGGGGCAGTCGGTTGTTGGACATACGTAACACGTGTAGCAGCCATCTCAACTGATGAAGTTCCACTACTTCATCATTTGATTTACCATCCTTATGTACTACCTGTTTCCTAACAACTGCATTACTTACTCGATTCCAGAGTTTTGCCAAAAAGAAGGAGTGTTTCGAATAGAGTACGTTTGTATGAACTTGGTTTGCATAATTATTGGACAAAAAACGTATAATCATCAGTATGGAGATTGCATTATTTTTAAATCTGAATTCAAGAGTCACCAAGACTGAAAATCTGGAAGCACCGGACGGCTGTTTTGTTCTAGTATGAGACTCCTCAGCAGTGTGAAATGCTTCGAAGACACCTACGGTCGAATACTAGTAACCTACGAATATCCTCTACTCTTATTGGACGATTAGAAACTTGTACAAGTATTTTAGAAAAGTCTGAGACAAAACTCGAAGTTTTATTCAACACGATAAAACTCTAAAACGAGCAACGAGGTCAACAAATTTATGTACAGCTACTGAGGTGAATATTTGATTTTGTTTTACTGTTTAACTAATTCTTCACGATTCAACTCAAATAGTCTAAGTGTTAAACGTTGGTTCATTTTGGCGAATTTTTCTGTACATTTATTGACGCATTCGGTCTATAAGATAAAAAGAAAAAGAGAGAATTACCCTTGACATAAAATAAAACTATACCTCCTTATCATTTAATTTACGTGAAGTAAAATTGCTAACACATCGATCGAAGCATATTGTACTGCATCGAACATACAATTCAGATGTTTCTTTGATTTGCATCTACAAACAAACGAGGACAGTGGGGCAAGTATAATTGCAGTGTATTATAACTGATTGATTAAAATGAATAAAATATGAAATAAAGTGATGAAAGAAATATGGACAATAAGTTAGATCGATAATAACGTACAGTTCATCGCATGAAGAAAAGAAGATTAACAAATAATACTAAGATAATCGTATCAGCTTTTAGGTAGACATAATAAGAACGCAGCGATAAAACGTTGGAAATGTGTAATAAATTTAAGTTTTGTCAAACACGTAATTAATCTTGAACTACAATTCATTTAAATTAAATATTGCCCATTTACCAAGTCAAGGTCTATGTGGCCAATTTTGAGCCATACTACCTTCATCAGTTGCCCGAGATGGTGCAGATAAAACTCGACCTTAATCTGTGATCTAATCACTGTAAGTCAAGTGATTGAGAGGGGGGTTGTTTATGAAATCGAGAGGACAAAAAGCGAGTGGGCGGCGCGCCTCAACGGGGTTGATGGATATGGAGGACCAACTTAGGGGACTTGGAAACAAATGACGTGCGAATTTATGTTGGTCACTGGCTATCCCGGGACTGAATCTCCTTATGGCTCAGATATTTAGGTCGAAGGCTCCGAGTTTGGCCTCCTAAGAAAACCACCTACTTCGGTTTGGGCACCCGAGCAGTATCACAGGTCACACAAAAAACAAGTGACTTGTGTGGTGCATATGCATGTGGTGCCCCTTTGTACCAATATTTGTGTTCAAATAAATAATCCTGACTTACGAGGGGATTATCAGTCATATAGCTCGGCGAATGTGGTAATGGTTTACGATCAAAAAGTGATGTGGTATCATCTTCAATCGGGTGCCCAAAGCAACACACTAGAAAATAAACAAATAGACATACTCTAGCATATCTGTGCTTCGTTCTTCTGCTCCATTGTGTTTATATGGATTATCATATATCTCAACTCATTTTACCGATGTTTGTATCCAGCCACTTCTGTGACAAACCGATTGAGTCACATTATAGCACATGCTAGAGTTTAGAACTAAATCGGTGAATTTGGAAAACGCCATCAACGTTGTTTCAAAACTGAGTGGTAAAACTGATGTGTGCAAAAGGTAACTTATTCCCAGTTGAACTACGAAGTATGATTCGATGGGAAGATCCGGAGACTACCTATTTGATTAGTTTGCTTCGATTCAGCCTTTGGCTGAAAAATTAAGTTGCCATATGACCTTAAAAATTGTACTATATCACCTTCATTTACATTATGTGTGCTGTAAACGGAGGCGCACCAAAAGTAACAAGGGTGAAGGAAAATTAGTATGATAGTCAACTAAGTACTCGCTCAATATACAGCCTACATTGTCCAAGCACTTTCTAAATGACTTGTGATAGTTTTTAAGTCGCGAAAATTTGGTCATATATATCAACATGAAAAACCAATAGAACCAAATGAAACAAGCTGAAAACTACTTTGTTTAGATATTCGCTCATTTCCTCGTCCATCTTGTTTGACAGTTAAATTTGATGAGAGATGATTGAAAATTCGATTTTGGCTAGAGCACCTCAGAACCACATGTTGTAGCACACTGTTTCTTTTTCGCGATCGATAAGCATATGTCCAATAAGTCGTGGGTGAAATAGAAGAAATTTTGCCAAATGAGCTTCACATTTAGCAGCAGCAGCAGAAAGTCTTGATTTTGATGGACTTCATGTGCACATTGTTTAAAATGACCTCTTATTTTTATTATTGCGCGGTATTTGAAAAAGAACAATGGTATTTCAACTCTGACTATATTTTATAGTATTGATCGTTTAATTACGCATCAAGACTACTGTTTTTGCTTTACTTTAATTTATTTCAGTTAAAAAAATCTCCAAAAAGTATATGTTTTTTCTAGAGCAGTCTGTCATCTGTACTTTTGAGTTCATATACAAAAAAACCAAAGGCACTGGTATTTATTCATTGTAGAGTATATCTTTGAGTATTGTTTGTATCCGTAGGTTCTAAGGTCCTTTTGTAACTACTAAAGTCGAATTTTTTTATTGTTGTTGGACACATCTATTTATATATAAACATAAAACAAATTTATGGCGAGACTGAAACGTAGATTTTGCCGACCTACATGCTATTTCCCTGTCGATGACAGGATGCGATGTGATAGCTGCAACAAGTGCGCACCGGACTCCCAATGACTGCATATAAACGGTGGTGCAACCCATTACCACGTTGGTTGTGTGAAGAATGTTGTTCTACATGGCCTCTGCTAATTCTAGGGGCGATTGAGCTGCTAAACATAGCTAGAAAATTGTCCTCAGATCTTCGAATAGGGAGCCAAGGGCAAGATTTGAGCATTGCCTCAGTCATATTAGGTCTTGATAACCAAGCTTCTCCAATAACAGTTTTAGGAGTTGACATCTGTAAGCTATAAAAAATGGGACAAAAGTGCATTCTAAAAGTACTCAGAAAAGCCTCCTCTTGCAGGTTACTTTTGCTGCTGGTACTAGGAAACTCATGCAAACTGATTGGATCCGGAATATACGCTCGTGAGGATCTCAGTCAAGTTTAATGCATTAAGAGACGAGCTGCAGAAATGGAAATAAACGAGCGCCGCTGAAACGGTGAAAGAAAACTTGTTCTTAAGAGTTTTTAGACTGTAAAAGTTCAGGGCAAAACGATCCCCAAACCACTCTGGGTGGTAAGGGATGGCCCTCCACAGAATTAGAAGTGTGCTACACAAATGTTGGCAGCCCACTAAATAAAAAGGCGGAGCTCAGGACAGTGGTGGACAAAGAAAAACCGGATGTTATTGCTCAAATTGTTCAAATGGTTCAAACGGTTGTGGACGAATTAGAAGAAGCTTTCGCTTAACAAGCTTCCGTTTCTAGTAGCAGGGAATCACCAATACTCATAATAAGATGTTATCCTTAGTCTTTAACAATAGGTCAAGTTTCCTAGTAAAGGACTCCTGGAAATTCGCTCGGGCTAGTTCAGTTGGCAGAGAATTTCAGCATTTGACAACTCTTAAGGAGTAGACGTTTTGTCTACAGACCGTTCTGCTATGTTGTATCTCCAATTTCTGGGTGTTACCCATTAGGTTTGTATTGGGACTAAGCCTAAGTAGGTGTTTAAGGGGATGTCCAGAAGTGTTAAGGATATTGTAAGCCATCAGAAGGTCACCTCTAAGATGCCTATACTCTAATGGGTAAAGGTTAAGCGATTGGAGGCGCTCTTCATAAGGTTTGAATTTGAGTACCCGAACTGATTTCCCGGCTCGCCGTTGTATGTTTACGGCTACTCCAACCCCAATTCTTGTTTTTCTTTCTTTGCGGAACAAAGACATCTTAGGTATTGCTAGCTTCTCGTCCGTAAATTGAGAAGATATCCAACTTTCAGATATTGCTACTAGTTGAGCATTATTAGCATTGCTAAAATCACATAGTATATGCATTTTATTTGGTAATCTCGTGGCGTCCATGTATAAGCAGTTTATTCTTTCAAGTTGAAACGCGTGAGCTTCTTCCTGTTTGTCTGTATGAGCATTACGTGAATGGACAGGTGGCCTACCTATATAATGTTTGCCGAGTTGAAAAACCCTGTCCTTTACACGTCTTTTTACGATCAAGACAGTCCAAAGGTGGAATGGTTAGCTCCAGCTTGCCTTTGTGCTTGATCCTGGCGTCATGTGGCCTATCCGGCTGCATATGGACTCCAGTTGGCAACCGACGTCTGTTGGCACGAAATGCTCCAGAGTTGCAGCCGCCATATTGGAGGATGGGACGGTTATCCTCATTAACCGGGATCTAGAATCACCGTCCTTCTTGGCTAGTCTCATCACATGTTGAGTCAGTATGTTTTTGAGCCTCAAGGACTGCTTGATGAATTGCCTAATAACAGAGTTTGCTTGACTAGGGCCCGTGTTTTCCGGTACGCCTCGCACACCGATATTTCTCCCGCGGAAAAACTTCTCGCGAGATTCTTTAGGGATGTTTCGGATGAGACTACGCACAGAATACGGTATGTCAGGCAGTATTCTTACGTTCCCATCGAATTTCAGTAAATGACTAGCTAGCAGGACATCCTCTACGTCGGTAGCATTCTTAAGTGTTACATGAAGTACTCTCGGGTGATTTTTATGTTTAGATTCATTTTTCAGAGTAGGCCATGTGACCGTCATAGGCTCTACTCTAGGAAGTTCAAGCTTCTTGTTCAATTCGCCCCAGAGCATCCTGTCATTTTTGTTCTTCAAACTGAGAGGAAGGTCAGGGTTGTCTAGGAGGTTCATGATTATGAGAGAGTCATCTCGAACCGTTATTGTTTTCCCATGTTTTCCGGTGCGTTCAGGTTCAGCACCTTGCTGTTTGGAGGTCGAAGCACGTTTCTGAATCCTAGGCTCTTTGATGACCGGACAGACATCCTTGGAGGTAGACTGTGAGATCAAATTCCCAGTTCATTTCCGTACAACACTCGGGATGTTCAGCTTGAACGGTAACGCCTGGTCCTTTTTAGCTCTGTTAACGTGAGTCCTATCACCCACAGAGTTTTTGGGAACAACTGTTGCATTCGAGGACCCCGAACTGGAGGGTCCAAGTTTGCTAAGGGGGTCTATTACCGACGACGTTATGATTGGTGCTGAGATTCACCATGCCATCACTAGTGCTAATGCGTGCTCCATCGATAGTAGACCTGTTGACATTCCTATTCTTGTTTTCATTGCGCGTCCTTGTTTGTCTACCCGTTTTATGACTGTCGTTTTCCAAGTTTGCTAACAATTTACTTCGCAAACCTGTCAATAGGACAATGATGTTACTCAACAAAACTACAGGATCCGTGCTGCACGTAATACATACCCTGTTATGATCTGACTTGCTGAGTTTGTTGTAAGTAGTAGCTGTGAGATCTATGCACGCTTCGTGGAACCGGCCCTTGCAGCTGTCGCACTGCATGCCAGATGTAACAACAAAACGGCACCCAGGTCGTGTGCATGAGTTTTTCATGACTATATTGACGTAAACTGTATAATAGATGCTAGTAAAAGCCTAAAACTGTTAAAAATACACTAAAAAGCACACTGAAAACGGGCAAAAATTGATAAAAACGGGTGAGATAAATTGAACTAGCCTTTACGTGAAAAACCAAAAAAACCGATTAGTAAGCTGAGGCAAAACCACAGTTAACTGTTAAATTTGGTAAAACTCGAAAAAATAATCTACCGAACGTATAGCTCAGAACAGATTCTTTAGTTGCGTAAGGACACGCCAAAAGTTTTGGGAAGCGTAAATCACGTTGGGATTAAACTTCCCGTTCGAAGAGCGCTGTCTCAGAATCATGGTTAACGTCAAAGTTCCTTGACAATGAAATTCCGTTGACGGGTTATTTTATCCAGTAGGGCCATGGATTAAAACGTAGAGGAAGCACGGTGTTACTGTACACAAAAAGTACCTTAACAATACGAGAAATTTAGATGTTGTCACATGATACATGGCCATGTGAACTGTTGCTCTGCAAGCTGACATGTAGATGGCAAGATATTGAATTAGTTGTAGTATATCGTAGTCTAAAATATGTAGTAGATGACTTTCTCCTAAGCAAACTTAATTCCTGGTGTAATTAGGGTCGAAAGATTATAGTAGGCGACTTTAATGCGCCGTATGTAAACTGAGTAATTTTAGAAGTAGGGTCATTGATATCATCATTCGATTGCAAACTGTTAGAAGCTTCGATTGCATTAGCTTTATTACAACACACTGGAGATCCAATCGGAAATGACTTGCGGTGCTTCTCGTCTCTCTTGGATTTAATTTTCACACACTTTGATGATGTCGGCCAAATGAACCTCCCTCACCGCTAGGGAGAATCGATCATGCAGTCATATCATTCAAATTCATGGCTGAGGTTTCCTGTCGAACAGTTGCTTCGGCTCGTCCTAATATGGAGGCCATCAACTAAACAGCATCGACTGAAAGCCGAAAAATTGACTCAAGACATCAATATAAGAGGCATGGACTCATTTCAGAGTTATACAAACGGGTAACTTAACCACTTATACCTTGGACAGTTCCGAAGAAGTAGAGGAAGTACGACCGTCTCTGGATAGTCCGAGATATTCGACACTTACTAAGACAAAAAGAGAAATCTTGGAACTTTGCCATTAGCCTTGAAACAGCAAGTACTATGGAACGCTACAGGATGGTAAGAAATAAGTGTATAATTGAAATCCGGGAAGCTCAGAAAAAATATGAGATGCAGTTAGCCCAATCCGCAATTAAGCTGCCTAAGAGATTATTCTAGTATAAGAATTGCAGAACAAGGATGCATCGAAAGACCGTTTGATGGAATGATAACGTTAAATATTAGAGAAACTTACTGATTTGAACCATCTGTACCCAGTAACAAAGAAAATATAATAATCACCTAATGAACACAAAATATATTCAGAGTGCACTAATTGGAGTGTTGTTCTGATAAGTTAAATCTCTTATCACGGAAAAGACTTCAACGAGTATACTACACTAAATTACGATATTGAAAATCGCAACTTATCTCCAAGACAACACTCTACATGGTACGTATTTAAAACATAACGTTTCTAAGTGTTTCTATCCGTTGCTTTTTAACAAATAATATTGAGACGTTTTAGAATAAATAAAGTAAGCTTCATATGTACGTTTGGAATAAGATTCACACTTCTCGAAGTTTGATCGTTAATTGAGTGCATCATTCGCAGTACGAACCACTCCATGCATTACTTTCTTGTCTCAAAGCAATGTTAATTCTATATGTTCTTTTGAGTTGGGACAAAATATTGAAAGGTGAGAAGCAATATTAGCTTTAAAGTACGCTACATGCTCGTAAAAAGTAAAACTCATGTAACTTCATCCTATATTTTAAGAAGCCAGATTAAATAATAAGTATTGACTAAAAGAACTGAAACAAAAAGATATGACCAAAAAAGCGTGTATCTCATTTGATTATGTTCATTATTATTATTGTTAAGAAATATGAACCGTTTATTATCAAGCAGGATTAAAATAAGCAAAGAAATTATTGATCAAAATAAAGATGGATAAAGTTCACCATTGAAAGAGATGCATAAATTTTAAGAACATTAGAATGAGACTTTTGGGGACTATTCCAGATGGCTATTTCACGGTTGATTATATTGCTCGTTTAAGTATCAATGAAAAAAGTTTTGACTACGAAAGCTTCTCTGAGTTTGTAATCGCCCTTTATATCTGTTCAAGACGATTGTAAATTACTTTCAGCCACATAGTTTGATTGATATTCATAGTGAAAGTGCGTTCATATCCGTAATTAAATTTAGCCATGGTATTCTATGACCATTAAAACGAAACGAAAAAATAGACTAAAGCTGTTTAGTCTACCGATAAATATCAGTAATATATATCCAATTCGAGTCAACAAAGACTATCACGTCTTATTTTTTGTATTCCAAACGTTCAGCCTGTTCAAACCATGTTTTTCCCCATATTTACCAAATGACACGTAGTTCGGGATTTTCTACTGTTAGCCTGACCTTTTATTTTCAAGTGATGGATTTAACCATTAGATTTATTCAATGATTAGTGCATGGAGGACAGCTGACAGATGCATTTCAAGTAAGGACCGGAGTCAGACAAGGCTGTTTACTCTCTCCCTTCCTCTTTCTTCTGGTGGTCGACTGGATTATGAAGACCTCGACATCTGAAGGAAAACACGGAATACAATGGACAGCTCAGAATCAATTAGACGATCTGGACTTCGCAGATGACCTAGCCCTCCTATCACGTACACGTGAACAGATTCAGATAAAGACAGCCAATGTAGCAGCAGTCTCTGCATCAGTAGGCCTCAGCATACACAAAGGGAAAACCAAGGTCCTCAAATTCAAAGCGGAGAACAGCAATCCAATCACCCTTGATGGCGAAACTCTGGAAGATGTAGAATCCTTCACATATCTGGGAAGCATCGTCGATAGACATGGAGGTTCAGATGCAGACGTAAAGGCGAGGATTGGCAAAGCAAGGGCCGCATTCCTACAATTGAAGAACATATGGAACTCAAAACAACTTTCAACCAATATCAAAGTGAGAATCTTCAATACGAACGTCAAGGCAATTCTACTGTATGGAGCTGAAACTTGGAGAACTACAACAACCACAATCAAGAAAGTACAAGTATTTATAAATAGCTGTCTACGCAAGATACTCAACATCCATTGGCCGGATACCATCAGCAATAGCCTTCTGTGGGAGAGAACAAACCAACTTCCAGCTGAAGAGGAAATTAGGAAAAGACGATGGAAATGGATAGGACATACATTACGCAAATCGTCAAACTGCATCACGAGGCAAGCTCTAACTTGGAATCCTGAAGGGAAGCGGAAAAGAGGAAGGCCAAAGAACACATTACGTCGGATAATAGAAGCAGATATGAAAAGGATGAATTACAACTGGAAGGAGCTGGAAAGGATTGCCCAGGACAGGGTTGGATGGAGAATGCTGGTGAGCGACCTATGCTCCTTCACGAGGAGTAACAGGTGTAAGTAAGTAAAGTAAGTTTATTCAATGATAAATTGCATGAACTGTTCTTTAAAGATATGGTGTATGGAATATGTTGGTCATTTTTGATAGTCTGATGGGGCGGCTTTTAGCTTATTTTATTTACCGTATACTGAAAATTTGGTCAGTGAATATATAGAGATTACATATTATTCACACACAACAAAAGCGTCAGTATACTCTATTTCTATCCCACATTTTGTATATATTACACCCAAATAATTTATAAGGACTTCGTCAATCTACTTAATCTTAAAAACTGTCCAACACTATGTTTAAAATTCATTTAGAGAACCGGTTGTCAATAGACATTGATCCCTATAATCTCTTTGCTTAAACAATATGTTTTTAAAGAACTTCATGATGGAATACATCTCCAGATGGAATAAGGCAGCAAATAAAACACTTTTTTATGTTGAGATCTGGATGCTATGAATGGTGTAGATACTGTGTGTTCAACATAAGCTGGAAGAATATATTTCACTCAATACATCATTTTTTGGTTTTTTGGCGTTTTATTACATCCGAACCTATGCAGCAGATTTTCTTACACCTGCTATTTATGAATATGTAGTAAAAAAGAAATAACTGAGAGTTTGGAAGAGTTAAAAACCAATGATTTTGCTCTTAAGTAAATTAAATGAGTTATAATCTATTGAGTAACGCTGATATTTAGTGGTAAGAAATTTAGGCTTGTACTGACTACCGTGCTTCGTTGTTTATATTCTAATACTTTTTCAGCCACTTTTTAAAGCCAGTTTTACGCGATTAATCTCTGATTCTACATTGTGACTAACATCGAATGTTTAATAGAGTTATTGCTTCTCGGTTGAAGACGTATAACACTCTTGTTAATTCTTTGCACACAATTTAAACTTAACACGAAGTACATATGTCTAAAATAAATAGTAATATAACTCAATATTACCTGTCTTTTGTTGTAATATGCGATATCCGAGACTTGAGACTGATGTAAAAATGTTCTAGAAACAAACTTGACCACTTGAGATTACGTAGGACGAAAGGGAAGAAATTTATTTCATTAACCGGATCAAGAGACTGTGCACCCCTTAGAATATTAGGCCTCCCGGTGGTTCACGTTTTCAATCTTATGCCGTAAGTTCATTTCTTTACCAGTCAGGTAAATATGTTATTTTTAAGATGTCCGATTATCAGAATGTATCATTTTTACAAAGGTTTAAAGTAAAAGCTAAGTCTGATTTAAGTGCTTCGCAAAATCTATTCAGTTTGTTACATTTGCCATTATAATTGTATTGATTGTACGTTAACCCGTCTTTAAAATTCAAAAGGGTTGCTTTTATAACTTCGCCACCAGGTTACCATAGCCTACTTTGTGTGTGCATGGGGTGTTCTTAACCATAGGTTTTCTTATTGTAGGGTTATTTATCGTACGTAGTATTTCGGAGTTTCTATGTCAGCATTCATTAGTGGGAGGCTGAGTCTTTTCATTCTATTAGTTAGCTTTTACATTCAGATAACAACTTATTCCTTACCTTTATTCTAGTTTTAAAGAGCCGTTTTGACAGATATATGGTAAATTTCGCATCTAAACGTTTAGCTTAATGTTTTGAGTATGTATACACATATACAGGCAGTTAAGATCTATTCAGTCTTAAGGAGAAGTTTGTTAACCCTATTTGGCTAGTTTAATATCTGTGATTCAGTGATTGAATGATAATGGAACATTTTGTGATTAGTTTACATCATAGATCCAACTCATTTGCACTTAAACATCATAGATGTTTTCAAAAATTCAAGATAATGATATTTCTGGTAGGTTATTGAAGAAAAACTGAGAGCAATAAGTATGAGAAATATATCACTCATAATATCTGAAACTTCAATTTGTACCTTTAACTGTTTTGCAGTCTTATACTTTACAGTAGACATTTTACTCTGCGAAGAGAAGACAATATCTAATACCGCCATCTCAAAATGATATTTTTATTCACTGTATATCAGCAAACCATGGTCAGTGGTTTTTTTGTGTACCGGTCAAATAGAATTGGAACAAGCGACCTGATGATTGAATTAAAGAGTTAGGGGCAAATTTATTGTTAATAAGTAATCGTTTATAGATTGTGCATTTTCCAGTTATCCTGACGTGATTCCTCGATACACTAAATTAAAGTATATAGAGACCCACGTTTCCAGTTTATTTTACTATTAACAGCATTTTGATTGATTCTAATGACACGAGTTTTAACAGGCTTGTTTGGTAGAAGGTAAGTTCCTTTAGTCTCAATCTGGATCGAGACAAAAAAGTTCCTATTCTAGCAGACGTCTTCCTCTAATATATATTACATCAAGAGACAACATCATCACGGCAGTATGCACAAGGTCCACATGTCATTTGATTACTAAAATCACAAATAACAGAACTTCTTAATAGTTCCATTTGTTGTAGCCGCTCAATTATCACTGTTCCTCAAAAATTCGCTGTGAACCGATCGTATGTGAACATCAGTTGCTGAAATTGGTGCTGTGACCTTGAAATCCTTGCAACGCTTCTGATTGACTCGCCCATAAATCATAGTCTTGCCGGCACCAATCGTAGCTCAAGACTTCTTTATAACCTATTTGTCGTGCATAGGTTTTTTGATAAACTAAAATGTTTTTATCTTTACTTTATAGATATACTTTTGGCAAAACTGCAAAACATCCATTGATTAGATTGTTATAATTCTTTACGGCCAGTGTAATAAATATACTCCTATCTTCTGACTGATAATTAAATATGAGTGTGAAAGTGGACATTCAATCTTCTAATTTCTGTCGTATTAATGATGAAAGTGATCACCATGAACAACTTATACCAGAAGATACAATTTCAACTGTGTACAGTATGTTTAAAAATTTTTATTGTTTTATTATAGTATTCTCAGACATACGTCTTCCAATAAAAGAATGATCAATCGCAGTCCTAAACATCAGTGGGAAGATTCAAACAAACAATGCTAAGTGAATTTAAACTTCACCCCATTGCACAAACAAGTGGCTATCAGGACTCAGTAGCTAAGTGAATAAGACGATGGCGTTTGAAACGAAATGTACTGAGTTCGAGTCTCAGAATTCTAGTGAGAAACAATGACCAGTAGAATTCAACCGAGTTTGTTGTGAGATAGTAACTCACTCATGACAATGGTACATGGTGGCACAATTTTGTGGATTGGTTGAAATCAAACATTTACACCGTTGAATACCGGCCAGCTCACTGGTCTATATATAAATTTTATTATATAAATATTTATTTAAACACATAAATATTAGTACAAGGGGCACCAAACAGATATGCGCCACATAAATCATTCGATTTATATTAGGGCTGGGATACCACCCGGATGCCCAAACCGAAGCAGATGGCTTTTTCAGGAAGCCACACCCGGAGCCATTGACCTAAAGATCTAATCCACAAGGCAGTGAAGCAACGTCAGGAGATGCAGTCACATGGTAGCCCGTGACCAACAATTGGTTCATATGTCATTTGTTCCTTTAGGATCCTTGAGACCATGTACACCATTGGTTTGGAATGAGGGTTTTCCAACTCCCCTAGGTGGACTCTCCATGTCCACCAACCCGGTTGAAGCTCCAGACATTCAATTTTTATCATCCCAATTTCGTAAACAACACCCTCGCTATGTGAAGGCAGTAGGTAGGACTTCCCTGTCAGTGGTTGTATGCATGTGGCTATGTGAAAGCATTTCGAGAGGAAGATTTGACTCTTATTCTGAAATTAATGTGTTCTATTCTTTTATAGACGAACAACCAAATGTCAAGTTAGATGATAATGAAAAACTAGCAAATGATTCAAATGATAGTTTACATGAAGTTTTAGATGATTTAAACAAATTCAATGATGAACTAAAGAAACCATTCAATGATTCATTCCCAGTTGATTTATCTAATTTACCATATCCTCCTGGTTATTCTATTATAAAACAAAATGATTCAATGATAAATTGTGAAAATCAATATAAGGAGTTAAATGAAATTGAACAGGAAAATTCAAAGGAACCAAGGTATCTGTATATTGTTTAATGTGATGTAATCAATCAAGTTATCGATTTGTTCTATATGCAATTAGTTCCCTTTGTGGGTTTAAATAAAATCAGAACGAGCATGGGTACAGAATAATATGAATTCATTATATTTCATTAGGTTCTCATTAGCTGCTTACATAACTGGTTCGATTTGAGCACCCGGGTGATATCCAAGCTTTCATATAAATCGAATGATTTATGTGAAGCATATCTGTTTGGTGCCTCCTTGTACCAATCTTTATGTGTTTAAGTCATGATTCAATTGAAGCTAGACCACTATGGAAAACCTGGAAACACTGAACGGCTGCTTCGTCCTAGCCATTAGACCACTGGGCCGGCATTCAGCGGTGTTAATGTCTAACTTCAACCAATCCACGAAATTGCGCCGCCGTACACCATTGTCTGCTGTGAGTTACTATCCCACAACAGACGTGGTTGAACTCTACTGGTCACGGCTTCTCACTAGAACTCCAGGAAACGGCTCTTGAAGTCAGTCACTAGTGAGCATTTATTGATTTATATCAGAAGGGGTTTTGAGGAGATTCAATGGCCCCATTATTTCAACTATTGAAATTACTAAAATCTCCATAAAACCCCCTTCTGAAACTAAATAATTGCTTACAACCAAATACGTATTAGAATTTTACATTGAGGTAAGATATAGTGTGGAACAATTGACATAAGCGAATGTAAAGATTTTGAATGACGAAAGTTATAATATATATGCATGAACATGTCAGAGGTTATTTGGTATTAGGATCAAGGAAACATTAGTGATGGGTGATGTAGTCGTTGAGTGAAGTTAAGAGACAGATAAAATAAATTATGTGATAATTTTAAAGGCAATTACCAAGTTACATGTACGTACCAAAGCACATACATTGGAAGAACCGAGAGAAGAGTATATGTTCGCATTTCTGAGCATATTCCAAAAAAATTGAAACTACAAGGGACAAAGGCTTTCAACGGTGCAATGGCTCGACATTTACTTGATATCAAGTATACCATTGACATTTCTCATGCTTTTAAAATTATTATCGGATAAAGAAATACTGCTTCACTCCGTTTTGCTGAAGTGATCACGACAAAAAAGAACTCAAACCGGATCTATGTATTCAATAAGAGACAGTAATAAACCTATTACCACCCTGGTTATTCCATTTTTTTTTACCATTAGTTATATATTGTTAATGTTTTGGCTTGCTAATATTCCTCTCCCATTACCGAATTCTCAAACCACCCTTTGTAATGAATTGTACTATTTACTCAGAAGACATAGCCATCTCTCATGTTCAATTCTTTTCTAAAATGTTAAATCTGAGACAAGAAAACAGTGTAAATTAATGAAGGGTTAACTGAAGAGCGTGGTTTCAGATGTCTTTGAGGGATTGTTTGGACAATGAGAGTGGATATTGAATAAGCGTACCACATATAATGAGGGATAAGACAGACTATATAATTGAGGTAGATTGTATGTAAGGGGAATTTTGGATTGTTTAGATCGTTAGAGAAAACTGCAAGGGAGATGTTACACTCTTATGTTCTGAGCCTAATATGACAAAATCTCAATCTATCGAGCTCCATGATTCCTATAGATTCAACCAGGGAGTCGCCATAGATCGGTATCCGGCTTTAATATCAACGTGCCATGTAATAAACTAATATCCTTTCTGCTATCTATACTAAATTTCTGTATCACTAAATAATGCAGAGTAATAAATCCACAGCCACAAAACATATGGCCACCCCTAGCTTTCTTCCAACCTACTCCTACATCATAAAACATTGCTCGTCGGAGAAGTCGGTGGTTGGGCATAGGTAACACGTGTCCCATCCATCTCAACTGATGAACTATTATTACTTCATCAATTAATTTGCCATCCTTACCTAGTACCCGTTTCCTAACAACTACTTACTCGGTAGTCGCAGGATATACGAGCAATGCTTCGAAGACAACTATGATCGAATAATAGTAACCTAGGAATATCCTCTACTCTTACCGACCATGTTTCACCGCCATAAAGTAGGACGGAACAAACTGTTGCACAGTAAACACGTCCTTTGACTGATAGACGGATATCTCGCCTACGCCATAAATGACGCAAGTTGGCAAAAGCTAGTCAAGCCTTTTGTATCCGTGTTGAGATTTCGTGGTAGTCGGTGACGAACAGTTGGTTCATACGTCATTTGTTCCTTCAGGATCCTGAAGACCATGTACACCATTGGTTTGGAATGAGGGTTTTCGAGCTCCCCTAGGTGGATCCTCCGTACTCACCAACTCCGTTAGATCGCCGGACACTCGCTTATCGTCCTGTCAATCTTGTAAACAACAGTAATGCCACAAAAAGTCAGTGGCCAGGACTTCCTTGACAGTTTTAATAACCTTAGATATTGATGTACCTTTATAGGAATTTATATACGTAAGTCAGTCTATTCGACGTACTATTTCATAGATCTTTCATCTTAAGAAGAATCAACCTATAAAAGTGATTTTTTCTGTTACATTTTAGAATGACAAAAAAATTTTTGAAACAACATTGTGCAAAGAATAAACTATATCAAACACCACAATTAAACGATATACTTTATCTGCATTATAATGGTAAATTATGTTTATGTTAATAATCTATCTATGAGTAAACCATACTGATATTCTATTATTATTATTATTACTGTTAGTAGTGGTAGTGGTAGTAGTAGCGGCAGTATTATAATCATTACTATCAGTAGTAGTGTAGTGAACAGGACCACCAGTGGGGACAATCGAATGTATTTGGCACAAAGTTACAGGACTTGGTAATAAAATCTAACAATCAAATAGTAAATGCTTAATTTACAAAATGTCCATCGATTGTCTCATAATGACTCAAGCTTCATTGTTCTTGCATTTTAATACAAATTACATTTTGTTTTCCATTCTTTACTGTTCGATCCTCTTGTCTCTCTGCTGCCAGACATTCTGTTCACGACTAACATCATCCACTACTTATATCAATATAAGTAGCATACACCACAGTAGTAGTAGTGCTAGTACTAGTATTAGTATTAGTATTATTTTGTACAGAACTACTCGATTTTAAGATGACTTGGGTTATAGATGAACCATACAAATTTGTGAAAAACTGACCTGTTATTATATTCTGTTTTTGAGCTCATTATAAGATTGAAGCCAGAAAATCTTGTTTTTGTAGTTCAACATGAGTGTTTTAATTTAATCATACATTGAACTGATAACCAATTTTTTGTAGTACTAATGATTTGATCATATACTCTTTTGATGAAAGCGGTCTAACGAATAGTTAGATTTATATGATATCATTGATTGAGCTGGATTTAATTGTCATATCTGACAGGTTCTTAAATCAAACTAGCAGATAAAACCGTGAGACTATCATTTATGGACGACCTATGGGCGATGCTCGTTTGACCTCGAGAGTGTTCACTTAATATCCAGGATCAAATGAAGGTTATAAATTTGTATGAGGAATTATAATTATAATTTACAGTTGATGATGAAGGTTAGGAATTAGATTTCGAGTTTTTATCATGAACTGACATCACCGAAAATACCAAAACTGTATTTATCCAAATGGATGAATGAATTTCGCGCCAAAATCCGAGATGTTTTATCTTATATCTGATTAGTTCATCCATTAATTGTAGTCTTGCCTTTACTTCTAATAACCATTCAACTTTAATAGTGACAAACTATCATATCTATATGATAATCATCAGGAGTACTTAATAGCCTAACAAAATATGGTTAAATTCAAGACGTTCCATCTTCATAGCAAATCATGAAATCTAATAGTTCAAGGTTTTTAAACTTGACTCAATTCACAATTTAACAAAGTGGTTTGGTTGAAGTTAGATATTAACATCTCTGGACGTAAAGCGTTCGCACGCGAGACTGAAGTTCTTTAGTTCGAATCCAACGTGTCGGATCGTCGATGTGTGCTGCTGAGGAGTAGTCCCATACTAGAACAAGAATGGCCATAGCGATTTAGCTCTAATCAACTCATGAATTCAACTATTAAAAGTCAAGAGATTTTTATCCGTTAGAAACAAAATTGTGATATAATATAATAATTATTAAATTCATCAGTCAGTTAATATTCAACCATCAGAGAAAATCTGGAAGCAATCATTCAATGACTGTTTCGTCCTAACATAGAACTCTTCGGTAGCGCTCACCCATGATTTCGCCTGACGAGTAATATAATTACTGTTAATTCATGATTCACTCTAATGAAAGAAAACAACAACTTTTGGATTAGTTGAAGTTAGAAATGAACACCATTAGATAACGGCCAGCTCAGTAGTCTAGTGATTAAGAATTCTCTCGCCAGACTGAACACTCCTGGGTTCGAATCTCGCGAGGCTGCTGGATCGTAGATGTGCACTGTCAAAGAGGAGTCCCACAATAGGACGAAACGATCATTCAGTTCTTCCTCTAATCTTTCTATACTGATCTAGTTTCAATCAACTCATAATCTCATTTTTTTTTTCTTTTTTTTACAGGATTTTCCAAAATTGAAAATCTTGAAGAATATACAAATTTAAAATGTTTATTCTTAGAAGTCAATGGTATATTGAAAATAGATGGATTACATAATCAAACTGAATTACGTTCATTATATTTAGCCAAAAATTTAATACGTTCTATTGAAAATTTAGATCATATGAAATATTTAGATACATTAGATGTTAGCTATAATATGATTAGTAAAATTGAAAATCTTGGTAAGTAGTTGTTGTTATGTCATCTCAGAAAGGGGAATATTTTTGTGTTATTGTGAATAGTTGAGATCATCATGGAAAACTTGGAAGTACTGGACGACTGTAAGAATTTCATCAGGTTTCGTGTTACTCGGTACTCGTTAGCAAGGTGTACCAGTAATCTTGAGGTGTCAAGTCATCTAGACTGGTGGCCACATTGCAACATGGTCGATAGCATTCGATCTGCACTAAATAAGGACTTGACACACATGACATTGATCACCACCCAGTGATCAATCAATTGAAATCAACATTATTGGATGCCGACCGGTTCAGTGATGTAGAGGCTAAGAGTTTGTATGCGAGACTGATAGATTTTGTTCTCTGAGTTGGATGGTTTGATTGTGGAACTTTCATTATTCTTCTGAACGACATCATCAGCAAAAACTTCAGATAGAAGTGAACTTGTAGTGTTGGTTATTATGTTAAACCCATATACCTTATTCTAGCATTCGGACAGACCATTTCATTCATTCTACTTCAGTCACATTCTGATCTTGTTATTTATTCGCTCATCAATTCTTGTCTGTTTTTAGGTAGGTGTGTGTACATTTCTCATCCCATTACTAATCACTGACAAGTGGACTGAGTCATGTTGGTAGGTGTAGACTACCTGGTTGGGGACCACGAGATGATAGCAACCGATGGTTAGAGACCCTGAATGACATGGCTCAAAATCGTTTGCAATGGGGCAGGTGCATCCACTCTTTGTGTTCTCCCACATTCTAATCTTCTGAATTCTTCATGTCCCTTTCTTTTTCCTCTTTCCAAATTTATTTCACTGGATTATACTCTTTAAATAACATCTCCAAACACTAATCTTCCCGATTACTGCTTATACTCTTACCACCTCTATCACTACGGGATTTGAATCGATAACTGCATCTCTGTACTAATGTGGTATGGCAACTTGAACTGATGTACGTACGTACGAAGTTCTACGTTGTTACTGACTGACTGACTTTCGTGTAACTATAAATATTGATTAACGCCTAGTTAAATGAGAGTTGGCTTACCAGTCATCTCCACTCTGCGTCGTTTCTCTTCTCTCTATTCCATTCGCTTTATATACAAAATATACGTATTCACAAGTCCATTCTCGTTATTCGACTTATTTAATTCCGTTATTGACTAACGCGATTTAAGTCGATGATGGTATACGAGGATAGGCGATAACAAACATTCATACGATCTAAGTGGAGTCAGATCCACGGGCCACTAAAGTGGAGAGCCCATCAACAAACATCATCCGATCTAAACGACGACAAAATAACGGGCCCCACAAACCGTTCGAATTTCTCCACATGTGGTTCACAACTTATCCTGTAGACCCCGATGATGATTGGTTCTTGTCGACCTTAAACTTGTTATTGTTTACTTCTTTGTTTTGGTTTTATCTCCCATTGGTTTGATTTTTATTCCTATGCGCCACATAAATCATTCAGTTTATGTGAAGGCTGGTATACTGCCCTGTTATAACTTGAGACTGCCGATTAGAGAGCAGTGACTTATCGATCGGACCAATGACGCGTAAAACACGTGCGAGCAGTGTAGAGTCTTGATTGGTCCTGCTTTCCGCCTAGCCCAGCCAGTTAAGTCCAGAACACCAATCTCAGCCTCTGTAATATGAATCATTATATTTCAAACATACTGAGTTTATATACCAATCAAAAAGACCACAACGTACCAATAAAATATGAAACAACATTTGTACGAAAATTAGCGAGATGTGGCTGTGAATGACGGAGGTAGTAATTAATATATTGGGTATAACTCAAGAATGGTAAAACATATAATAATGGTTCATAGGTCAAAATAAAGCTTATAATAAGAGGAATATGAATATGCATAGTTTAGTTACTTAATAATTCTAAAATAGAAATATACATATAGTATTGGTCCATCAATAGATCCAAAAAGTTATCATTCATTGTTCTTGTCGGGACATAACATGCCCGGGTTCCCACACCCAAGCAAGTGGTTTTGCTAAAGGGCCACACTCCGAGCCTTTGACCTAGAGGTCTTATCCACAAGGCATTGGATCAACGTCAGGAGATTCAGTTCCATGATAAACGGTGACCAACGATCGATTCGTATGCCATTTGTTCCCTCAGGATACTGGAGACCATGTACACCATTGGTTTAGAATCAAGGTTTTCTAACTGCCTTAAATGGATCATCCATATCCACCAACCCGGTTCAAGCATCAGACATTCTTATTTCATCCTGTCAATTTTGTAAACAACAGTAATGTCACAAAAAGACAGTGAATAGGACTTCCCTATCAATGACTAAATACCCGTGGCTGTGTGTGACCGTTTCAAGTGAGAAAGTTGACTCTTCCCACTTTCGGCCGAGTGCTATATATATATATATATACAATATTATTCCATTTGATAGTTCACAGAAGTTTCTCTCTTCTTAATCTTCACTTGAATATAACATCAACTTGTCAAGAATATCATCATTATTTACCAAAAAACAAACAAACAAACAAACAAATAAATAAACAAACCAAAAAAATTTTTTTTTTGTTTTTTATTAATCATTAATTTTTTTTAATTTTTTAATTTTTTTTTTATTTTTCTATCCCCAACCAAATAAGATTTACTGCCAAATTTTACAAAATTAATTATATCCCATAATAAATTAACCGAAATTAATGATTTAGTTCATTTAATTAAATGTGAACAATTATCTGTACTTGATATACAATATAATTTTATAAAAGATCCTAATATTGTTGAAGAGGTATTTGCTAAATTACCAAATTTAGTAAGTTTATATTATGAATACATCATATGGATAATATGATCTTTGGTTTCTTTTCTTTTTTTGTTGCTAAGAGAACTTTAATATTATATTGATTATTATTTTATTAAAACATATCAATTGATTTGATAAGATGATGATTGAAAGTAGTGTACACTGCGCGGCAGTCCGTTCTGTTTTAATTTACGGCTGCGAAACATCATAGGCTACTAGTATTTGACCACAGATGCCTTAGAAATATTGCTGGCGTCTGTTGGGATCACTGGGTAAGTAACAGTGAGGTTAGACGCAGGGTATTAGGGAATGATGGTAAATCACTTGGTGAGGTTGTGAATCTTCATAGACTGAGATGGTTGGGTCACGTGTCAAGTACTCCTGAACACCGATTACCACGGCGTGCAATGACAACCGGTGTTCGGGATGGTTGGAAAAAAGTTAGGGGCGGCCAAACCAAAACATGGCATCAGTGGTTGAAGTCACTAACTTCTAGTCTGAGCTATGTTAGTAGATGCAGACTACTTGATTGGGGTCCCCGTGACTGTCGTAACCAATGGTTGGAGATTCTGAGTGAAATGGCCCAGAATCTATCGCAATGGCGTCGTTGTATACATTCACTGTCTTCCCTTAAACTGTGAGATTAAAATCGCTTCATATCTTTCTTTCTTTCTGTACTATATCCTTATATGCAATCTTTCTTTTATATATTACCACCTCTGAATTAACTACTTTTATGAGTCCGGTGTTTATCTTCTTGTGTTAACGAGGTATGGCAACTTGGACCGATGCATAAATGTGCCTGGTCCTACGTTGTAGCTGACTGACTGACTGACTGACCAGTCGCACTCTACAGTGAACAAGAAACTCTGAATGTAGGTTGCGTGTTATTTGGCATTTGTCAGCAAGATGATATGTAGCAGTAATGTTGAGGGAACTGATGCGCTTTGACAGATTCGATCCCATATCAACTGGGTTCATAATCAGTGGGATTATCACTGAACTATTTGGATAGTGATTGATCTCCTGTAAGACTGAGATGTATTTATGATTGATTGATCATTAGTTGGTGATCATTGTCATGTATATTAGATTATTTTTAGTGGAGATTCAGTCAGTCAGTTACAACGTAGGATCAGGCACATATATGCATCTGTCCAAGTTGCCATACCTCATTACCACAACAAGATGAACACCAAATTTATAGAAGTAGTTACTTCATTGGTGGTAATATAGAAAAGAAAGATTGCATATAAGGACATAGTACAGGGAAAAATAATCATTTCGTAGAAAGAAAGATATGAAGCGATTTTAATCTCTTAGTTTAAGGGAAGATAGAGAGTGTATACACCTACGCCATTGTGATCGATTCTGAGCCATATTAAATAGAGTCTCCAGCTATTGTTTACGGTAGTCACGTCGATCCCAACTTAGTAGTTTGTATCTACCGACATAGCTAAGACTAGAAATTAGTGACTTTGCGAACTGATACCATGTTTTGGTTTGCTGCCCCCTAACTTTCTTTTAACTGTCTTCAACACTAGTCAGCATTGTACATCTTGATAATCGGTTCAGAGTTCAGAGTTTCCTGTTGACTGCCTCCAAACACCAACTTATTCCAACATAGTACATACAATGTCAAGTCACCTAGACTGGTGGCTAGATTGCAACTTGGTCGATAAGATTCAATTTTCACTAAGAAGGACCTGATATTGATCAACACCCAGTGATCAGTCAATTATAAACAAACTGACTTGTTTTAGTATTAAAGTTACATACATAGTATATCCAATGAATACATGAACTGAGTTAGTTAGGTTATGAGTTATGTAAGATTTTCAAATTCTTATGTCAATGAAATATAACCGGTATGTTATACTTTGAAATTTGATTATACTTAAATATCACTTGCTAAACTAAGATTTCAAGCGAAATCGATTGTTGATAAATCCCTTCGGTCTATTATTTAAACACTTAAATATTTACTATAAAGTAGAACCATATTATACTATATGATGTTTTAGTAAGCCCATTCAACTATTGTATTAGTTGTATGTTCACTGTAATCCACTATGTAAAATTTCTGGGTGAGACTGAAAGTTCTGGATTCAAATCCCACGTGCGGGATCATGGACGTATAGTGTTCAGGAATTCCATGCTTGGATGAAACGGCGATTCAGTACATTCAGGTTCTCAATGGTAGTCTAAGGTCAATTGATTCATGATCTTAATCAGAAACTTAATAATAATAATAGTAAAAATACATTAGATTGATTACAGTTTGACCTCATTTGGAATACTACTGAAAACCAAGAATATTAGATAATTGACTCATCCTAGTATGAAACTCTTAAACAATGCACATCGACGATGTCGGATGTAACAATGATTTGTAACAATGAGAATAAATTTATATCATGATTACACACTATTAACAAGTCTCAACCTCGATAGGAAAGAAGGTAAAACAGTTTATCTCTCTGACTACCTGAAACCAAGTACTATCACATCATACCGAACGTGATGTTAAGTCCCATAGACCATTGGATACATTTCAACATCCTCATTTCAATTCGTTCAGAACTCAAATGAATTGACATGGATGAAATTGCTTGCCAATTACAGATCAATATCAGATGGGTTTTGTGGATATTATAGTAATTTCAATGGTTAAGATCGTGAGTCAATTGAAGCTAGACCACTATGGAAAACCTGGAAGCACTGCGCATCCACGACCTCGCCCCCCCGCGAGATTCGAACCCAGGACCACGAGACCACTGAGTTAGCATCCAACGGTGTTAATGTCTAACTTCAACTAATCCACGAAATTGAGCGACCCATCCACCATTGTCTTCCGTGAGTTACTATCTCACAACAGACCTGGTTGAACTCCACTGGTCACTGCTCCTCAATAGAACTCCAGGATATACCTCGTGAAGCCAGTCACAATAGGTCGAAACAGCCGTCCAGTGCTTCCAGGTTTTCCATAGTGATCTAGCTTCAACTGACTCATGATCTTAACGATTGAAATTACAGATCAATCCATGTACTTATTTACATGATCAGATTTTGCATTATAAAGAATGAAACTACTTGAAATTAATGAGTAGTATCTAATGAATAAGAATTTACTTTATTCATAATCCACGTATTTTGTTCTTTATATATAAAAACAACATTTCCAGAGAGTTTTATACAATCAAGGAAATCTATTTATTCGAGAAGTGAAGAATTATCGTAAGAATATTATTAATCAATGTGTAAGTTTATAAACGAGGGTAGTTTTATATTAGTAATATGATTATGTAATCTGTTGGTTAAATTTACTAATGGAGATAATAAAAAAATCTTTTTTCTTTTTCAAAACTATAAGATTTATCCATATTGTTCATTTCAAAATTATTGCCCATATCGTTTGTATTATTATTGTGTTCTAGCGGTTAGATGGTTTAACTGGGAAACTTTATTATCATTAGCGACACAGGATCATCAACGCATATTTCAAGGATTGGTTGAGATTAGACATTAATACCCTTTTTTTATCTAGGCTCAGTGGTATAAAGGTTAAACGTCCATGAGTGAAACCGAAGGTACTGTGTTCGAATCCTTTTTGCGGGGTTGCGGGTGTGTACTACTGAGGAGTCTCGTACTAGGACGAATCGGCCGTCCAGTGCTTCCAAACTAATAATGGTGGTCTAACGTCAATTGATTCATGAATTCAACTATTAAATAATACTTATTACTAATAAAAAGTGAATTCAGCATTGGTAATCTATTTGATAACAAGTGTACTTACAATCCTGTCCAAATCTTTCATGCATACATTCTCAAACCCACTCTGTTCTGGGCCTGCTTTTCTAGTTCCTTCCGATTGTTGTTCATTCTTCTCATGACTTTCTCCATTTCTCCACGTAATGTGTTCTTTGGTCTTCCTCTCCTCCTTTATTTAGACTTGAGGATTCCATGTGAGAACTTGCTTTGTGACATAGTTGGGTGGTTTCCTCAATGTGTGTCCTATCCACTTCCAGCGCTTCTTCCTGATTAATTCCTCCTCACAAATCGTGTTTGTTCTCTCGCATAGTAGGTTGTTATCGATAGTGTCTGGTCAACGGATCCGAAGTATTTTGTGTAGATAACTGTTAACAAACACCTGTACATTCTGGATGATGGCTTTCTTAGTTCTCCAAGTTTCCGCTCTATACAGTAGAACTGTGTTGACATTTGTATTGAAAATTCTGACATTGGTCTTGATTGAAAGACAGTTGTTTTGAGTTCCAGATATTCTCCAGTTGTAAATATGCTGCTCTTGTTTTGCTGATCCGCGCTTTCACATCTGCACCAGATCCACCGTGTTCATCAATGATGCTGCCTGGATATGTGAAGGTTTTCACCTCCTCCAAATCTTCTCCATCAAGTGTGAATTGATTGTTGCATGTTGTGTTGAGTTGGAGAATCTTGCTTTCCCATTTGTGAATGTTGAGACCTACTGCTGCTTAAGCTGGTGCTTCACTGGTCGTCTTCTCGTGCATTTGTTGTTGCATGTGCGATAGAAGAGCTAGATCATCTGCGAAGTCTATATCGCCCAGCTGCATCCTAGCTGTTCCCTGTATCTCATGCTTCCCCTCAGATTTTGACATCTTCATAATCTAGTCGATTACCAGGAGGAAGAGGAAGGGTGAGAATAAGCAATCTTCACCAATATATACATATATTATATTTTTTTTCTTATTTCAGAAAAACCTCACTTATCTAGATGATCGTCCAGTTTTTCCAATGGATAGAGCATGCGCTGAAGCATTGTAAGTGTATTCTTATAATTAAGTGTTTCATTCAATTGTATATAACATAGTTACTCGGGGGGAATTGAAAAAGAACGTGAAATTAGACAACAATGGATTGATGCAGAACAAAAAAAGATTTTGGATAGTGTTAAATGTAAGTTTATTATTCACTTGTTGCTGTTTTTACTTGTATCTTACCATTGTCATTTAGGACTGCAATTGATCAGTCTCATGTTGTCATACGTGCATCCTGTGAGGATTGCCTCGATATTGCCTTAAGTCACAAAGATTTAAGCAAAGATTCATGTGCATCCAGCTGACGAGTCCCAAATAGGATGAAACGCGTATCCTGGATTCTACTGCTAGCCACTATCCATCTTTGCTTAATAAGTTTATTATTGTTATATTATACTTTCTTATCATCAAAATAATAGTTTGTGTAATGAATATTCATTTTAAACGTGCTAACCATTTGCTTATTCATTTTATTTTAAGGGTTATCCAATAAGCGTCAAGTCATAGAAGCAACACGTCATAAGACTGAATTAAATAAACAAGCTGAAGAAGCTGGTTTATCAACTGACGACATACATGTTACACCAGGTGATGTTGACTGGTTATATGGAAATGTAGATAGTGCAAAAAATGAAAGTGATTCAGATCAAGAACTTAAAGAAACAAATAATGATGTAGAAACCTATACTGTATCTTCATCAAATGCAAGAGATGAAGAACTTGATCCTATGACAGATTGTGAACCATTGAACACCCAAATATCTGAAGAATTCTATTCATCAGAGATGGTTAACTTAAAAGCTGATAACACAGAGTTGAATAGTTCACTGAAAAAGAATGACGAAGAGTTAATTTTTGATGATAATACTGTTATAAGTGAACAGAAGAACAATTCTAATGAAGATGAAGTAAGTATAAGACAGTACTTTGATGATTAGATCCAAATGTGTAATAATTGATTGACTTGGTACTGTTTGTTTGAATCTTATCATTGACGTTTAAGACTGCAATTGATCAGTCTCTCCAGTGTTTCCAGGTTTCCAACGGTGGTCTAACACCAATCGGTTGATGATCTCAATCAAAAAGTCTCTCTCTTATTGACATATGTGCATACTGTGCGTATTGCCTCGATATAGCCTTAATTCACAAGCATTATATGCAAAGATGGATAATGGCTAGCAGTGGAATCCAGAATGCGCATTTCGTCCTATCTGGGACTCGTCAATTGAATGTACCTGCAACTCAGAGTTGGTGTTCACTCTGGGTCTCGAACTCAGTAGCGTTCGCTTCAAACGCCATCGTGTTATCTACCTAGCTACTGAGTCATGATAGCCACTTGCTTGTGCAATGAGGTGAAGTTTAAATTCACTTGGTATTGCATAATATAAGAATTTTTAAGCTGTTGAAATTGAAATGATCTTGCATATCGACGGATGCTGATAACGTCATGCAGTTCGATATAGCTGCCATATACAAAAACTCCGCCTGGAGTCCCTCCGGGGACTACTGCCGGTCCCAAGCCCGGATAAAGGAGGAGGGTTGGGCATGGGGTTAGTGTCCCCATCCCGTAGAAAACTAACTCGCTAAAAAAACGCTAACCAGAAAAAATTATTCAAATCTTTTAAACTCTGCCCTGGGAGTCAGAAGGTCTTCATTTAGAAGAATTATGACGCCTCATGATGAAAGCCGTATTCCTTCGGAAGTTACGAGGCCGATGCCCCTTCTGACAACCAGAGCGACCATTTATTTAGGTACATGGAATGTTCGTACAATGTGGGACACCGGGAGAGCCTTCCAAATTGCTGCAGAAATGAGAAGATACAACCTAGAGGTACTTGGGATCAGTGAAACACATTGGACACAAGTTGGACAACAACGACTAACTACAGGAGAGCTCCTGTTATACTCCGGCCATGAAGAAGAAAATGCACCACATACACAAGGAGTTGCATTGATGCTGTCCAAACAAGCGCAAAATGCACTTATAGGATGGGAATCTCATGGACCAAGGATCATCAAAGCCTCGTTCAAAACAAAGAAAGAGGGTATTTCAATGAACATCATCCAATGCTATGCGCCTACCAACGACTACAATGAAGACGCTAAAGATCAATTCTACAATAGACTGCAGTCAATCGTCGAAAAGTGCCCAACAAAGGACCTGACTATTCTGATGGGAGATTTCAACGCCAAGGTTGGAACGGACAACCCTGGATATGAAGACATCATGGGACGACACGGACTGGGAGAAAGAAACGAAAATGGTGAGAGATTTGCAAATCTATGTGCCTTCAATAAGGTCAATAAGGCCTTTATTCAGGATACTAAAAAACTCAACAAATTCAAGATAGTCCTCAGCAACAAGTTCCAGGCCTTTCATGATCTACTCAATGGAGAAGGAACTACTGTGGAGAGCAACTGGAAGGGGATCAAAGAGGCAATCACTTCAACATGTCATGAGGTCCTGGGTCACAAGAAGCACCACCACAAGGAATGGATCACTGTTGATACACTGGATAAGATTCAAGAAAGAAGGAACAAGAAGGCAGCGATCAATACCAGCCGAACAAGAGCAGAAAAAGGCAAGGCACAAGCTGAATACACGGAAATAAACAAACAAGTGAAGAGGAGCATCAGAGTCGACAAACGTAAATATGTGGAAGGTTTAGCAACGACGGCGGAAAAGGCTGCAAGAGAAGGAAACTTGAGACAACTGTATGACATGACAAAGAAGCTCTCTGGAAATCGCCGCAAACCAGAACGACCAGTGAAAAGCAAGGAAGGCAAGGTAATCACCAACATTGAAGAACAACAAAACAGGTGGGTAGAACACTTCAAAGAACTCTTGAATCGACCAGCTCCACTGAACCCACCCAACATCAAAGCAGCACCCACGGACCTCCCAATCAATGTTGGCCCACCAACGATTTAAGAAATCAGCATGGCCATCAGGCAAATCAAGAGTGGCAAAGCAGCAGGACAAGACAACATTCCAGTAGAGGCACTGAAGGTAGACATAGCGGCAACTTCAAGGATACTCCACATTCTCTTCAGCAAGATTTGGGATGAGGAACAAGTACCAACAGACTGGAAAGAAGGACTTCTGATCAAAATACCGAAGAAAGGCGATCTCAGCAAGTGTGATAACTACAGGGGCATCACTCTTCTCTCAATACCAGGAAAAGTCTTCAACAGGGTATTGTTAAACAAGATGAAGGACTGCGTAGACGCCCAACTTCGTGACCAACAGGCAGGATTCCGTAAGGATAGATCGTGTACAGACCAAATCGCAACTCTACGGATCATTGTGGAACAATCAATTGAATGGAATCCATCACTCTACATCAACTTCATTGACTACGAAAAGGCATTTGATAGCGTGGACAGAACAACACTATGGAAACTTCTTCGACACTACGGCGTGCCTCAGAAGATAGTCAATATCATACAGAACTCATATGATGGATTACAGTGCAAAATCGTGCATGGAGGACAGTTGACAAAGTCGTTCTAAGTGAAGACCGATATTAGGCAAGGTTGGTCAGCGGCCTATGCTCCATTGGGAGTAACAGGTGTAAGTAAGTAAGTAAGTAAGTAAGCTATATACAAAACCGATATTATTTTGAATGGTCCTTAGATGTATTTGACTGAATATCCACTATGTTTTTTAGTAGTTTACGGGTAAGATCATATCTTAGAAATAGGGTACCAGATAGGGATGGCAAATAGATTGGTGTGGTAGTGAATCTGTATCAAATGAAGTGGTTAGGACATATTTAACGTATGCCTTGCCACCGCTCTAAAAGTGACCGAACGTTATAAAATCTAAATTTGAAACAACTAAAAATAAACTGTAATCGAAGAATAATTACAATAATTCCTTATAACTGAACAACCCTGAAAGCATTGGACGGCCGTTTCGTCATATTCTGGAACTCCCTTACAGTGCGAATACACGACCTCGCATTCCTGATCCAAACCAAGGATCTTCTGCCTCTCACGCTTAACCTATAAACTGCTAAGCTGCCTAACTTCAATCGATCCATGATCTTGCGCAACCCTTCATTCACTGTCTCATACTAGGACGAATCTGTCGTCCATTGTTTCCAGGTTCTAGCTGGGATCGACTAATGAATTCGTCTATTAAAATTCATTATATGTTTATTAAGTTCTCGTCAGATATTTAGAATCCAATTACTCAAAGGTGTAAAACTCTTGAACTTTGAAATGTAATTGATATGGATTTGACTATCACTACTTTTGTAAAGTGATAGGAACTATCACTGATTCATTTAATCATAAAATAGATCTTTGGTTATTAACAGTTACCTAATTTTTAGTTTCAGTCCGTCAGTCAGCTACAACTTAGGACCAGGCACATATGTACATCGGTCCAACTTACCATACCTCATTAACAAAACATGATGAACATCGAATTCATAGAATTAGTTACTTTAATGATAGAACTATATAAAAGAAAGATTGCTTATAAGGATATAATACAGGAAGAAAGAATTAGTTTATAGAAGGAAAGGTATAAAGTAAATTTAATCTCATGGTTTAAGGGAAGACAGAGTGTGCACCTACGCCACTGTGATCGATTCTGAGACATATCACCTCGAGTCTCCAACTATTGGTTACGATAGTTTACGAGAATCTATCAGTACAATAAACTTAGTAGTAATCCACTGATTTTTCTAACCTTTTGGCTTAAATCACTAATAGACGTCGCTTCTGTTTCCACAGCTGTTTGTATATCTTTCCAAACAACATCTGGGTCAGCCTCGTTTTCAGAACCACCTAAGTGCGATTCCAGTTGTTCCTGGAATCTAATTCTGGCTTTCTCGTCACTGAAGTCAACTCTAATGGGTATTCTTAATGTGGCTTTCCTGTGTTCAGATAGGCGCAAGCACCAGTCTGGAAAGGATAGGAGGCTTGATAGTCTGTGTTAATCTTGACAATGATGGCTTCTTAGTTGATCGAACTTTCTCGTGAAAAAGTCGACAGATGGAGCTCCAATCACGTGTTGAGTTAATGAATTCCACTTGTTGATGATGCGATGGTAAATTCGATAATCAGCTGACAAGTAATTTGTTCTAGGCTCGTGAACTTTTTTGGAGTTTCCTCGTAAATTCTCTGTTTTTGAAGACAAAAGTAAATGTGAGTCATTCGATTTTCAACCACTAATTCGTATTTTCAAGTCCTCAACAATCTAGTTCTGTTTGAACATCATGGTATTGTCACCAGACCTTACACAACGTCACTTCATATTGATTACTCCGATCTATATTTGTGTCATCGTGAAAGAGGATTTTCACTTGTTGTTTTACGTGTTGTTTTACATATATCTTCTCATTGTTATTTACGACTTCAGTTAATCAGTCCCATGTTGGCATATGTGCATCTTGTGCGGATTCCCTCGATATTGCCTTAATTCACAAGCATTATAAGCAGAAGCAAGCGGCAATCAGAACTTAGTAACTAAGTGAATACCGTGATGGCGTTTGAAGCGGGCAGTACTGAGTTCGAGTCCCAGGGTGAAAGTCAACTCTGAGATGCAGATACATCCAGCTGACGAGTCCTAAATAGCACGAAATATGCGTCAAACTGGATACCATTGCTAGCCATTATCCATATTTGTTTAATAATGATTTTCACTCATTTACTATTTTGATTTCTCTATTGTAGATTGAATCCATTTCAGTGAATGAAGAAATATCTTTAGTCAAAGTTAACGAAAATATTAATAATTCAATATTCAGTCATTTAAATAATGATAATAATGTCAGTGATCATAATGGTATGAATAGAAGCAATTTATTATCATTCTTAAATATTACAGGTAAAGAAAATGTTCATAATCTATTCATTCATTTCATGTTATGTATATGTATGCAAGAAATAACCTTGAGTACATTGACCTTAAGTCCGCCTGTAGCTCTTCTAGAGTTACTGCCGGTCCCATGCCCGGGTAAAGGAAGAGGGTTGGGCATGGGGTTAGCGACCCCACCCCGTCGATAACTAACTCGCTAAAAAAAACGCTAACCAGAGAAAATAATTCAAACAATTTAAACTCTATCCTGGGAGTTAGAATGTCTTCATTTAGAAGAACTATGGCGGCTCATTGTGAAAGCCAAGTTTCTTCGGAAGCCATGAGGTCGATGCCTCTTCTAACAATCAGAGCAACAATTTTTATAGGTACATGTAACGTCCGAACAATGTGGGAGACCGGGAAGGTCAGTCAAATAGCAACAGAACATTGACCTTGATACTGTTTTCCTTAATGGTTGTTTAACTTAAATAAAATTCACTTATATTCAATCTGAGCATTAGAAATACCAGCCATAATTTATATTATCCAGACTCAAAATCACATGTGATAATATTATGGTGTATGCTATATAAGTAGTATATAATGCTAATCAGGAATAGAATGTCTAGCAGAAAAAGGTCAAGATTATCGAGGAAGAACGAACGGGAGCAGAAAGCAATTGATATGGAAATGCAGGAACAATGGAGTGTGAGATGATTGACGGATATTTGCAAAAGGAACAGTCAAGTTTGTTACAACTGATTGACTTATTTGTGAATGAAGTATTGTACTGTATGGTTCTCAGATTTTACTAGGATGTTCTGTAATGTTGTATTCAAATACATTGGATTGTCCCCACTTGTGTACTCGTTCACTACAATATATAAATAAGATATAAGATCACGATGTACTATGAGTAGTAAGTCGTGACATATGGATAAGCAGAGAATTTTCGAGTAATGGTGAGAGTAATGGACTGTCTGTACCAATATGTTACTTGTATTTTCCTCCTTATTTATTCTCTGATATAACTACAAGTGAATATATTGAAAATTAATGGTTGCTAACTTGTAATGGCAGATAGACATTTTTGTGTTTTTTTTTCTGAATACATATCACTAAGATATATATGTCATGATGGGATTTATAGAAATAGTGTCTATTTTATGGATCCATTGCTGGCTCAGTGGTCAAGAGGTTAGGAGTTGGCGCATGAGATCGACAGATCCTGGATTCGAATCTTGTGAAGCGGGATCATGGATGGGCACTGTTGAAGAGTCCCATATTAGGATGAAACGGCCGTCTAGTGCTTCCAGGTTCTCCGTGATGGTCTAGCTTCAATTGACTCATGACCTCAACTATTGAAATTACTTACTAATTATTAAACATTCAAGTTTGTTTATATTATGGAAGACTACTTGAGTTTAAAGGCAGTTGGACTGTGACAGATAGTGAAATTTAAGATTTTCGTTTCTTTCAGTTTGGTCTTAGTTGTCTGGACGTAACTGAACTCCAGTATTAATCCCCACTACGGGATCCTAGTCCATTAAAGTTTTCTACAAACAACCAACCCGTTATCCACCAAGCTAATAAGTCTGAGTAGCAACTGGTTTGTACAGATGGATGAATTTTTTGGTCTGCATTGGCTATTTGTACAGCGAAATCGATTTGTTATGTGGATAACGCGTAGATATTTGACCTGAAAGTTACTGAGTTCTAGTCATTGTATGAACATCAAAATTAAGGTACAGGTACATCCAGTTGACGAGCTTTAAACATGACGAAACTTATGTTCCGGATTCTATTATTGGTCAGTATCAAAACCTTGCTTAAATACCTAAATTTTTAAGTTAATGGTTGCTCTGGTTGTCAGAAGAGGCATCAGCCTCGTGACTTCCGAAGAAACTCGGCTTTCACAATGAACCGTCATAATTCTTCTAAATGAAGACATTCTAACTCCCAGGGCAGAGTTTAAATGGTCTGAATTATTTTTTCTGGTTAGCGTTTTTTGAGCGAGTTAGTTATCTAAGGGATGGGGTTGCCAACCCCATGCCTAACTCTCCTCCTTTATTCGACCTCTGAGTCGGCAGTAGCCCCGAGGGTGGCTCCATGCGGAGTTCTGCTTAAATACACTTCTGATTTATTATCACCATCAAGGTAATCCGCATAGAATTGTTTCAAATGTTATCTTTCTCACTGAATATTATAAAGCTCTTATCTTATTAACAACGGTTTAAGAATTGCTTTCTATGATTACTGTTTGTTGTTAAAGATTTTATAATGATTAGTTTTAACTAAAGTTGATTTTTCTCATGGATTTCTTTCTTTGTTAAACAAGTAGAACTACTGAAAATCAGTGATTAAGTGGGTAATACTAACTGATAAGTCTTCTAATCAAATGTTAGATTCTGTTTCTAAGGTCTTCTAGTAACCTCTAGGCCAAATCTACACAGACTTGAAAATGAGAGAGGTGTGAAATATGGAAGAAACGCATTACTCCAAGGTTCGTTTTTATATAAACAATCAAAGGTATTTATAATATTTTGGATGGCCTTGGGCTTCCGGAAACTTCTGGAACGCTACTAAACATAGTAGCACTATAGGTAATCATTCAATCAGCAACGCGACATGTGACGTTTCACTTTCTAGATGTTTCTGACAAAACTTCTCTTGAATGCTGATTGGATAAGATGTTTCTGAATGTTTTTACAGCCTTTTGAGGCTTTTTCTTTCGAGGAGTTTTCTGGATCTCTCTAACACTGACGACATCAATAAATTTAATATTGAGTCTTTTCTATAAACGAATATGATTATGGTTTTCCATAGATTCAATCTATTTAGCTCTATACAAATGAATTGATACTAATACTAATATTTATTGTTCTATTGTTCATTTTCGTTTTAGGTAATTGTAATGATGATGAAGTGTCTGATCAAGAGATTGAACATGATTGCACAGAAAGTAATGAACTAGGTGAGGAACAACTGAACAAATGTTTTTGATATGTGGACATGAATAATAATGATTGGTTGTTTACTTAGTCAGACTTGTGGATAGTCTGATATGTACTAAATAAGATATGTCTTTCCCTAGCCTTACTATTATTCTGTTTGTTGTCGGCTTTTGGTGTGGAAATATACATACGTTCTAGTCCGGCTAATCACATGTTCTTGATCTGAATTGTGTTGAAGTCCTGTAGACTAGACGCTGGAAGGGTATCTACTGTAAATATTCGTTTCAGGCATATTAGCGTTCCATTCGTGTAGATGTGGAAATCTTGAGCGTCATAACAGTTTCTGTATTATTTTTGTATCATCAGAATGTAAACTCTACGAAGTTGAACTCTATGACTATATTCATAATATTATTCAATTACGTAACGTTTTAATTTCTATTTAGATGATTTAACTGTTAAAACAAGAAATATGAAAACTTTTAAGAATTTTATAACAACAATTGATAATAGTGGTAAGTCTTAATTTCAGAAGGGGTTTTGTGGATATTATAGTCATTTTAATAGTTGAGATCATGAGTCGATTGGAACTAGATCATTATAGTAAACCTGGAAGCACTGAAAGGCCGCTTCGTCGAACTCCTCAAATGTGCGCATCCACGATCCCGCTCTCCCCCGCGCGATTCTAACCCAGGACCTGTCGGTCTCGCTCGCGAGCGCTTAACCATTAGACTACTGAGCTGGCATCCACTGGTGTTATTGTATAACTTCAATTAATCCACGAAATTCAGCGACACATCTATCATTGTCTTCAGTGAGTTACTATTTCACAACAGAACCGGTTGAAATCCACTGGTCACTGCTTCTCACTAGAACTTCAGGAAATACCTCTTGGAGACCATCACTTGTGAGTATATGTTGATTAATATCAGAAAGAGCCTGAATCTCGCGATGCGGGATCGTGGATGAGCATTGCTGAGGAGTCCCATACTAGGACGAAGCGGCCGTCCTGTGCTTCCAGGTTTACCATAATGGTCTAGCTTCAATTGACTCATGATCTCAACTATTAAAAGCCATAATTTGTTGATAACATTACTCTTTCCAATAAATGCTAGATCTAAGTGAGTGAAATTTTAGAGAAAATTGTGAAAACTCCTTATATACTAATGAACTGTTGATAGTTATTTATCAAGATCATACATACTGAATAAATAAATCATAATGAATAGGATAAACATATCACTGTTGGGTGTAAAGACTATAATGATGGAATCATCGAATGATAGTTGACTTCAGATCTTGTTAAAGGCATTGAGAACAGGAATTGGATGGAACTAGAAAAGAAGGCCCAGGACAGAGTGGGTTGAAGAATGCTGGTCGGTGACCTATGCTTCATTAGGAGTAACAGGCGTAAGTAAGTAAGTAAGTAAGTAAGTAAGTAAGTAAGTAAGTAAGTAAGTAAGTAAGTAAGTAAGTAAGTAAGTAAGTAAGTAAGTAAGTAAGTAAGTAAGTAAGTAAGTAAGTAAGTAAGTAATATGTTGTGCTTTCAAATCTACGACTCATTGTTTGTTTACAAATGAAACATGATGAGATAGTTGAAAGTAATTGTTTTTGATAACTTACATAAATTTAAATAATGAAAACGTGGAATTGATAAACGTCGTATTGTTACTAAATGAGTTGTATTTTGAAAAACGGGAGATTTATTCACCCTCAAACTTGAAATAAAGAATCTTTTATGAAGGGATTTATTAGAATTATTGAATTAAAAGAACTCAAATTTATGAGTATAAGGTTTTGGAGATTATTGAAGTTTATTGAGATCCCGATTGAATGTAAGTTAAACTTAACTTTGACCAACCCAAAAATTCCTGGGTTCGATTTCCTATGTCGAGATCGTAGATGGACTATGCTAAGGAGTCCCATTGTAGGATGAAACGTTTGTCCTGTACTTTTAAGTGTTTTTAACCATTGTATGATCTAGATCTACTCATGAGCTTACATTGAGAGACAACATCATCACGGTAGTCTTCACAAGGTTCATAAATCATCTGATTACCACAATCACAAATAAAGAAACTTCTTGATAGTCCCATTTGTTGTAGTCGCTCAGTTATCACGTTTGTTTTCTAAAATTCGCTGTGAACTGATCGTAACTGAGCATCAGGTACTAAAATCTGTGCTGTGACATTGAAATCCTTCAAACGCTTCTGATTGGCTCGTCCATAAATTAGAATCTCGCCGAAATGAATGAAAACGTGCGATGAATTGTAAAAAGATTAGTAGAGTCTGATTTTTGGCATAATAAATTAGTTTAGTCTAAAATCTTGATGATCAATATGATTTCCATTTTCTAAATAGATCAACTTGATGAAACTATCGTATTAAGTGACGAAACAGTAAGTGAGTGGTTTTATTTTAAAAAAAGTTTATCCAAATATTTGCTGTGATATTGATTGTCTATAAATTGTGAGTTACTCTGAGTTACGAGCTGGTTGGTATGTACCTGTAATGAGTCTGTGAAATATTTAGGGAAGTGACGTTACCTAGATAATTAGAACTCACCCAGTGTCATCAGTTGAGATTGAACTCATGAACTGATTGATGTTAGACCAATATTAAAATCCTGGAAGCACAGGACGGCCGTTTCATCCTATTGCAGTGCGTATCCACGATCCCGCATCCCGCGAGATTCAAACCCAGGACCTATCAGTCTCGCGCCAGACGCTTAATCAACTATACCACTGAGCCGGCACTCAATGGTGTTCATTTTTTTAACCTCAACCAATCCACGAAATTGCGCGACGATCTTCGATTGTACTAAGGTAGACACCTGTTTCTACCCGACACGGATTAGCTCCACTGGTCACGGATTCTCACCAGAACTCCGAGGATTTTCTCACGAAGCTAGTCACTAGTGAGCACACATGTTAATTATCAGTTTAGGGGTTGTGGAGATTGTTAACTTTTTGATTGAAATCATGAGTCACGAGTTATAATAAATAGTTCTATCATAAAACAATATAGAAATGAAACATTGTTCTATTCCAATAAATGTATTAAACAAACATCAAAACTTTTTCACTAAGTAACTCTCTCTCTCTCTCTCTCTGTATTTCCTTTCATTTTTTGAAACTGACATTAGGCTAAAGAAAATCCATCTCATATTCCAAAAGTGAGTTTCAAGTTTTAATAGATCCATCTTTATCATAGTTTTTAAAATGGTAATTAAAAGTCATCATCATTGTTCTATTTAGATGTTTATCTTCATGAACTAAATACGCTTGACATAAATATATATATATCCTCATACACAATCTTTCTTCTATACATTACTACCATTGAAGTGACTATTTCTATGAATTCGGTGTTCATCTTGTGTCATTGAGGTATACCAACTTGGACCGTTGCAATATATCTGGCTGGTCCTACGTTGTAGCTGACTGACTGACTGACTACGCATTTTTGCACGAGAGTGAGGGTCCAGGTTTAGATCGTGAATGCATTTTTTTGGGGAGGGGGTGGGGGGTTTTGTAGAAGGATGGAACGGTCGTCCAAGGCTTGCATGTTTTCAATGGTGATCTAACAATGATCAATTCAAAACTTCAATGAAATTCAACAATCCTTACAACTCTATATTTAATATAGTAAATTTCGGAATGATGAATATACACTGTGAACTGGAATAGGTGTATACGTTCAACAGAATTGTGACATAAGTAATCGGAATAAATATAGGTAATATAAGATAACTATCTCATTAAAAATCAGATAAATTGTGTGTGTTAACTAAATTGTGTATGGGAGACTAATAGATCATTCGGTTCTATTATTATTGCAACTTCTCAGTAAATTAGATATCAACCTCAAACCGCGAGGTATCTCTAATGGCTAACAGGACAATCAATTACACTATGATTTCAAAGGCTAACATAAATTAAACTAGTTACTGACTAATCAGAAGTAGTATATGGTAATCGACAGAACATAAGTTGAATAAGAAGAGAATGAAGATAGAGTATTTACAGTTTACATTGCAGATGATTTTCAATTGGTGAGCAAATGAAAATAGGACGACAGACACTAGATAACTGTTCTGTCTGAATATATAAAACTTCTCAACAATGTAATTTCAATATAGTCTTTTTCAAGAATTTACCAAGTAATTAAAAATTTCAAAAGGAATAAAAAAGTAGTATAAGCTTTACAACTTGACAACTAGATCTTTACACTTCTTTGCCAAGACACAACTGAGTTTATTGAACTAATGAGCTGATCAATGTTAAAACCCTGCAAACACTGAACGACCATTTCATCTTACTATGCGATCTTTCATTAGTCCATATCCACAAACATGTACTCGGGAATCGAATCTAGGACCTTTAGTCTCGCATGAGAACATTTAATCTTCATATCACTGAATTGCCATTTAACGGTGTGGAGGCTTTCTTTTAAGGTTAATCACAAGCAAGTTTAAGAAGTAGTTCATTTCAAGACGACTTCAGCAGGATCTTTTACATGGTTTTTCATTCACTATTTTAAAAATAACCGTGAAATGATGATGGTTGTTCATGTAGATGACTTATCGGAGAAAATAACATTTCTTGAATAGACCAAGAGGACATTTAATAAAAAGACGATTCTAAGTCATCAAGTTACTTAACTTTTAGGTCTGAATGAAAACTTCAAGCTTGTACTACCTCTGTTACTGTACAATTGCGGATGTAGTGGATTTGAAGATATTGTTTGTATGAATGATTTTAACTGACACTTTACAGAAAAAGAATAAATGTAAAACGACGAAATAACTAAAGATTTTTAACTTCTAAAGACTTTCATAAATGTTATGAATAAGGAAATAGAGTTAGAACAAGTGCTTTATCAAAACTAGGAAGTATTTTACAAGTGGATAAGAATAACACTTTCTAAATTTAGCAAACTTGAGTTTTTGTGACTTCAGTTGACATATGCTTTGTCAATAAAAACTTTAAGTTTCATACAAGAGGACTCTGGAGCGTGTCCAAGACCTTTCTGTGCATTTTAAGAATACCTTACATACTTACACCTGTTACTCCAAATGGAACATAGGCCGCCGACCAGCATTCTCAAACTCACTCTGTCCTGGGCCTGTTTTTCTAGTTCCTTCCGATTGTTGTTCATTTTTCTCATGTCTTTCTCCATTTCTCCACGTAATGTGTTCTTTGGTCTTCCTCCTTTCCTTTGGCCTTCAGGATTCCATGTGAGGGCTTGTCTTGTGACGCAGTTGGGTGCTTTCCTCAATGTGTGTCCTATCTACTTCCAGAGCTTCTTCCTCCACTGGGATCTGGTTTGTTCTCTCCCACAATACGTTGTTGCTGATAGTGTCCGGCCAATGGATCCGAAGTATTTTGTGTAGACAACTGTTAACAAACACCCGTATCTTCTGGATGATGGCTTTCGTAGTTCCTCAGGTTTCTGCCCCGTACAGTAGAACTTTGTTACCATTTGTAATGAAAATTCTGACATTGGTGTTGATTGAAAGACTGTTGTTTTTAGTTCCCGATATTCTCCAGTTGTAAATATGCTGCTCTTGTTTTGCTGATCCGCGCTTTCACATCTGCATCAGATCCACCGTGTTCATCAATGATGCTGCCCAGATATGTGAAGGTTTTCACCTCCTCCAAATCTTCTCCGTCAAGTGTGAATTGATTGATGCATGTTGTGTTGAGTTGGAGAATCTTGCTTTTCCCTTTGTGAATGTTGAGATCTACTGCTGCTTAAGCTGTTGCTTCGCTGGTCGTCTTCTCGTGCATTTGTTGTTGCGTGTGCGATAGAAGGGTCAGATCATCTGTGAAGTCTATATCGTCCAACTGCATCCTATATGTCCTCTATACCTCATGCTTCCCCTCAGATTTTGACGTCTTCATAATCTAGTCGATCACCAGGAGGAAGAGAAAGAATGTGAGTAAGACGTTAGTGTCTTTTTCTGTTGAAGGATCTTGATTAAGCACACCGGTTCCACAAAATTTTAAAAACATACCGTTCAATCAAATTTCTCATTGATGTTATTCTTCCTCAATATTATAATATTTGTATGTATTTTTCTTTTTCTTTTAGTCTGCATTCATTGAAGAATTATGTAATGAAGCTTATAATCCAAATAACACATTTTGTATGAATACAGCATTAGATAAACAAGAAAACTTTATGAATTTCGATAAAACAAATGATCAAAATGTTATTGAAATATATGAAGAACAGGATAATACAAACGAATTATAAACAGGGATGTGAATAATAATGTTTGTTCAACATTCTGTTATACCATAATGATGATGATGATGATGCTGATGAGCAAATCAACCGGTGTTGATAATACAGTTATGATATTCTGATTAAATTATCAAGAACAATGTTAAATCAATCATTTATGTAATAAAATTAATTCACTGATTATCATTGTTTTATCATCACCAAGGGGTAGTATACGGGATGATTAGTCTTGATAATTTAGCTCCTCGGTAAAACAGAATTTATCTAAAACACAAAGTAACAGTCTGAGAAAGATTGATTTTATTTCACTTGTAAGGGTTTAATTCTTCCCGTTGTTTATGTTATGGACTGTAATTGATCAGTCCCTTTTGGTATATGTACTTTTTGAGCAGATTGTCTCGATTGAGACAACAGTTACAGGCATTTTGAAGCAGAGAAAGATTGTGGCTAGTAGAGGAATTTAAAACGCGACTTTTGTCTTATTTGGAAATTGTCAGCTGGGTGTCTCTGGATCACACTGGGGCTGGAACTAATAATGGCATCAACATTATATCCTTTGAGTAAGTTAGTAGCCACCTGGACTCAGTAAATTATTTAATGATGCTTTATGTATTTTCAGCGAAAGTTAATTGGTTCGAGTACAGGTGTTGTGGTGTATGCTACTTATACTGACAGATATAAGTAGTGTATAGCGGCAATTGGAAGTGGAATGCCGATCAGCAGAAGATTGAAATGAAGAAAGCAGGAAGAAAATCGGAGAGCAATCGAAATAACAACAGAGTTAGGAGAACAGTGTATTATGTAAAGGACAACGCAAAGAAGCTGTAAAAGTGATGCATTTAATGTAAGATTTTCATATTTTACTAAGCCACTGTGTGAATTGACTTCACACTCATGATTTACCGCTCACTACAGTGTGAACGTAAAGATAGATCGTGTACAGACCAAATCGCAACTCTACGGATCATTGTGGAACAATCAATTGAATGGAATTCATCACTCTACATCAACTTCATTGACTACGAAAAGGCATTTGATAGCGTGGACAGAACAACACTATGGAAACTTCTTCGACACTACGGCGTGCCTCAGAAGATAGTCAATATCATACAGAACTCATATGATGGATTACAGTGCAAAATCGTGCATGGAGGACAGTTGACAAGGTCGTTCAAAGTGAAGACCGGTGTTAGGCAAGGTTGCTTACTTTCACCCTTTCTCTTTCTCCTGGTGATCGACTGGATCATAAAGACGTCGACGTCTGAAGGGAAGCACGGGATACAATGGACACCTAAGATGCAGTTGGATGATCTAGACTTCGCAGACGATCTGGCCCTTCTATCCCAAACGCAACAACAGATGCAGGAGAAGACGAACAGTGTGGCAGCAGCCTCAGCAGCAATAGGTCTCAACATACACAAAGGGAAAAGCAGGATTCTCCGATACAACACAGAATGCACCAATCCAATCACAATTGACGGAGAAGATTTGGAAGATGTAAAAACCTTTACGTATTTGGGCAGCATCATTGATGAACAGGGTGGATCTGATGCAGATGTGAAGGCGCGGATCGGCAAAGCAAGAGCAGTATATTTACAACTGAGGAACATCTGGAGCTCAAAGCAACTGTCAACCAACACCAAGGTCAGGATTTTCAATACAAATGTCAAGACAGTTCTACTGTATGGGGCAGAAACCTGGAGAACTACAAAAGCCATCATCCAGAAAATACAGGTGTTTATCAACAATTGTCTACGCAAAATACTTCAGATCCATTGGCCGGACACTATTAGCAACAACGTACTGTGGGAGAGAACAAACCAGATCCCAGCGGAGGAAGAAATCAGGAAGAAGCGCTGGAAGTGGATAGGACACACATTGAGGAAAGCACCCAACTGCGTCACAAGACAAGCCCTCACATGTAATCCTGAAGGTCAAAGAAAAAGAGGAAGACCAAAGAACACATTACGCCGAGAAATGGAGATAGACATGAGAAAAATGAACAAGAATTGGATGGAACTAGAAAAGAAGGCCCAGGACAGAGTGGGTTGGAGAATGCTGGTCAGCGGCCTATGCTCCATTGGGAGTAACAGGCGTAAGTAAGTAAGTAAGTACAGTGTGAACGTCAGTACTGGTATACAAGCACATGCAACTGACGAGTCCCATATATTATGAAACGTGCGTCTTGAGTCTTGCTAGCCGCTACTAAAACTTTGCTTGACAAATCCGATCTGGACAACGCAATATATATATATATATAACTATTTCTAATCTTTTGGATAATGGCTGTGACTACTCGTACGGATAGCACATTTCAAAAGTACTTGTCGCTTTCACTTGGATTTTCAGTGTCAGTCAATAGATTATTTATTAAGCTACCAAATTAGGTCTAATCGAAAGGTTTATACACACTTTTATGATTAATTCGTTCCATTCCCATAATTTCAGTCAACTACATCGTGTATTGTTTGTAAATATTAACTTACTATGAAAATATTAGAAAGATCGATCACTTTGTGGGTGTAACACAGATGACATAATCATATCTTCTACTTAAAAAAAAGAAGAACCTAAATAATTCCGATATGATATGTTGTTATTTCAAGGTTCTAAAGTAATTCACAATGACTGTTCATTTCTACATCAAACTTCATTGTCACCTAGTGTTTAAGAAAACTATCTAGCGATAAGTTTGCAGCACTGATAAAAATAACACTGATCTCTTTTCTAAATTCTGTTTTACTATTTATGCACCATGCATAGATTATCCATGAAATTGGTATATAGTTATTATTATAATTTTAGAAGCGGAGATATATGTGGCGCCATCTGAATGTACCTGCATCCTGGAGTCGATGTTCACTCTGGGATCCGAACACAATGTTGTTTGTTTCAAACGTCATCACGTTATTCACTTGGTCACTGAGTTCAGACGAAGCTTAATTCATTTGTACTAGTCGTTTGAATTTTCTCATTGCTATTCAATTTTGCAATTGATCAGTCTCTTTTTTTGCATATATCCATCATCTGCAGATTGCTTCGATATTGCCATTAATCCATAAACATTATAAGCTGGTACATCCAGTTGACAAGTCCAAAATTATACAAAACGCACGTCACTGATAGCCATCATACATCTCTGCCTATAATGATTATGACTTAATGACAAGATCGATGCAATCTTCGTATAATGCATATATCGCCAAAAAGAGACTGATAAATTGTAGTCATGAATGTTAATAAGGAAATTAAAACAACTAATACAAATGGTTTGTAATATTAGATTTACGAATTTTACACTTCTGTGTTCAACACATTTGTTTTTTGGATTAGGCTGAAATGAATGAAACTAATTAAACTACAAATTATTACGTTAAACATGATCAATTGGAATTACAGTGTTTTTGATGTGATAATTTGTGCTGTCTTCTTCTTCTTATGATTGTTTGTCCCGTTTCCAAGATCTACTTTAACTTCATTAATGTTATGTACGTTAAATCATTGTTTCTAATTATACATATTATCATAATTTGTAACTGGACTATTTACAACTGATGAGATGTGGTTAAATACAAATATGAATTCATTTTCACTTTTGAAAATTTGTTGTGAATATTTTGTTGGAAAAATGAAAAAAATTTTCCATCTAACGCAAGTCTATAGGTTGATAGAATTGTATAGAATTGTGTTTCAAACGAACCAACTGTTTTTGATGGAGTTTTGTTCTTGTGGTCATGGAGTTCTCGTCGTTCTTCTGAAAGACATCATCAGCACAAACTTTAGGTAAACTTCTAACTCCACTACCAAACCATCCAGCTCAGAGAACAAAACTCCATCAAAATCAATCCACTTGAGCTACAAATCTTCGCCACCGTATCAGAACCAACTGTTGTATGTCCATTAGGTAACGATTACTACTAATGTAGACTCAATAATAGATTTTAGGATTACTTGACATTCTTTTTAGTGACACAGCATCTCACTTTGGAAATACAATAAATAAATAAAAATAAAATTCAGAAAGAAAATATCATTATAGAGTTGATGAGTAAATTGTATACTGTTTGAGAGTAAAAATATGGACCTTTGTATTTCAACTCGATAATCCCTAAATGTGACGCACCCATTGAATAACTTGAGAGTCCTCGATTTGATCAGTGTCACGATTGTAGTTAAACACTGATGACAAGTTCCGTAATAAAACGAATCGTTTGTCAAATCCTGTCTAGATTTTATTAGTCGTTCAGTTGACATTAAACAGTGATCAAGATCCCCCGAATTTAGATTTTGTTACATTACTACAGATCATAAAGAAAAACCTAGCGAAAATTCAGTACAATACATAACAATGTATTTACACTAGATTTGCATAACTCTTTCAGTCGTGTTAAATATTGGCTTTCAAGTATACAAACATCATTCTTATGTGTTCAATTTAATCACTTTACCACCGATTATTCTCAATATTATTTTGATCCAATTTTTGAATTATGTATGATCTGTAAATGAAAGAAATTCAAATTATTATTTTATGTATTCATTTAATTTAAAACAACATAGATATAAGCGAACAATATTGTTTCCGATTAGATCCTCATCATGCTTTACTCTAATAGACAGTAATATATACATGAATGAAATGACTCAGAATCGATCACAATGGCGTCGGAGTATACACTCTTTGTCTTCCTTTAAACTATAAAATTAGAATCGCTTTATATCTTTCTTTCTATGAAATAACTAAGCCCTTATTATTCTTATCACAATTAGTACCTGAAGTTTATGCTGATGATGATGTCGTTCAGAAAAACGATGAAAGCTCGACGACCAAACTATCCACCTCAGAGAACAAAACTCCATCAGAAACAACTAATACACCTGTCATCACATTTGTACTTACTCACTTATTATGTTTAGTTATGCAATCCATTCCACTGTTATTATTGACTATCAATTAAGGGACGAGTGTTCTGTGTGGCAGTTCGTTCCGTTCTACTTTATAGCTGCGAAACGTGGCCATTAAGAGTAGAAGATACGCGGAAGTTACTAGTATTTGACCAAGGATGTCTTAGGAATATTGCTCGCATCTGTTGGGATCATTAGTTAAGTAATAATGAGGTTAGAAACAAGGTATTACGGAATGATCGTAAATCAGTTAATGAGATTGTGAATCTTCATCGACTAAGATGGTTGGGTCACGTGTCACGTATGCCTGAACACCGACTACCAAGATGTGCAATGCTGAATAGTGTTGGGGATGGTTAAAAGAAAGTTAGAGGGCGGTCAAACCGAAACGTGGCATCAGTTCACAAATTCACTAACTTCTAGTTTTAGCCATGTTGGTAGATGCAGACTACTTGGTTGGGATCCGCGTGATTATAGTAACCAATGGTTTGAGACTCTGAGTGATATGGCTCAGAATCGATAAAAGTAGTGTCGGTGTATACACTCTTTGTCTTCCTTTAAACTATAAGATTAAAATCGCTTTATATCTTTCTTTCTACGAAATAATTCTATCTTCCTATACTATGTCCTTATATGCAATCTATATATGATAACTGAATCGAAATACAATATTGTTCGTTTATATCTGTGTTGTTCTAAATTATAGTGTGAGAAAGTTTTGCAAAAATTAATTTAATTCCATCAAACTTACATACACATTTTCACTGTTTTTTCCTGAATTTTTATACGAAAATTATGAAATAACTCTTTCCAATTTAATTGTTCAAATTTTTCTATTCTAATATGTAAATAGATAAAAATAAAAAAAGAGATTACATAATACTAACGATTGATTTCACTGGTTGAAATCATGAGACAATTGAAGCTGGACCACCATGGAAAACCTGGAAGCACTGGACGGCCGTTTCGTCTAGTATGGGACTGTTCAGCAGTGCCCATCCACGATCCCGCACCCCGCAAGATTCGAACCCAATGGTGTACGGTGGAGCAACTTCGTGGATTGGTTGAAGTTAGACATTAACACTGTTGGATGCCAGCCGGCTTGGTAGTCTAGTTGGTTAAGTGCCTGGCGCGAGACTGATAGGTCCTGAGTTCGAATCTCGCAGGGTGCGGGATCGTGGATGCGCAATGCTGAGCAGTCTCATAATGAACAAAACCGCCGTCCGGTGCTTCCAGGTTTTCCATGGTGGTCTAGCTTCAATTGACTCATGATTTCAACTAGTGAAATTTCTAAGAATCTTCACAAAACCCATTCTGATACTAATAATGATTGAAATGAAGACAAAAAAAGTTAAATAAACGAAAAACATGACAATGTTATAACTTTTATTTTCCAAAAAAAAGAATTAAATCTACGAGTTTATCTATTTATCTACACATCTATCTGATTCTAATTTGATGAAGTTTTGTTCTCTCAGCTGGATGGTTTAGTCGTGAAGCTTTCATCATTCTTCTGAACGGCATCTTCAGCATAAACTTCAGGTAAAAGTGAAGTGTTCGAGTTTTTCATTCATTAAATACTTGGACAGCAGAAGACGGCTATTATACGCAGTATGCTTGAAATAGTGACATTAAAAAACTGATGTGTGTATCTCAATATTTTGGTGATACATTTGCTTCTTCAACTTTTTTAAATTTGCTAATTCTTATCTTCTATAACGTATACCAGTCAAATTCTAAATCATTTAATATTTGGATCATACATACTCCATAATGATAATTTGCCAACAAGGATACTAAATATCTATTTTTATACGTCTTTAACGACAAACTTAAAACAATATTGAAAACACATGTGTTGAAAATAAAAATAATATATTTGTAACAATCAACCCAATGCTCAATTTATTCGAAATTATCAAATCAAACCTTGGTAATGACACCTACATGTGTTGAAGTTGTAAATTTAAAGCAAACGAAACGTTAAAACTCATGAGGTTGAGTAGATTGGATAAACTATTATCCTTGGATAACATTATTTGATATTCACTTCACTGTGTATCTTATGGTTCTTGATCAAAAAAACAGTATTATCATGGATCAGTCACTTTTTTCATTTTATTCTGTATAAGAGCATACGTATATTGGATGTTTAAACTCATTACACTGGGTTTATATGCACTTACGTACAATTAAATCATTACAGTAGCCTTCACTACTGTTATAACGCTCGGTTTTACTTCTTCCAATATTATAACGGTTGGGTTTCCACGTTTACACATATAGGGCGTTAATTTACCCTCCCAGTGTCTATTCTACAGGACGTCAACACAATTCAGATCAAGAACACGTGATTAGCCTGACCATAATGTAGATAGATTTCCACACCAAAACCCGACACAATCCAACAACAATGAACAATCAATAATAAGTGAGTTGTAATAATAATAATAATAATAATAATAATAATAATAATAATAAGGACAGGGAATATATAACTCATCTGACACCTGTCAGACTATCTACATGTCTGACTAAGCAGATAACCAACCATTATCACTCTCGCCCACACAACAACTACCTACCAAAAATGTGTACATTACTAAAGCTCTAAATTGTATCATTTAACATTGTGTATTAGTCTACGTCACAGGATTGGAAACAAGCCACTCACCTTTTCGCTAAATCTTTAAACTCGTTTGTCAAACATTCAAAGTCATCCTCCATTTTCTTCATGAATGAATGAATGTTAGTACTGACGGCGTTGTTTTCATCTGTTTCAAATGAGCATGTTTCTTTCAACAATAAAATGGAGCTATCAATCTGATCTTCCTGTAAAGTATTTGAAACCATCTCAGGACTACTCGAAAAAACCTGGAAAATAGAAATTCAACGATGTTTGCAAAAAGAGTACAGCCAGCATCCGTCGTGTAGCGTATATCTATTGAACCCGTCTCTTATTTTGGAATAAATAAAGCATTATCTGCTTGCCGAGATTTCGATACAACTATACAGTCTACAAATTTTTATAGACGTCTGAAAACATAGACTTTCTAAAACAGGAAATTTTTATTTATGACCCAATTACTTTTTAGGAATCATGATTCGATCGTATGGATGAAGCTATTGACTATCAAGATCTCTAGACCTAAATGGGTTATATGTTGGTATTAGTTTCCAAGAAATATCTACAGTTTTACGAGTAGTGATATCTTTAATAAGATTTAAATCAGAATCGGAATTAGTGCTGTTACCGATGAGACAACTGAATTTCTATAGAACTAAATAATTATGCTAACTGATTACCGGCTAGTAACTAGTGTCAATTGTTAATCGACACGGTAAGCTGATCAGAAGTAGCTTAATAAGAAGTTCGATTGATGGCAATCAGAAGTGACCTGAAGGACAAGTGCATTTCATTAGCTAAGAAATGGATTGATTTCCTATGGGGTAGAGTTGCATATACATAAATGAATATTTTTGCACTTTATTTGGTAGCCCAGTATATTTTGTCGTTCACTCTTGTGTTTTTGCTCAGGCAGTCAGTTGAAGGGGTTAGTGTGTAGCACGCCGTGCATCAGTATCATATTTTGGACACCGCTCGTCACGACATAATTCAGATTCTATCAGTCATGATGCATCGTCACCGCTCGCTCGAGTAGCCTGGTATCGCTCTCTGTATGCAAAGTTCAGTTTTCTACTCATCCTGTTTTCATTGGTGCTAAAACCGTTGATCATATAGCCCAGTGCATGGTATCTTATACAGACATAAATAATGTATGACCTGGCATAGACGATAATGGTCTCGAGTTGCCTTACCACTGTGAAGTCAACTTGATAAGAAGTATAGCAAAGGACTGGCAATAATCATATTGTCAATGATATTATACTCCAACCATATATAAAGTAACTCTGTTTAGAGCCTTTAATATGTTTGTAAACGTCTTAAGGAGATCAATGTTCTACAGATAATCTTAGAATACAGACTAGATGAATAAATGAAGACCAAGCAGCTGAAATAGAAGACATGACATTCCTGAGTAGAGGTTGGATGATGAAATCAATTGGTCAGTGCCTTAGTATCTTTAGACGTCCCTCGCTGTATGTAGTTACTCGATAGATCAGTAAGACCCTGAATTTAACGTATTAAGTTCAAATAACCTAAAAACCATAATAAATTTTGTTTATGCATAACATGTCTCTATCCTAACTAGTAGTCATCATAGTCTAATAGTATACCAAATCCTAGAAGCTAACCTATTTCGACGGAATCATAAAAGGCTTGCAAATGTAAATCAAGCTCTTAAGTATGAATGAATTTATTTGGAAACAACGTTTTTTCTAATGCTTTAAGTAATTTAAATATCTAGAGAATAATTTGATGAGAAATAGTAATTAAGATCAGTTATCACGTCAGCGTGAAAAAAAAGCTGTATATTATATTCGTTATCTAGACAATTAAAGCACTTTTATCTACAGTTTGGTCGGATCAGAAAGAATTTTCATTGTTTAATCAATGAAAAACGATGAAAATCTTTTACATACATTGATGGTATTTGAATACAACAAAATAACAATTTACATATCACGAATAAGTTAGGCGCTTTAACACCTTAAGTGTAACAAAACTAATGAGGTTTGGTACAAAAAGTGCGGATTAAAGAAATGGGTTAGTTTGAACTTATTTTCAACTTATTAAAGAGGTTACCATCAATAATTATCTGCTAAAATGATGACACTTAACTCTAATTAAAGGTCGGAACTATGAGGACGTTTTATGTAGTATATAGACAAGTGTTGATATCAAATTAATATTCACTTCTAAGAGAGTAAAGTTAAACTAGGCTGATTTCAGAGACGGTTCTCTAAGGAATAGTGTTACCTTTGTGGGTGTACTTTTAATTCCAGGTGATCGGCAAACAATCTGATTTTGCATTATTTCCTCACTCCTTGGCAAATTAGGTCCAAGCCAAAGTAATAAAGATTCTAGTTCTTTTTTCACTGTTTCGCGAACTCGACCATCCAGCCCTTTTAGGAAAGTCATTCAAAATAGCATACATCTGACATAGAAATTTCACATTATGAAAAAATATCGCACATTATTTCATTCAGATTTATTTTATGTCTCAGATTTGTGTTTAACAACAATTAAGAATCTATTCACTTTGTTGCGGATTCGACATGTTTAAAAAATGGGTATTATTCCGTTTAGATTATGTTAAGGTTGACCAAGCAAGACAAGAACAGTCTTCGATATTAGTCAGCATTAATTACAACTCTAAACAAGTTAAATATTAAACAATATGGCAGCAAAGTTCAGCATCCAGTTTGTGGTCAAGTTTTAATTCAATAGTAAGTTACTGTTTACTAGCAAAACAAACGCACTTTGAGCTGGGATAATTTCTGTTTCCTTATTTTATCTTTATGGTGTTACAAAGGATACTTTACCAAGCATGTACACAAAAGCAATGGACTTTTGTACAGCTTTATTGAATGCTTTTCTACTAAGTGATTCGTTTATATAAAAAATGTGTTAGAGAAGTGTATGGACAAAATATGCTGATTTTTCAATTGCACATTGTTTCAAGTGGCACACATTTGTAGTTTTACTCACGTTCGTATTGGAAGACGTTACTGGTTAATGCGTTGTCAAAACTCCAAATACCTGCGGCATCTTCACCCTCTTGTCTGGAAAAATCCGTATTTATTGTGAACATATTTTGTCTAAAAATTTTATTAACTTTATCAATAATACATCATGGTACGTGTGATATCCATATTAAGTAGTAAATGCCTAATTATATCTCCATAAGGAGATCTATGATGTCAGAAACATACAAGCTTTAAGTTCATCTACTAAAATATTGATAAATGAAGACACTCAGGACTTCGTTCGAATTGTGTAAGTAGCTTGCAACATATGTCCATGCAATCAATTCCAAGTTTTAAGTGAAAGTGTATACGAAATGATAAAAATTATATGGAAATGATGATTTACTTGTAAAGAGTATGTCTAATCTAATTCATCTTTCTGGAACCCTCATGAAAAGAAAGAAGTAGATAATTGTAAAGATTTTTTCTATTTATAAAATAAAATTCCTTAAGAATGTGTCAAATTTTTGATAGCCCATAAAAACAAAGCAAAGATGCTAAAACCTACGTTGGTAAAGTAGTACGGATATCGACAGCTAAAGTTTGAAACTTGGACTTCTAAAATGGAGTTTTCGAAATAGAATATCTCCCCTGTAATCATTTAAAGAATGGGTATAATGGTTTATTTCAGATTGAATATATAGATTGGTGTATTGTTTTGCATGTCTGTCGTTAACAGCCACGTGTTCAAAAGTTTTAAAGAGCTACAACAACACGTTGCCCATGCTATGACCGTAGTTTGCAGTGAATTCAAGTATATAGATTGTTGTGGACTGCCCATATAACTTAGTTCAAATATTTAAAGAAGTGTTAGTCCATGTTATTCTCATCATTATTTGCTTAGGAGCCCCATACAAATACTTTACTCCGAACTTTTCATACGAAAAATACCTATAGGTTTTATTTATTTATTTTAAAACATAGATATTGGTACAAGGAGGCGCCAAATACATATGCACCATACAAATCTCATTCAATATGTGTGAGGGCTGTGATAGTGCCCGGGTGCCCAAACCGAAACAGGTGGTTTTCTTAAGGGACCACACCCGGTACCTTCGACCCGAAGGTCTGATCCACAAGGCAGTGGAGCATCGTATGGAGATGCAGTCCGATGGTGGCCGGTGACCAACGGTTGGTTCATACACCATTTGTTCCCGCAGGATACTGGAGCCCATGTGCACCATTGGTTTGGAATTCAGCTAAGGCGCCGGACATTTGCTTTTCGTCCTCTCATTTTCGTAAACAACACTCGTGGTGCGAGAAGGCAGCGAGTAGAACTTCCCTGGCAGAGGCTATATACGCGTGGCCATGTGAGAGCATTTCGAGAGGGAGAGCGGAATCTCCCCAGTCTCGGCCGTACCAGGACATTTGGGGTTAGGTTAGACACAAACCTATTGTAGCGGTAAATAAATCCCCAAAACAAATAGCACTAAGTTTTCGACATTGGATGCTGACCATATGTTTTAGTGGACTCATCTAGCTGAAGGCGCTCGGTCAGGCATCCGCACCAGATCACGTGTGGTAACGCCGTGCTCAACATCTACCAGATTAGATCAGAGAATTCCGATATATTGGTCATCGCCAAATATACTCTTCCGATCTCCTCGACTCTGTCTTTTGATTTCTCTGGGCGGGAACGAAATATATTAGAAGGTGTTACTGGTAGAAGCGTTGTCAAACACTGAATACCTGTGACATCATCACTATTAATAAATGTTGAATAGTTATACTCATCGAGCCTACAGTAGTTGACAAGAAATAATGATAAATAGGGTGTTTGAAACAAGCTGTATGGCATGCTTTGCTTACCCTCTATCTCAGAAGCATTGAATTTCAGCAGGAAGTCAACCTGTAGTAGTTGTCACAAAAGCACGGATTGTTACCTGTGATCTTAGCAACTTAAGATTATTACGAATGAGAGTACACTGGTTTCTAAGCTCATGAAATTAAGCATTTAGAGGTTACTTTATGAGACTGTTATCTGTGTTACTTCGTTTGGTGGCTTCTTGTGAACTGAGAAAGGACGTATTTAGTGAACCGGAAGATGATTCAGTTAGAGACGTTTTCAGCGAATCACCATTCTGTTACAACGAAAATTCCAGTATTAGTATAATATGCAATTTCATACCTTGTTCGAGCAATTATCTTTGATTTTTGACCAAGACTTAGTGTCATCATTTTCTTCATCTTTAGCATACTCGCGTAGGAACTTCGAAAATCTGTCAGACAGTGGTGAGATGTTGTTAAATGCTTGATAAGAGCGATTAACTGTCCCGTTTTTCCGTGAGACTAATTAAGACTTACATATGTCATCTTGCGAACAAAACGAACTCATTCCCACGATTACAGAAAATACTTTTGAATAGCCGCACGTAGTGGGGACACAAAAACATACTCAAAATTGACGGATTGTATCGTAGCATTTATTATTTTTTGTACGAGGTTTTCTCAGAGTGAACTTATGCGCTCAAGGTTTAAAACTATTGACAGCACTAGAAGGATATACGAAGGTATTACAGCACTTAAATCGCTAGATATTCAAATGGTTGTGGACAGAATGAAAGAAGCTTTCGCTCAACGGGCTTCCGTGTCTAGTAGCAGTGGATCACCGACACCTCCATGCAAGAACCTAGGCATATTAACGATAATAGAGGAAAAAGTAATGGGTAAATCATAGTAAGATATTATCCTTAGTCATTAATAATAGGTCAAGTTTCCTCTTAAAGAAATCCTGGTATGTAACTTGGACTAGCTTAGCCGGCAGCGAATTCCAGCATTTGAATTCTCTTAAGGAGTATAAGTCGTGTCTGCAAACCGTACTGCTGTGCTGCCCCTAGTTTCTGGGTGCTACCCCTTAGGTTTGTGTTGGAGCTAAACTTAAGTAGGTGTTGCGTAGCAGTTTCACTTTGTAAAAGACAAGAGGTCCGTTAGCCTGTGTTAGTCCTGGCAGTGATGGTCTCTCACTTGATACAACTTTCTTTTGAAAGAGTCGACAAATGGAGCTTCAATCACGTGTTGAAATAATGAATTCCATTTGTCGATGGTTCGATGGGAAGTTCAATAATCAGCTGACAAGTAATTTGTTCTGGGCTTGAAGGCTATTGAGGAGTGTCCTTGCAACTTCTCTGTTTTGGAAGGCAAGAAGCGCTTTAGATGCAAGTTTACCACTGAGTAATTTAAAAACTGTGATCAAGTCACCTCTGGTTCTTCTATATGACAGCCGAAATAGGTTGAGTTCAGACAATTGAACATCATTTAAGAGCTGTGCTAATCCGGGAATCGACTTAGTTGCAGTTCTTTGAACGTTTTTCTACTGCCCACTGTCAGATTTTAGGCAGGCGCTAGTCGTTTGCATGCAGTAATCGAGTTTAGGACAAACTAATACCGTATACGAAGTCGAAAAAGTTTTAGCATCGGCATGAGTAACGGCCGTGCGTATTGACCATAAGATTCTAAAGCCTTTGGCGGCTGTTGCACGGCCATGTGCATTAGTCCTTAAGTATTGGCCAATGAAGACTTCTAATTCAGTACGTCTGGAAAACTGTGATTAACCGTGTATATCTGTACCTTGATGACCAATATGCATCATAATGGATTTGGAAGCATCTACGGGCAACTTCCAAATCTAAGACTTATCAGATAATTTTTTCAGGTCATTTCAAAGCTCCAAACTATTACCTCTACTTTTTATCGCTCTCCATATCTTGACATCGTCAGTACATAACAAAACCAATGGTGTTAGGACCAGTTTGAGGATAATTGAGATTTGCCACTATTGTTATCTACTAGTGATGTATTATTACTGTCTCCGCATAATGATTGAACATTTATTCTCTTCTTAGCCCTATGGTTTATATACGCGTATAAGCGTTTAGAGTATCCTATAGACTCTCTAACAAGTTTTTCTTCGTAAGTCTTTTTGGACTTGCGGAGTGTCGAAGTATTTCGAGCTTTCCGATATTGGTCACTATTCAGTGACCTGAATTTCTCCCACATTCTGCTCTTACGGGGTGGGGTGCAGGCCTCCCTACTGAACTACAGTGGGGAGTTTCTCACTCACTGTTTGGAGGACTAGTCTTTCTTTAACAACATTAGGTCATTTTCTCTTCTTGGTCTGCACCTATTCATCAACCTAGATTGGAGTAGCAATCACAGACACGTCACACACACTGTAGGATCCTGGATGATACTTAATGACTTGAGTTTTAAGGCTTTGTTTGTCGTGCTAGAAGCAAGCCTAGTTTTGATACTAGGTTTTTAGGCGTTTCTTTCTCTCTGAAATTTTGAAGGCAGGTACAGAAGAAAGACTTCCTTTCTTGGGCTTTTTTCTAACAGGCCTCTACATAGGCTGTCTGTTATAACGCTCGGTTTTACTTCTTCCAATGTTATAACGGTTTGGTTTCCACGTTTACACATATAGGACGTTAATTTACCTTAAACGATTATTTACACTAGATTCCCTCCTAGTGTCTATTCTACAGGACGTCAACACAATTCAGATCAAGAACACGTGATTAGCCTGACCATAATGTAGATAGATTTCCACACCAAAACCCGACACAATCCAACAACAATGAACAATCAATAATAAGTGAGTTGTAATAATAATAATAATAATAATAATAATAATAATAAGGACAGGGAATATATAACTCATCCGACACCTGTCAGACCAACTACATGTCTAACTAAGCAGACGACCAATCGCAGTCATTATCGCCCACACTTCATTGTCTCTTCTCCGTTGACCTGTGCATGTCAATAGACTTGTTTGATGTAACTTCACAGTGATTTATGTATCGACCAAGCAAGTACCTTTTGATGTGTCTCGAATGAGCTTGCCAATGCTCCTTTAAGCAGCATTCACCATTGCAATGGCATTGAAAAGAAAGCTGTTAGCATCCGGGCAGCATTGCTGACAAAACCACACGCAACCGTTTTTACTAAACCGCTTGGAAGTCAAAGGCGTTGGACCGTAGAATTATGGTTAACTATGACATAAGAACTGCTCTAATAATAGACCTAGTTCTAAAATTGCAGATTTGTCATGATGTAACTACCTAATCTATAAGATCTTACGCCGACGTCACATCATATTCTACACTGACTCATCGTGTCGCAACAAGTACTAATATATGATGGTAAACAAATTCTGGCTAGAGATAGAACAATTTATTTACTATGAGTAACAGTGAGTTGTATCGAGCGAACATGTCATCCGATCAATTCGAATTGATTTAATCCATTCTTCCCTCCTTCTCCATCGTTGGATTTTTCTCCGCGTTAAAGGTTGAATGCCTATTTTCCCAGTTGTCTCCTATTCAGCTTTGAGGATTGTGTAGTTAGGGCACAATGACACTACAAGACTAATGCAAACTTTGCAGTATCATCTTTTGCACTCATTACACCGAATGCCGCTTTCCACAGGGTATCAAAAGAATGAGCTTTGGTATTTCCTGTTTTGCATTGTCCAGTTAAATAATCAGAGTTTTTCTAAAACAAGCTAGACACGAACAATACCTAAAAACAGAATGAACTGATGACCAGAAAAAAGTGAAAAACTAGATTGTTAGAACCATAATTTCAAACAAATACAAAAAAACCGATCTACTCAAGAGTACAGATGATAACTCATTTTTGAAAAAACGATACCGTTGGTGAATAATTCAACTGAAATAAATTCAGTTAAAACGACAACTGTAGTATTGATGGGCAATAAATGATCAAATCAATAAGAATACCACTGTCCTCTTTAAATCGAGCATTTCTCAGTCCATTTCAAGTTTTAAGTTTCAGTTAGTTTTATATCTTCGTGTTACACGAAATGTGAAGTTCTTGTTTTGTACTCAGTTTAATAGTGACTTTTATTAGGCAAAGTAGATTATAATACTCTCTCTGACATGTATTTGTAGACTCTCTCCTTATTATCATAGTAAAACAGCCATCTTTGGTAGCTTTGACGTTTATAATCTATCTGTGTTTCGTCACCCATTTACCAGATTTGTGCTTCCATTTTACACGTATATGTGGACAAAACCCATGTGTTCCTGGAGATACGTATCTGCATAGGGATGGTATTAATGTGATTAAGACATATATCAGTGTAATGGTATTGAGATGGTGGTATATTTTACGAAAGTGATGCGAATTATCTAAGCATAAGCACTGATGTTCTACTGTCTGAGACTTAACGCTCGTGTGAGACTGTCTAACTTTCTGTAGAAAGATGACAAGGTTCTAACAATGCGTTAGGAATAACCATCAGCACGTATACTGGTACCTAAGTTGTTCCACTATTCGGTGGAACCTCAAAAGCTGAGGAAAGGAGGGAAATGAGCTGTTTTTTAAGTCTCTGAATGGCAATCATGATGAATCCGAACTGCGATAGGCGAGCTGAACAGCTCCTAACATTATCATCAAAAGTCTTCCAAGTGATCAGGTGAGAGAGCACATGGGAATATACAATCATCCACCATGCCCAATATCGTCAAATGAGACTTATCTCCTTTATTCTGACAGATACCGGCTTAAGCTATCCATTCGTTCTGTGAAACGAGATAAATGGGAAGACGAATTGATATGTAAAACAGAGAGAGAAAAGAAGTAGTAAGTGAAATGAATGAGTTTCGAATTACCTTAAATTTTTCTTGGCGCTACTGTGTCGAGTGTTTGTGAGATACACCAACTACAATTAACTGGTAATGGTTGAAAGAAACCATAAACACTGAGAGACAGAAATTGACGACCATGAGAATTCAGCAAGCTTATTTGTCTTTCGTAGTCCTTTTGCAGTACTTACTACCTAGTTGAAAGCCTCATGATGCAATTATTACGAAGCGGAGTAAATTACAAAGAAAACGGTAAACACATACACACCAAATAATCGCACGGACATAAAAATCGGATCAATAAAATGAATTAATTACGTATATGTAACTGATGCAATTCCAAGATGCACCAAGTATTCAAAAGTTGAAGTAATCAAACTGATACTCCATTTGGAAAATCTCAGAACTGTCCCACTTTTCCTGATCATTATATGCCCCTAACTGACAATCTTTCCCGGCCGAAGTGACTGCACCGCTTTTATTAGTTAGCTCCAAGAGGAGACTTGTAAGACATATATGTATTATCATCTCCCACGTGGGCTAGCAGTACCTGATCCATTTCTCCTAGTCTGTCCACTGTCATGGTCACTACATATCATCAACTTTTTCCCCACCTGATTTCTATATTTCAAGTCCGTACATTTTTGTCGCCTTACACTGTCCACTTTAACAACTAATTAACTTATTTATGTACTTACTGCTTACAACAATCGTCTTCTCATAGCATTCGGGTTATCACCTTATTATTTTTTAAAGTGAGGTGGATCACGCGTTTGCCTAGCAATGTGATGGTTATTAGTTCTGGAAACCTTAATGCATCGTGATAGATTGTTATGAAATATAGAAGCCAGAAAGTAACTATCATATCGTAGAAAACGAGATGACCTTACTTTGGCATTCTGTATCTTTCTATAACGATTAATGGTGTTAATATCTATGGTCTTCCTGCTCCCTTCAACAATACTAATCTTCGACGCAATAGCAAGAAGATCCAAAAACTGCAACCTAATAAACTCAGAGTGGGGCTCCTTTTTATAGTCACCTAGTCAGTGACTGGAACGTCATACTCCTACAAGTGATATTATACTTATCAGTGGACGTTTTCAAGGAGAATCTGAACTTCCATTTGAAAGCAAACTATGAAGATTAACACATGTCCACCAACCTGTTCATATTTGTGAAGACTGAAGACGAAATCTGATTGCAATTAACACAACGGAGTTTCTAGCATTCTGATCATTGGATAATAAAAAGAAATTTGATCTGTACTAACGCAACAGAAAAACAATCGTAAAGAAATCAATCGGTTCATACAATCTCGAGATATTGGATACTGGATTTTGGCACGCGGGTGAATCGATTTCCCAAGGTTACTTAAGCGTGTCTCACTATGCTTAGTTTCGAGAATGTGCGCGTGTTTACAGCAACTCAGTCTCTAGGATCCAAACGACTAACCTTCGGTCCACACCACCTCACATTTCAGTTGCGCGATTCCGACGTTATGGTAAGTTAGCGTTTCAAGTGTTGACGTGAAAGAGTGAAACATGTTTTATTAAGGTTGAATCATTACTTGTTTATGTCGAACTAAACACCATACAGTGTAATGACGAAACTTTCTGTAAAAGTTTGATCTGGTTGTATGAAAAATATTTTTCAATCTCACCCAAGCAAATAGAAACGACATTCCATAAAAATTTTCTATGCGAATCTGAGAGAAAATGCTCCAGAATGTCGCCTTCATCACCTGCTCTTGCAGACAGTGAGAATTTCCCTACAATTACTTCTGGTTAAAAACATCCGAAATCACTTGTTTACTTCAAGTGGCCTTCCCACTCAAATCTGCACTAAGTTATTTGCTCCTCATTATATTTAAGACAGTCTACTTCTAACCTACATCTACAAAAATTAGCTTCACTTCCGCCAAATAGTCTACTTTTGACCTAAATCTGCTTTAAGTAGTTTTAAGACCGAAGAACTACTTCACTGGGGAAATTAACGTTTGTATTCAGTTAACCTGTTAGAGGAATGGATCTCGTAACGAATGACGTTGATTAAGACAAATTTTAGTTTCAGTTTGCAGAAATATTGTTTAAACCAGCGTCCAAGCCACACGTCTCCGTCGTAATCAACATGATTATCTACGGAAATCTGTAGTTTATTTAAAAAATTGTATTTTTTGTCTTTTTTTCAAACAAAATACTACTTCATATAGACTTTTAGTACTTACGTCTTATTTGTCTCAATAGGACAGATTCTAGTAAGAATGTTGGTGTTAATACTTTTCGATTTCAGCATAAGAAATTTCATAAATATCTACCTCTAAGTCTCGCATCCCTGTTGTCATTATGGGGAATAATTTTCCCCAGTTTAATTTTGAAGTAGAATAACGATTTCTTTGAACTAACAGAGTCTTGTTGAAGATATATCTTCAGCCCTTCTAGTTCCTCTTCAGTTGACAGAGAGAAGTGGAACTGCGATAATCCTGCACGCAGATTGTTAGACACGCTATCGACTTGCATTTTTTTAGAAATGGACGTCGTCAGCCGTACTTTGGCAGACAAGTCGGATACGACAGTTACAAGAGTTAATGAAATGTCATGCAGTTTAGTGAACCTTTAGGACTAAAAACAATTTCACACATAATTTACTCGACATCGGTTCTACCTCTAATAGGCTTTAACTAACATCATTTTGATGAAATTAATGATGAGTGACCATCTGACTGTCAGACATTCTGGTTGTGTTTTGGATGTTTTTAGAGTCGGCTCTTGATTTACATAAAGATTATAGGAGTACTCTGAGAATATGTACCAATGTTGAACTGAGACTCATCAGTAGTCATGTCATCACTACCTCGGGTTACTAATGTAGTGAAGAAATTAATTAATTAATGTGTAGAGCCATCCAATAAGAACCTTGAATATATGGATAAAATTATTATAGCCATTGTTAAATCTATGCCACTTCGCTCTGAACTTAGTGCTTCAAAATCTCAACGAAGTGTGTTGCATCTTAGATGATGTCTCTGAAAAATAAAGGGATGTGGATTATTCCTGTTTTACTTAGGACCCGTGGTTAGAACAACCTACCATGTTATGCCGTCACGGAGATCGTCTGAAAGTAAAGCATATCCCCCAGAATTCCAAATTAGGACCTCAGTGTTTGTACAGGATTGTCGGACTAATCTTCACCGATGGATAGAATGAGACATAACGAAAAGATAGGTGTTATATGAGTCGTCTGTAAGAAAAGGCAAATGGATTCGATATTTTAGATCAGTTATGTAGAAGAACTACTCCTAATTCCACTACTACTATAAGAATGCAACTTGATATTTTGCCCAACACTCATGAAGAAATTAAAGCATTGTGAACACCAGAACCAGATTTTCGGTGAAGAAGACGGGCATTCGATGCCAAACGACTTCATACAAAAACAAAAAATACTGTATGACCAAATACGTGTGCAAAAGAAAACTAATCTTAAGGCAATTTTCACTCGGTAAACTCAACACATTTTCATGAATTCTTGTCATTAATTTTCATTGTATGTCAGTTTTATTTAGTTACTTGATTTTCAATGCATTTTCATTGTACTGGGCACTTCATTATAGATTTGTATGTACTGGCAATTACTCAGTTAATAAAACTGTGTAATTAGTTACCACTCAATTGATATATAACTGATTTAACTTGAATGTAAATTCAACCATTCTTTAGTTTCGTTCAATAAATCTAAACAACATTAATCTTTCAGGTCTCCGGGGGACTATGGTTAGTAGAGCTGTTGTATATCGCAGTTGTCGTTAGAGTTGTCTCCATGTAAGTTTTTCTCTTCAAGTGCAAAATATCGTCCAAGGCCTAATGTATATCACTGCGTAGTTTAACAGTAGGAGGGTGAACTATTGAACATAACCACTTGGCTTATCTTGTAAGTCTTACAGACCTTGGAGGCCGATGAATTCTCAGTACTGTTGTTCTACCTTATTTGGGTTTTGTAAACGTGTTACCTATGATGTAGATGATGTTTGTCCGTCGACCAAAGAGTGGGTATTCTGATATGAAGTCCATCCATTGCTTTGTGGCTGTGAAAAATGACCTTTATAGGTAGGTGACACTCGGTACTTGATTATATATGTCTGCAAAGCGTTGTCTGCGTCGAATGATTTCTATACAGTGAATTGAACTCGGTAAATTCTAGCATAATATACGTCTATGATCTGAATTATGTTCTATAGTCCATTGTTTACATGATTTATCCTTTTTCTCCAAGTAATTACTTCTCATTATCTTTTGACTTGTCTATAATTTTTCTTTTATTTCGTAAAGATTATGTACAGAGCAATTGACGGGTTTCGCTTGTGCGAATCACCTACTGAACGTCGATTCACACCATCCATACTAACTGGGTATACGATTGTTTTGTATACAAAAGATTTTCATATTTATGAATTAACTGTTAACAGTCTTTCTGTTGCTCGTTCTCTTGAGCAGTCATTAGAGGGAGTATCCTCAATCGGTAAGTATTTTGCTTCTTATTTATAACCTCAACTACTTATGTTTTTATTAATAGTTCTTTTTGAATTTTTCTTTAGCTCTCTGTGTTTTATTTTATTTCATTTATAGCTTATTAAACTATTGGTTGAACAAAACACAGAAAGATGGAACGAGACCATATTAACTTATAAATGAATATAAACTACGTGTAATGAACGAAACAGTTAATCGTACGACACCTATAATCTGCCGCATATATGTAGTGGTTCAACTTGCCTCATCATATCAGGACAGCGAGATAAAATTACGAAAAAAATGTTTGGGTAGTAGAATTACTAGTAATAGTAGTAGTAGTACTAAAAATGACTACATATTGGCTATTGTGACATTCTGAGCCATATTACCTAACATCTCCAACGATTGATTGCATTGATCAAGCTGACCCCAACTAGGTAGTCTGTACCTGTTAGCATGCCACAATGTACCAAAACAGATGTTATTCTGTTAAGGAAGTCCAAATTATCTTACGAAGAATGTAATAGAAAACTGTAGTGAAGTAATCACTTGCTTCCATTCTAAGTCATGTTTGATAATGTTTTAAGCTCTACCACTGGAACCAGGGATTTTTTATGAACTTAGTCTTATACAACTACCTCTCATCCCACTACCTTATTTCATAATACGACGATCTTTCCGTGATATCAGTTAAATTATCTTTACTTCACTTGAACACGTTACTGGACCTCGGTATTGTTTGCACTGTGGTGCTATCGGATCTTATTAGTCCTCCTGATATATCAATAATTGGATTCGTTGCTTTTAAATTACTGCTTATCATTCTCGATTACTGCCAGCGAAATATAGACTTAATTAAAACACGTTCCGTGTAGGATTATGTTGGGGCACGCTGATTGTCCATCTCTTAGCTAATCAGCGCTAGAGATAAGAATAGCTAGGTCGTATAAGTGGAGATCATAACGATTATCAGTAGTTGAAGATTGTTTCACTGCGGCTTAAATGATTGCTGTTGATTGTTTTATATGTTGAACAAGTGAGTTTGTGATTGCAGATACTTTCTAATGTTGACTATCTCCATCTACCGTCTTAGATCAATCTGTAAATGTTTTTAAAGGTTTTCTATCCCTTATATTTTTTCTGATAGATGACGTAACATTGCTTTACCCATTCTCTTATAAATCCAACCAATTATCACTTTTACCCGCAATAAAAACCACTGATTGGCCTAATAATATCAAAGAGATCTTGTCTGGTGGGAGTTGGCGTAGAAGCCAATTAAATGAGAATTATTTAGTAAGTAGTATTTTGTTTTCTTTGTAGTACATCTTGCCGTGAAGTATTTTCCTAATATTGTATTATATGTATAGTATTAGGACAGTTTTTTGTGCTTAGTTGAATGCTCTGTAGGGAGTTATTTTTCCAGTGAGTGGCTGATTGGTAGAGTCTGTACAAAACTCAACGACTTGGGCTTTACGTTGACTACGACTGACTGGCTAGGAGTCGAATATTGTATTGACACTCAATTTGAGGGACCTAAAAGGAAACTGGATTAGTAGTGTTCTTGACAATTCGGTGTCGTGGTCACGAAGTTCAAGAGACAACCGTTTGGGCCCAATCACACGCAGCTTTTTTGTGAATAGTCTTAGGTAAGCTAGCGCTTTACTTACAGCCCTTGGTGTTGGCAGCGGGAGTCCATGGGGCAAAGTAAGGTATGCTGTCCTTGGGATCAACCTTTTCTAACCCATTTTTACTCTGTGAGTGAGAAGGCAGTATCATTTCAGATGCTGGCTGTCTGGATGAACACCTTACTTCTATTACATCCCTGTCCAAACGACAGTACGACCTCGTTTTTAGGCCTTTGTTACTTCTATTCTCACTGCTTCCCCATTGACCTACCTGGAATGGTTGGGCTTAAAAAAACAGTCGTCTCAAGCAATATAGTTCGATTGTGTTGTTATGATAGACGGGCCTGACCACTTCGTCAAGCTAGCATCTGCAGTCGGGCAATGAAGTTATTAATGTGAACCATTGCTTGGTAACTCAATAGTCTAAAGATTAGGCATCCTACCCGAAGCCAGAAAGTTTGATTCGCCGACGGTTGCTTACGTGCACTGCTGAAGAGGTCCAATCGTGTGACGAAACAGTCATTCAGTGCTTCATGTTTTTCATTAATGTCCTATTTAAAGTTTGTTTGTGATACGAACCACATACATTATTATTTCCATGACCGCTTTGCATTCATTTTATTCATCTTTCCCGTTCTAGTTGTGCAATTCTTATCCGAAAACATTTGTTGTACCTGTTAAATGTGATGATCAAATGATTAAAGAAAGTAGCCGATTTCGTCATGGTGGTCGTTTTCCTCTACTGGTATACTATCATAAGCCAAGACAAGTATGAGCCAGTTATGTACACATTTTCATTTTTTGTTAGTTGTAACTTTGTGTTATAATTCATTTATTAAGTATGAATTTCTTTTTTCTAGGTATTCAGCTTTGATCCACATTGTTGTTGTATGTTGAAAACCTATAGAGATACTACTCACTGCTTCCATAAACCGAAATAAGTGAAGTAATTAGGGTTTTCGGTGAATTTGTTCGAGTGATTCGTTCACCAGTCTACTTCTCCTTGTGTCTGTCACGAGGTCACATTTTATATTTCGTACAGTTTATTATAGGATTGCTTAATGTATAGTTCCAGTGTCTTAACTCTACTATTGGGATCTATAATGTCTTCGTGAACAAAGTTCAACTTTAGTTAGGATTGTTTTTTAGTCTTTAATAAACTCGTGATATAAGAGTACTTACTTTCCATTATCATTCATGTGTTAATTGCATCATTACAGGGCGCTTTGTATAGTCCACTTGTCATATGACTTCATTCGAAGCTATATATAACCTTTTTTGTTGTTATTCTTCTAGGTAGTATTCAATGATATAACTTTGAAATGTCAACAAATGATCTGTTTTAGCATTGAAATAAGCGAACATTCATCATTCTCATCATAGTAGTACACTTAGTATTTTTTGTAGATGTCTTTTTTAACCTGTACGTTCTTGTATAGCTTCCAGTCAGTAGTTCAAGTATCTTATTGTCGCTTACATAGTTCATTCAATGAACATCCAAGTTGGGGTCATTTCTATGAAATTTGGAGTACTTCAATCTAATCTTCAGAATACTTCTCGTTTGTGACAATACACTTGTTCTGTCTGTTTGTATTGTTTTGAATGTTTTCTAAAGTCAATCTTGATATTATGCTCGTTGAACTATGATTCGTCACTAGTGAATATTCCAGAAAAAAAATCGGATTTTTGAGAGACGCCCAATTTTACTCAACTTTCAGTTCAGTTTCAACAACTCTTGGGAGATTTTCGTACATTTTTCTCAACTTAAAATATTCTGATTGAAATCATGAACTGGCATAGGTTAGACAACCATCACTTGGCAGTACTCGATGACCGTTTCATCCTGATATGAGACTCCTTAGCAGTACCAATTGACAACCCCACAAGCGGAAATCAAACCTAGGACCTCCGTTCTCGGGCGCAAAACGTTCACCTGTAGCTCACATCTAGACCAAATAATTTGCCGAAATGATATACATAGACAGGTTATTCGAAATAAAATTTATCAATAATCATTCAGATAATAAATCCTTTGATCGAATTACACAAGAAATCGTAGTAGGTTGATCATTGTTCATAATTAACAGTATCAATCATCTAATTTATTTATTAAGAGAACTGTTCATATAGTTTTGATTTTCCATAATAAATTGTATTTTCTTCCGTTAGTATGTGTGATATATCTGTATATAAACGTTCGGTTCCACTGAATGATTTCAATACTTGATTCCAATCACTTGTTACCTATTTTTTTTAACACTAGTGGTTAGTAGAGTAAATTTCTCTATGGATTTAAATTAGAGTTTATTTTTTATGTAGTGGACTCGAGAATGTCTTATTCTGTGCTCATCACTTCAACATATCTGCTTTCTAATGCTGTCGGTATTTGTTTTAGGCCTTGAATCGGTGGGTGTCACTTCAAGTACTAATATGTTATCTATTAAACTACTAATCCTAGAGAACCACTAAATTGTTAAACATTACTATCTACAACTCAGAGTGTTGGTTTAGTGGTAAAGGTGTTTAGCTTTCAGTCGTTAAGTCCTGGGTTTTGACCCCGCTCTGTCCACTTCGGTTCGGGCAACCGGCTAGTATCATTAGCTCTCACACTTCGAGTGTGGCTACATGATTTAATCAAATTGAAGTAAGAAGAAACCTGTAACGACAAAACAATATCTAGACGGTTGTTCAAAGAACCCATATTTCAACAGAGACTGACCAGATTTCAATAGACAGCCACTGAATAACTTTTATGCTTGATTCCAATCACTTGTTACCTCTTTTTCTAACCTATCTTTTAGACTACTTTATTAATAACTGCTGAACTATTAATTAATCAATCCACAATTACCAACAATCAAAATACTTCAACTTTATTATCATCGTCTAATTCTAGTTTAACTTCATCAACAAAATCGAATAATTTAATGAATAATTCATCTTCAAAAAATTCCATATCACCATTTAGTTCAACATTCAATACTGGTCGATGTCGTTCAGATGAACAATTACTTACTTGTATATTACCAGATAGATGTAGAGGTGTTATATTGGATTTAAGAACACAGAACGAAACAAAAAAACCCCAAGCAACAAGTGAGTTATGTTGTTGTTGTGATATTATGCAGTTTTCAAGAGTTATTACCATTACACAGTCAAACTATATACATGAACCCAACCGGTTATTCGAGTAAAAAAACAACTGAGAATGAGAAAGTTTATTGACCAAACTGAATGGGCATATATGTATACTCATTCATAGATATATCTCTTTGTTCCCTAGAAAATTAGACCATTAATGGTGAATCTTATTCCTTAGAAATGAAAGTCATTTCTTGACCAATCACGTGCATTTGTCATCTGGTCGATTTTTGACTGGCCCAATCTATCAATTATTTTGTTCGTTGTTAATCTTTTTAACACCCCTAAATGCCCTGGTAAGGCCGAGAGTAAGGGAGAGTCCGCTTTCCCTCTCGAAATGCCAGGGAAGTCCTACTCACTGGTGTTGTTTACGAAATTGAGAAGACGAAAGGCGAATATCCGGCGCCTTAACCGGGTTGGTGGACACAGAGAGTCCACCTACGGGAGTTGGAAAACCCTGATTCCAAGCCAATAGTGCACATGGGCTCCAGTATCCTGAAGGAACAAATGGTTTATGAACCAATTGTTGGTCACCGGCTTTCATGGGACCTCATCTCCTTACTATGCTCCACTGCCTTGCGGATCAGACCTTCAGGTCGGGGGCTTCGGTAGTGGCCCCCTAAGAAAACCACCTGCTTCGGTTTGGGCACCCGGGCAATATCACAGCCCTCACACATCAAATGAGATTTGTGTGGCGCATATGTGTCTTTTTAACACTGTTGGTTAGTAGAGTAAATTTCTCTATGGATTTAAATTAGAGTTTATTTTTTATGTAGTGGACTCGAGAATGTCTTATTCTGTGCTCATCACTTCAACATATCTGCTTTCTAATGCTGTCGGTATTTGTTTTAGGCCTTGAATCGGTGGGTGTCACTTCAAGTACTAATATGTTATCTATTAAACTACTAATCCTAGAGAACCACTAAATTGTTAAACATTACTATCTACAACTCAGAGTGTTGGTTTAGTGGTAAAGGTGTTTAGCTTTCAGTCGTTAAGTCCTGGGTTTTGACCCCGCTCTGTCCACTTCGGTTCGGGCAACCGGCTAGTATCATTAGCTCTCACACTTCGAGTGTGGCTACATGATTTAATCAAATTGAAGTAAGAAGAAACCTGTAACGACAAAACAATATCTAGACGGTTGTTCAAAGAACCCATATTTCAACAGAGACTGACCAGATTTCAATGGACAGCCAGAACAAATGAATAATTAATCACTGTATTAAAAAGAACTGTAATTTTTGTGAGAAATTTTAATTAGGTCAGGTTGTGTAACGTTGTACGTTCAGTTTTTTCTTTCATTACAATATTATAAAATTATATTTCTTCAATTATAAATAACTCCGCCTGTATCTCTTCTAGAGTTACCGCTGGTCCCAAGCCCGGGTAAAGGAGGAGGGTTGGACATGGGGTCGTCAACCCCATCCGGTAGAAGAAAATTTTGCTAAACAAACTCCAACCAGATTAAACAGATTGAATCATTCAAACTCTGCCCTGGGAGTTGAAGGAAGAGTTATGACGCTTCGTGATGAATGCCGGGATTCTTCGGAAGTCACGAGGCCGATGCCCCTTCTAACAACCAGGGCAACAATTTGCATCAGTAAAAAATTCACAAGGTCAATGGAAGACGTGAGAACCAGGAAAGGAGCTGATATAGCTTCAGATTGTCACCTGGTTGTGACCAAGACGAAACTGAAGCTAAAGAAACATTCGACAACTAGAGAAACAGCATTAAAAACTTTCAATACAGTCTTCCTTCGACGTACTGATAAGCTCGACGAATTCAAGATAACTCTCAACAGCAGGTTCTAAGAATTACAAGATCTACTCAAAGAAGAAGAAACTTCTATGGAGGACCACTAGAGAGGGATAAAGAGGCATTAATTTCAACGTGTCAGGAGGTGCTGGTCTGCAACAAGCATCATCATACGGAATGGATCTCTATCGAAACCCTGGACAAGATTCAAGAAAGGGAGAACAAGAAGACAGCAATTAACAACAGCCGAACAATAACAGAGAAAATCAAAGCACAATCTAAATACACAGAAGCAAAGAAGCAGAGGAAGAGCGTTAGAGTCGACAAGCGGAAATACGTGGGAGAGCTAGCAACGATAGCGGAAGAAGCTGCAAGTGAAGGAAATATGAAACAACTAAATGGAACGAAGAAACTGGTAGAGAAATATAGTAAACCAGCGAGATCGGTTGAGTACAAAGGGGGCAAGCCAATCACTGAAATTCAAGGGCAGGAACAGATGGGTAGAACAATTTGATGAACTCTTGAATAGACCAGCTCTAATAAATCCACCGGATATCGAAGCAGCACACACAGACCTTCCTATAGATGTCACTCCACCAACGATCCAGGGAACCAGGATGACCATCAGACAAATGACGAATGGGAAAGTAGCAGGACCTGACAATATACCAGCTGAAGCACTAAAGTCAGACATAGAAGTAACAGCAAACATGCTCTACACTCTTCAAGAAGGTTTGGAGGGAGGTACAAATGCAGACAGACCTGAAAGAAGAATACCTCATCAAGATACAAAAGAAAGATCTGAGCAAATGTGAGAACTACAGAGGTATCACAATACTGTCAGTACCAGGAAACGTTTTCAACAGTGTTGCTGAACCGGATGTAAGACTCAGCAGACGTCCAACTTCGAGACCAATGGGCTGGATTCCGTAAGGATCGGTCATGCACAGACCAAATTGCGACACTACGGATCATCGTTAAATAATCAATTCAGTGGAACTCGTTACCATACTTCAATCTCATCGACCATGAGAAAGCATTTGACAGTGTGAGTAGAAGAGCATGGAAACTTCTTCGAGACTACAGAGTTCATAAGAAGATCGTCAAGATCATTCGGAATTCATACGACAGACTAGACTACGACGTCGTGCATGGAGGACAACTGACAGATGCGTTCCAAGTGAGGACCGGAGACAGACAAGGTTGCTTACTCTCTTCCTTTCTCTTCCTTCTGGTGGTTGAATGGATTATGGAGACCTCGACATCTGAAGGAAAGCAAGGAATAACAAGGATGACCTGGCCCTTCTATCCCATGCACATCAACAAATAGTGTATCAGCAGCCTCTGCATCAGTATGCCTCAACATACACAAAGGAAAAAGCAAGATCCTCAAATACAACACAAAAAACACAAACCTGGGAGCTATCGAAGATGTAGAATCTTTCACGTATCTGTGTAGCATCATCGATGAACGTGAAGGATCTGATACAGACGTAAAGGCGAGGATCGGTAAAGCAAGGGCCACATTCCTACAACTGAACAACATATTGAGCCCGAAACAACTGTCAACCTACATCACAGTCAGAATCTTCAATACGAACGTCAAGACAGTCCTACTGTACGAGGCTGAAACGTGGAGAACTACTACAACTGCCATCAAAATGGTACAAGTATTTATAAACAGTTGTCTATATAAGATACTCAATATTCGTTGGCTGGATACCATCAGCAACAGCCTACCGTGGGTGAAGACAAACCGGCTTCCAGCTGAAGAGGAAATTAGGAAAAGACGTTGGAAGTGCATAGAACATACATTGTGGAAATCACTAAATTGCATTACGAGGCAAGCGCTAACCTGGAATCCTGAAGGGAAACGGAAAAGAGGAAGGCCGAGGAACACACTACGTTGGGAATTGGAAACAGACGTGAAAAGAATGAATAATAACTAGACAGAACTGGGAAGGATTGCCCAGGACAGAGTTGGATGGAGAATGCTAGCAAGGAAGTCAATTATAAACAATCTTACTGGCGTATATGTGGTTTTAGTGAAGGCTTGACGACGATTTCATCTGATAATGGAGCGTCTTAGCAGTACATAATCACTGCCCTATCTGAGATTGAATCTAGGACCTTCAGTTCTTACTTCGAGCTGGGACGTACTCTCAAACCACTGAATCCACTCAATCTACGTTGTAGCACGACAGTAAACTGATCCTGTCGATAGTGACTAACCCTTTCCCATTGTGGTTGGATTTCATCTGTCACAATCATCCACTGGTAGTGTAGGAACTCATCTTAAAGTTAGACATTATTATCCATATGCTTTTATTTTGGTGATTGATATCCAGTCTGTGATGAATAACAACCTATAAATTAAACTAATCTCCACAGATCTGTCAACCATTCAATTTGTTCGTTAGTTTTTCATGTTAGAAATTTGCATTATTGACAATGAAATAAAATCCAATTAACACTAACCTCTTTTAACCCCTTTTCTCCTTTCCAGGTGGTGTTGTTGAATTTGAACAATATTATCCACAATGGAGACGAGTTTGTAGACCGTTAGAATCTACGGGTAACTTGATTGTCACTTTCAGGAAATTCATTTATGGTAAGATGTTTTTTTAGCTCGTTTATGTATTTCTATGTGTTTCCATTATTAATTTTTTCTCCCTTGGCAAATAGTCGTTTTGCTGATTCTGTCTGGGAATAATTGTGACGGCTTAGCTTAAGTTTGATTGACGCTCTATAAAATTTTGGACTTGACAACCGTACTACCTTACTACTGCTAGGATAATAAAAAACAATTAACGTTGAGAACATTATTCTACGAGACGAAATGAAACGATATGCATGAAGAATAGTTAGCCTGAAGATTCAGAGGAAGATAAAGAGTGCATTCATCTGCCTCACTGTTACTGATTTTCAGCCGTGTCACCAAACGTCGCTAATTACTAATCGACATCATCATACAGATCACTACCAGGTAGTCTGCAAATACCTATATGATTCAGATCAACTTTCAACGTCTTCATGGACTGATGTCACGTTTCAGTTTGTTCACCTAATAGCTTTTTCCCAATCTATTCCTATACCAGACAACATTCGTCGAGGTAGGCGGTGGTTGGGGATATCTATAACATGTCCCAACCACGGTTGATATAAATTCACAACCTCATAACCAAACTTATCTGTTTGCCTAGTACTCTATGCACAACTTCAGCATTGCTAATGCAGTTGTTCGATGATTCGCGAGCATAGCTTCTAAGACAATAATGATTAAAAAATCCTACAGCCTACGCAATTCTTTGGTATTCATAGGGAAATATAACACATGTCCCAACCGAAATAATCGATTTTCATTGTACAACTGACCACAGTTAGATGTTCTCCTTAGTCATGAAATATTTTTACCTTTTAAGACATTTTTTATATCCCAGAAATCAATATACATTGGACGAAATATTGTTTTGTTGAGCGTGTGAACAATACATGCCTTCTTTATTGACTAATCTTAAAGTATTATTGCAGTTTTTAGAGTTATAAAACACCTTGATAGTGTTTAAATTATTCTGTTTTATTCTAATCAATAAAAGCTTGTACATCATATGGTCGTGTAACTCGATCTTCAAGCAACACAACATTTGGTGCACTTCAATCCGGAATTAGTGATTCTATTGGAATGTTGTCCAGTGCTGCATTGAATCCAATAGGAAGTTTTGGATCACGTAACTCCACGGCTGCATCAATCCCATGTGATAATTCAGTCAATTCATTTAATGATATCACTGTTCGTGAACAAATAAATACATCGAGTAAAAATGAATTGATCTCGAATTTCGCTCAATTAGATATTCAGTCTACTAATTCAACTACTGAATCTGATTTAAGTAGTAATAATAATATAAAGAAATCAAAAAAACTTTCAGCTTGGTTATCATTAGTTCGTGAAGCGTTAGCAGCTGCTGTTGCTGGAGCAACAGCTTTGGACGCTTTGGATGCATTCGCTCAACAACAACTTCAACAAGAACAATGTTTGTTAGCTGAAAAACAGAGAAGAGCATCGAAGGAGCAAAGTTTCGAAGAGGCAAAATTACGTGGATCATGTGTATTAGTGCAAAGTCGAAAAGGAACTGATCGAGCTATTCTCGTGGCTAGTTTGATTCAAATCATATTAAATCCTGAGTCTAGAACTATACAGGGGTAATTGGGGTTAGCTTGTTTGGAGGGGTTTTTCTCGTAGTACTGTTTACAGTATAATTTTCAGTTTATACTATTCTCTGTGAATTGTAACAGCTGAAAATAATTCACTATCCCTAGTTTACATTAATTTTCAGTTCAGTATATACAAGTTTCATTCTTCCTACTCATAACAAGTTGGTAGTGGCATTTATATCATAACAGTCTCGGGAAGTTGAAGTATCTGTTCAGTACAAAGCGTCAGCTATTTTATGTAAAAGTTGTTTGTGAAAATTCATCCACTGTATTTTCTCTGAGTTAGAGATAGTTGGACAGTAGTTTTTTAGATCTTTGGTTTTTCATCAATTAATGGGAAGTATTGAATTGTAATTGGTGGGAAAAAACTACAGCTTTTCTAAACAAATCAACTATTGATAAGTTCAACCCTCGTTGCACAATCTAATGACTCTCTGGGTTTAGTAGCTCCCCGAATAACGCGATGGACATTTGAAACGAAAGGTACTGGGTTCGGGTCCTGATATATGCATCGGAACTGGGATGTCCATACGTCCAACTGACAGGTCCTTATTAGGACGAAACGCAACCCGGAGTTTACTGCTAACCATTTTCCAACTTTATATAAAAACATAATGCTAATATCGAGGTAATTCACCCAGGATACGTGTATAAGAAAAAAAGAATAATCAAAATTTAACTACTAGCATCATTAACGGGAAGACTCAATCTCTTACAAACAAGTAGTACAAATCAACGATTGGTTGTCTGTTCACTGTTTCTCAAGGAGAAACACTTTTTTCTGCGTTAAATGATTAATGATCAGTTTCTGTTGAAGGAAACATTCTTGATACACATAAATTCGGTAACAATCGTGGTGGATTATAATAGTTATTGATAATATCTTCCAGTTATCTCTATTTTGAAATTTGCACTAACAGTTTCGTTTCGTTGCGCCAATAAGTTATGTTAACTTGAACCAATGTACAAATATTGTAGGTTTATTTTATTTTATTATTTATTTGAACACATCAATATTGGTACAAAGGGGCATCCAATACATATGCACCACACAGGTCACTTGATACTGTCCGGGTGCCCTGACCGAAACAGGTGGTTCTCTTAGGGGGCCTCACCTGGAGCCTTCGACCTAAGGGTCTGATCTACAAGGCAGTGAAACAATGTCAGGAGACGCAGTCCCATGGTAGCCTATGACTAATGATCGGTTCGTATGCCATTTATTCCTTCAGGATACTGGACCTCATGTACACCATTGGCTTGGAATCAGGGTTTTAAAATTTTCCAAGTGGACTCTGTGTCCTCCAACCCAGTTAAAGCGCCGGATATTCGCTTTTCGCCTTCTCAATTTCGTAAACGACACCTGTGGTGCGAGAAATCAGTGAGTAGGACTTAACTGGCAGTGGCTGTATACCTGGAACGCCCGCGTGGTAGGCGAGCATTCTACCATTGAATCACCGACGCGATGTTCTAAGTTCTACAGCACATATGACTAATGCATCTGTATGACCTAATGTTCTAACCATGAGACATGAATATTGTAGGTTTGTTCGTTTTGGGAGTCTTTGGCGACCACCACTGAGGATGAAACAACTAAGGTATACCATATGGATTTATGATGCTGAGATTAAAACAATCAACTGAAAACCTGAGTGCATTAGACACCTATTTCGTATTAGTACGGGACTGACTCTTTGATCTCACCAGGGGTCGGACCTAGGATCTTCAAGACTAGTGGAGTCGCTTAACCTCCAGATCACTTAGTCGTCATGTATTGGTTTACATTTTTAACTTAAGTATATTCATGATATTACGTGACTATCATTTGAATCCTTGTGAGATCGTGGATACACATTACTGATTAGTCCCGTACTAGGATGTAACAGGTATCTAATACTTCCTGCTTTTTATTTAAGGTCTAATGAAGGCTGGTTCGTGATATGAAACTTCAAATACTAATACATTTTGATTAACTGTCATCTTTTTTCGTTTAATCTTGTTGCGTTCACAACTATTTAGATTTCAAGAACTTATCGACCATACATGGTTAAACGCCGGACATCCATTTGCAGATCGTTGTCAAAATTCCGCTTTCTCTCTTAAACCACCAAAAGATGAGAGTCCAGTGTTTATTCTATTTTTGGATTGTGTTTGGCAAGTAGGTGCGTTTTTTTTTATTTTGAAAAGATTTTTTAGTAAAATTGAATTTGCTCCATGTGTAGCATCAGTAACTCTTACTTTTAATCATAATCCTATCCCCAATTCTAAATCTAGTCTTAACTCAATCTTATTTGTTAATTCTATCGAAGCGTTCAATTATAGGATTAAGATACATGTGAAACCAAAGTTAAAAAAGAAACAACAATTGTCTAAAATAAATGGTTCTATTATTAAGGAATAATGCATAAATTAGTTACTAACTTGAACTTTTGAGATATCTGCAGTAATTAACTCGTGGGTATGTTTGGAAAGCGAAAGAATTCCTTTATTAATAACATAAAGGGTGATTAAAACATATGATAGAGTAAATGATACCTGCGTCTAATGTTAAAAACTTAGCAACAATTGGGACTGCATCTCTTAACATTACTCTACTGCCTTGTGGATTGGACCTTTAGGTCAAAGGCTCCGACTGTAGCCCCCCAAGAAAATCCCTTGTTTCGATTTGGGCGCCCGGACAGTATTCCAGCCCTCACATAAATTGAATGATAAAGTGTGGTACATATATATTTGGTGCATTCTCATACCAATGTCTATGTGTTTAAATAAACAAATATTTCGGTTTGAAGATTCGTGTAGTATCACTAGTCCTCATATTTAGATTGTAACTTCAAGCCAAATCCTATGAATCTGTACGTGGTGAATGGGTTTCTATCAACATTTATACTAGTTAATTATGAGATGCAGACTACTTGGTTGGAGTCCGCGTGACTATCGTAACCAATGGTTGGAGACTCTTGGTGACATGGCTCAGAATCGATCACAATGGCGTAGGTGTGTACACTCTCTATCATCCCTTAAACTAAGAGATTAAAATCGCTTCATATCTTTCTTTCTACTAACTAATTCCTTCTTCCTGTACTATATCCTTATTGCAATCTTTCTTTTATATATTACCACCTCTGAATTAACTACTTTTATGAATCCGGTGTTCGTCTTGTTGTGTTAATGAGGTATGGCAACTTGGACAGATGCATATATGTGACTGGTCCTACGTTGTAGCTGACTGACTGACTAGTTAAGTATATGTTAAATGAGATATGTCGTTCTAATCAAACTATCTTCTGTTTCCTTATGATGAATAATGTTATTGTTATATACTCATTTACTGACTCTTTTTTTTTCTCATTTTGTTTTTCTTTAGTTACTTCGTCAATATCCGAATTCATTTGAATTCACTGATGAACTGCTTTGTATTATTGCAAAACATGCTTATTTCTCTGAATATGGTGAGTATTAGTTACATTATTATTGTTGATGTATTCATTGTAATAATTCGCTTTTCGTCCACTCATTTTCGTAAACAACACCCTCGCCACGGGAAGGCAGTGAGTAGGACTTCCCTAGCAGAGGCTGTATACGCGTGGCCGTGTGAGAGCATTTCGAGAGGGAGGGAAGGCCCACCCCACTCTCGGCCATACCAGGGCATATGGGTGCTTTAACCGGATCCCAAACCAATGGTGCACATGGGCTACAGTATCCTGAAAGAACAAATGGCGTATGAAACAATCGTTGGTCACCGGCTACCATGGGACCGCATCTCTTCACGATGCTCCACTGCCTTGTGGATTAGACCTTTAGGTCAAATGCTCGGGGTGTGGCCCCCTAAGAATGTGAGTTCACCTCCTTATTGCCAACTTATCACTACATTCAGCTACTAACCATTGAAAGTTGATTTTTCTATAGTCCAGTCAATAAATATGCGTAATCGAGCCATAAAAGCTTTAAAAAATTTGATCACAGTTTATAAGAAAAGCCTCTCGCTACTCAGTTAAGTTAGCTGATTTAAAGTTTTTGTTCCCGAAATACAAAGTGGTCATGAAAGAGAACAACATGCATGTCAAGATGATACAACATGAAATAACAATAGAGCGATTGAAAAAAACAACTAACGTTTAGCGGACTAGTTGAAGTTAGATATTAACACCGCTGGATGCCGACCGGCTCAGTGACTTGGTGGTTAAGCGCTCGCATGCTAGACCGATAGGGTTCGTGTCCCGCGAGGCGGGGTCGTGGATGCGCACTTCTGAGGAGTCCCACAATAAGACGTAACGGCCGTTCAGTGACTCTAGGTTTTCCATGGTGATCTAACCTCAATTGACTCATGATCTCAACTATTGAGTTTACTACAATCTCCACAAAACCCCTTCTGAAACTGAAGTTTCATCAATTTTATTCATTCTGAACTACTTCTCAATTGTGACCATAAATATATTCGTCTCATGTATCTTCGTTTTTTTATTACACTATCGAAATTTATCAAATGGACTAATTACTTTAAATGTCTCATATATGTTTGAATTATTCAAAATATCACTGAAAGTTTCTACTTGTTAGGGATTTCCAAATGTTTGGTTATAGTCTGATCATATGAACAAACTATATTTCCTCGACTTCAGTTCATTATGAATTACAGAGATAGTGAATCAGATACCGAATGGTATAAGAAATCATTCCATGTTTTCATCAGTTCATTAGATTTACAATCATTCTGCATCATCTCTGTGAATAGCCTCCGTTGAAATACTCATTTACTCATTCTCTCAGTTCAATGTAACTCATTTCATAGGTTGATTACAGTCGTATGCTACAATTTAATTTTTCTCGGTTTTTTTCTTCTTCTTGAAGGTACATTTTTGGGCAATTCTTCACAAGAAAGAGAACAATTGGATATTTCATCTAGAACATTTTCTTTATGGTAAGTTAATTGCCAAGTGAATAGTGCAAACTTTTCAATGAAAGTTGATATAATAGATCAATTCAAAATCACCAAATATTTAGGAGTATGTGATTGGTTGAGAAATGATTTTCCTTTCTACGGAATATGTCTAATTTTTGAGGGGAGTGTATATACCATCTATTCAGCTTAGCCAGATATACTTTCTTCCTCATTTGTGTTTTTTCTCAGGGTAACTGAGCTTGTGTACATGAAGAGTACGTATCATTATCAGCTTTCGGACATCGCGCATCACAACAGTTTCTTTCCTCCTCACAGACTATATGAGTGGTGTATCTAAATGACCGATTATTGAACACCAGTAATGAATAAGTCAATTGATTCCATGGTTTAGTCTGTCACATTATGGCTGTAGATCTTACTGTCTTGTATCTTGTAGTGGTTTTATTTGCAATATAGAAGAGAATCTTCCCAATGATCTTCCAGACGCCGGTTATGTTTGTGGCCACGCGTATATAGCCTCTACTAGGGAAGTCCTACTCACTGCCTTCTCGCACCATGGGTGTTGTTTACGGAATTGAGAGGATGAAAAGCGAATGTTCGGTGCTTTAACCGGGTTGGTGGACATGGAGAGTCCACCTAGGGGAGGTGAAAAACCCTGGTTCCAAATCAATGGTGCTCATAGGGTCCAGTATCCTGAAGGAACAAATGGCGTATGAACCAATCGTTGGTCACCGGCTACTATGGGACTGCATATCCTTACGATGCTCCACTGCCTTGTGGATCAGACCTTCATGTCGAAGGCTCCGGGTGTGGCCCCCCAAGAAAACCACCTGTTTCTGTTTGGGCACTCGGGCAGTATCACAGCCCTCACACATATCAAATGAGATTTGTGTGGCGCATATGTAACTGATGTCCCCTTGTGCCAGTTTTTATGTGTTAAAATAAATAATAAAATATGTTTATGCTACTACCATACCATACGTATTTCAGATTACAACTGTTCATTCTTGTTGAGATGTTTTAATTTTTGTTTTTCTAATCTACAATTAACTCATGATGGTCGTCTGAATATCCATCATCTCTCCTATACACACTTGGTTTTTATAGGATCAGATATAAAACCCTCGTTAAATAATTTTTTATTCTCAATCCGTAAAGGATATAATTTGAGCAAACTGATTTTTAGCGTAAAACAGGTATTTTATTAGCATTGTTGGGTAGAAATTATTTCAAACTTGACTTTTTTGTACGCATAATTGGATATTGGCTAGAATCTATGGACACCTCAGTGTCCATGTGCATATTGAGACTCGGATCCAATGCCTATCCTTTCAAACACCCGTCGCGTTATCTACTGAGCTACTGAGTTCCTACAACAATTGGCATATGCAACAGGAATGAATTTTAATTCATTTGTGGAGGTTGTTTAAATTTTCATGCTAATGTTAATGATAAGCCAGTGGCTATTTGTACTCAGTAGCTAAGTGGATAACAATTTAGGCGTTTAAAGAGAAACATGCTTGATTTGAGTCCTCATGTGAACATCAGCATTGGATTACAGGTGCATCCATTTGACAAGTCACAAGTACGACAGGACGGCCATACTGTACTCCACTGTTAACGACTATCCAACTATACTTAATAGTAATATCGAGGCTATCCACACTGGATGCACACTGGCCAAAACAAACTGATTATTTGTTGGGTTTATCATCAACGGTATGATTCAAGCAATCCTCACAAATCAATTGAGCTTCCTGTTTCTAATTATTTTTCTCAGTCTACTTATTTTTATCAGAAGGGGTTTGTGGAGATTTTTAGAAATTTTCACAGATTGAAATCATGAGTCAGTTGAAGCTAGACCACCATTGAAAACCTGGAAGCACTGGACGGCCGTTTCGTCCTAGTATGGGACTCCTCAGCAGTGCGCATCCGTTGTAATTGTAAAGGGTGTGTTTTTTAAGTATAATAGTTTATAATTATTAGTGGTTGAAATGAATTGTGTTATTTCGTTGTTTAGTCGTCCACTAATCTTTTCTCATTTATCAAAGGTCGAGTTTAGTGAGCAGTAGTTTGTTCTGTCCTACTTTATGGTTATAAAGTATCCTTTAAAGGAATAAAGCATATTTGTAGGCTATTAGTATTCGGTCATAGGTATCTTTGAAGCATGACTCATGCATTTTGGGACCACTAAGTGAGCAATGCCGAGGTTAAACTCAGAGTAGTAAGTGAGGGTGGCAAATAGATTGATGAGATAGTGAATCTTAATCAACTGAGGTGGTCTAAACATCCATTACGTATGTGTAACCGCTACCTACCTTGTCGTATGATGTTTATAAATATAGAAGTAGGTTGGGAAGAAGATAGGGGCTACCAAGACGTGACAACAGTAAATGTAGTCATTCACCATTGAACTGATGTGTTTAGGTAAATCCATAGTACGTGATGTAGATCCGAGTGGCTGTCGTAACCAATGGTTGGGGATGTTGCGTTATATTGTTGAGACTCAGTCACAATGCTATATATGTTTTCACTCTATTGTCCTTCAGGTGTTGTTTTTTGTTCCCTGAATTCACTTTTACGGAATCATCTCTGTTCGCTATGTTTTTTTTTATTGTCCCTACCGAGTCTGTTATTACTTCTATTCTAGGATTTGTAATGATCTTTTTCTGTCCTGATATAGTGTAGCAACTTGAACTGATTCATAAATATCCCAAGTTCGATATTACTTGTGTGTATTCTCCTTCCAGACGTAGACATATAATCACTGTCATTTCTATCGTCAGTGTTTTTATAATGTCAAAATATATTATTAGTGTATATTTTAATCTTTTCCTAAGGTCATACATCAATCAACCATTTGTGACTAGTCGTTTACAGAATCCATTTTATTCTGGTCAAAAAAATGATGATAATTCTCAATCAACAACCATAATTGATGGTAGTTATGCATGTTGGCCTTGTTTATCTGCACAAGCATTAGTGAGTAAATTGATTGTTAATTTGATACAACTGCTAAGAGAAAGTTCATAAGTCATCAGCTATTAACCGCTTGATTCCATATTTTGTGTGTTTGTAGGTTGCAGTGTTGTTTTAAATCCATTATCAGTCAAAAACAACTTAGAACTGGTTACATATGTCCATCTATCGAAGTTGCCCACATTGCACATCAGCACAGCGTGAGATTAACACCAAGTTAGAAGTGTTTAGAATCCATAAATTGTGGTTATCACAATAAGTTGTAGTATGGTGACTATTAAGTCAGTCATCACAGGATATTCACATGTCAACAAAGATCGATAAAGATTCAGTCTCTAATACTTTCGACAGGATAACTCCAAACCCCTCCTACTAATGATACAAAGTAGTATTAGTAGTAGTATCAGTGACAATAAAGATTAGACATACATAATATGATTAAAGGAAGAGTTAATCCTCAGAATGTAAGGTATGAAATAGTTTTAAAACTCAAGATTTAAGGGGAAATAAACAAATTAATACACCTGGCCTGTTGTAAGCCATGCTGTCAACCAAGGTGTCTAACTATTGGACTAGTGACACTACACACTTACTTAAACATAAGTAAGTGTTGAATCGGTATTGAAATCTACAATTTAGTGGTGTCAAAAACGCCTGGAACCCCCTGGGGCTACTACCGGCCCCAAGTCCGGATAAAGGAGGGGGGTTGGGCATGGGGTTAGCGAACCCATCTCGTAGATAACTAACTCGCTAAAAAACGCTAACCAAAACATTTAAACTCTACCCTAGGAGGTAGAAGGTCTTCATTTAAAAGAGTTATGACGCCTCATGATGAAAGCAGAGTTCCTTCGGAAGTCACGAAGCTGATGCCCCTTCTGACAACCAGAACAACCATTGATGTGGGTATATGGAATGCTCGTACCATGTGGAGACCGGGAGAGTCATCCAAATTGCTGCAGTTTCAGTGAAGTACCCTATTCATTGATTTTTGGTTATGCTCAGTTGTGTAGATTATTTACCAGTACATTTTCTCTTTGTAATATTCTCTCTTTCTTGTTCAGAAGGCTTTGTAAATAACTATTTGACTTGTCTATTCAATTTTTTGAAGGATATCTGGGAAGAACTATATCAGCATCAATTAGTAGGTATTAATCCTAGTCTATGGAATTTGCCTCGGGTTATGGCACGTGTAATTAAGGACAAATTTGAAGCGGAACGGAATAGAACTATTCAATTACGCAAGTAATTTATTTGTTTATCTACTGTTGTGAGAACTAATAAATAGTTTGATCTTATCATTCTAGACTTGGATACTGAACGTCAAACAGGTTCGAATGTTATAGGGTAGTATCAGTTCCTTCATGATTGTAGATGTATTTATATCCAGAGCTTAACACTAACTATCTCGAACACATATATATTCTGGAACACTACTGATCTAGTCAGAGCTTTATGGCAAACTATCACTGGAACTTATAATTTCAAGTAGTGTTCGTCAGATCTGTTAGCTTTCCATATTTTTATCTAACTTTGATCATAGACATTGTTTTAGAGATAAATTGTCGAAGTGGATGCATTAGCTGTTTGTTTTCCCTTAGATTCTAATTTTATAAGTCACTTTATAAATTCTTCTTCATCACGCCCATCTATATTTTCTTCTCAAATTGTATTTTCAATGCCTAGTCTTTTCTATTATGACTAATACTGTTACCACATCTGCTGCTCTTTAATTCGCCCTGACAATTTCATCTCATCGTGCTAATGGAGGTGGTAACATTAACGGATGTATCTGTGTCCCACGTTCTACATTTTATGCGATTAACTAACTGGACTGCGCCTGGAGCTTTTCTCAGTTTACTGCTGGTCCTTAGCCCACGTGAAAGAGGGTGGGTTAGGTATGAGGTTAGCAACGTTATCTCAACCAGGAAAAATCATTCAAAGCTTTTGAACTCTATCCCTAAGAGTTGAAAGATCATTTTAAAAAGTTATGACAATTCATGGTGAAAGTCGAGATTCTTTGGGATTTATGGTGTTGATGCCCTTTCTGACAACCAGAGGAATAATATGGAATGTCCGGACAATGTAGAAGGTTAGCAGCACTATTCGTGGTTTGGTCAAAGTACATCGTGTTGTACACTTTGTAATCAATGATTTCCGTTACATTTTCATTAAAATTGTCGACCGTAAATGTCTTTTTATTTCAACAACACAAAACTATCCCTTTTTAGGACATAAGCATATAACCATCAATTCTAGTATCGTTGTACTTGGCATTGTATGACTGAACTGGCTCATATTACCTTTACCCTTACGAAAAATGTTATTCCTATGACAGGTATATATATATATATATATATATATATATATAAGTATGCGTTTGTGGAGATTGTCTATTTTTATTGAGATCATAAATTGATCCGAATTAGAAAACCATTGAAAACATTGAAGCACCAAACGACTGTTTCCTCTTAATATGAGACTTTTCATCAGTGACCATCTGCGGCACGACGATTGAAAGTCGAATCCAGGACCTTCAACCTCTCATGAAAACTCTTAACTTCTAGAGTACTGGGTAGGGATCCATTCGTGTGCAAGTATGACTTTAACCATTTCACCATTTTGTGCAATTCTCTTCCATTGTCTCAGATGGGTACTTTTCTCTTAAGTTAGACTTGTGCAACATTGGATGCCAGCTCAGCGGTCTAGATGTGAAGCGTTGCTTGTAATATTTTACGTAATGCGTGTACTGTGTAAACCAGCTGTTTATAGTTTGATGTGTTTTTACATTCATTTGTGTTTCTGAATTGTAGTTTTGTGTGATTAATAATATTTGTGGCATCAAATGCGATTAATTGATCTAAACCTTGTACTTATCGACGCTCGTAAGCAAAGTGTATATTTACAAACTGTGAGAGGTTGGCACAACATGAGAGTCAGTAAATTCCCTCACGATCACCAATACAATTTGCTTATAAGTTTCAGGGCTTTTTAGAGACTACCCCTAATCATACAAATCAAAACATTGAGCTGAAGAGTTAACACGATAAATAAATGAAACGCAAAGTGCTCTTTAACTGGTCTAACACTTCTACCTTAAGTTTGTGCTGATATGATGTCGTTCAGAAGAAAGATGAAAGCTCCACGACCAAACCATCCAGCTCAGAGAACAAAACTCCATCTAACGCTTCTCTCCTAACGACCGTTGATCCTTAAGCTTGACTATTGAAAAAAACAAAGGTAAGCTACGCTGGCGAATTCGAAGAGAAAATGCATAGTAAGTATCTAAATTTTGTTTGATGTTTTCTCATGAATCAGCCATTTAAAATGCTACATTCACACATGACTCACGAATTCAGAAAATAAGTTTTTGACTACTCTAGGTAGGCTTCTCGATTAACAATCCCCTTCTCAATATATACATATATCGTATTACTTCAAATAAATACTTTCTTCATAGTGTAATTCACGAGTCGATCTTAACTAAACAATCATCGGAAATTCTGGAAGCCTTGAACTGTTGTTTCGTCCTAATATGAAAATCCTCATCAGTGCACATCTATGATCCCACATGTGGGACTCAGACCCATGACCTTCGGTCACGTACGAACTATCAATTAGTCCTATACTAGAACGAAACACCTATCCAATACTTCCAGGTTTTCAGTAGTTGTCTACTTTAGATCGACTTACGAATTCAACTATGAAAATCCTACCATCTCCACAAATCTCCTTATACTGAAAATATTTTTTCTTGTTTTATTTTTGCATAATATAGAACACTTGATCAACTTATGAATGAAGCTATCAATGCAGGTATTCTTCATGTAAATCAATAAACTTTTTTTTTTGATAACTTATTCAACTTCATACTTAATTTGTTTACTATGTAATATAATTTATTAGTATTTTCTATACTATTTATTTATAAATAAGTAGTATGATCATATTGTAAATGACTATCGAATAATCTCTTCATCATTTATTTTGTTTTAAATCACTACATTAATCTTTCAAACAATAAACTAATGAACAAATGAGTTGCTATGGTGTTCATTTAATGTAATGACCTTGATATTGTATTCATGATATTTCGATATTTAGTATTCTAAATGATAATTATTATTTCACTGGTTGAAATCATGATTGAATCGAAGCTAGATCACCATTCAAAACCTGGAAGCACTGGACGGCCGTTTCATTCTAGTTTGGGACTCCTCAACAGTGCGCATCCATGGTCCCAAACCCCGCGAGATTCGAACCCAGGACGCAAGTTCGTGCATTGTTTGAAGTTAGACATTAACACCGTTGGATGGTAGCCGGCTCAGTGGTCTAGTTGGTTAAGCGACTGGCTCGAGACTGATAGGTCCTGGGTTCGAATCTCTCAAGGGGCGAGATCGTGGATGCTCACTGCTGAGGGGTCCCATACTAGGACGGGATGGCCGTCCAGTGCTTCCAGGTTTTCCATGGTGATCTAGCTTCAATTGACTCATGATTTCAACCAGTGACATTTCTAGAAAATCTCCACAAAACCCATTGTGATTATAAATATTATGTTGTGCTATATACGAAAATTTATATGCTTTGCGAGTGAGACTATAGTAATTTATGGACGATCTTTGAACGACGCTAAAAGTAACTTGAGAGTGTCCATCTAATAACTTGGATCAAATTAGAGTTATGAAACATTGTAGGGGATTAGAATTATGATTTTCAGTTGATAGTTAGGATTAAGAATTAAGATTTAAAGTTCTCATCACGAACTGACAACAGTTGTTATAATGCTAAAACTTAATTTATCCAAATGGATGAATGAATTTCGCGCCAAAATCTGAGACCTTTTATCTTATACATGATTGATTCGTTCATAAATTATAGTCTCACCGCCTTGTGATTTGGTTTTGGTTATACTGTCAATAATTTGTATTGTTTTACATAATATGTAACATATCTTCAACTTGTATTCATTGCAGTATATATATGAGAGGGTAGTTTAGAGATTGTTAAGTTTCACACCACCGGCTGTTTTCGGATAGATAACCATTAATAATCAAGAAGAGTTGATTATTTGATCCACTCTATTATGTGACTCCTTAGTAGCTCTTATCCACCACTCAAAAAACTCCATTTTATACATAAGAAGTCATTTATAGTTCAACGATTGAGCAACTATTGTTCACATGTGATGTATATTCTCAAAGAAAATACTGTACATCTTCATAGTGTGAGGAGATTGAGGTACAAGCTAAGGATAAAGTCAAATATATCATCTCAAACAATTGATATTAATACACTGACGAGATGCGTGTAAAGTTCTAAAGGATAATTGTTCATCGAACAGTGCACAATCATCAAGTCAATGATTATTCGTCTAGTCAGTAATAGGAAAGTACAGGTTTGTTGACCAAGATTTCAGAGATATTAGAAGCTGTTCGTTGAAGATCACAAACATGATCCTTTAGTCAAATGTAACATAGTGTTTCTCTCAATGTTCTGAAATTGACTTCCGACTGATATTTTTGACAGACAGTGATTAAAATGCCGATCTACAAAGTTAACCCAGCTCAGAATGCAACAGACATCTACAGATGATAAATCAATGTGACGCCATATCGAAAGAATTCATTCAAGACAATGATCAGAGTTGGGAGTGAATATCAGTCAATATGGAAATATAGACTGCCACAATGTGATATGGTCACCAAAGTAAACTAAACAACTAGAAATCTGTACCTAACTTTGAGTAGCATCGAGGTCGATAGTAATGAGCGAATTGTAAATGAACACTTCAGGTGGTTGGGTGACGAATCGAAAACTTCCGTACGATGCACTTCGATGTCTACTACTTTGTGATGTGAATGATATTACTGGATAGTGTTTTGTAGTGGTCGACCGAAAAGTTTGATGCATTAAGTTTACTTGAGAATGTATCGAACATGTGTTATTCTTTGCATTAACTACTACTATTATTTCTTTTGCTTACCTAAAAGTCCTAATCGCCACTTTTCATAACTTATATCCTTTCCAAACATCATGTGACGAAATCTCAATCACAACATCGATTTCTTATTTTTATACCTGAGCTAACCAATGATATGCCAACTAGTACCAGTAGTCATGAGTCAACTATTGTTCCTCATTGGTCCTCTATATAGTAGCTTCTCACCTCACCTTGTTTGCCGTGACTGTTCAGTCCAGAACATAATATCAACCTTCACTATATTAATTATATATTTCGAACATACGCTGTTTATATTTAAGTACACCGGACCGAATTTCACCATAAAATAAAAAAATAGAAACTATACGAGATTTTACTGACCCAGAATCTGATTCCAGTTATATCATAGGTTTGATTGAAATATACCTATCATCAATCCTCGTATATAGTTAACGACTTAAATCGCGTTAGTGAATAACGGAATTGAATAAATCAAATACGAGAATGGATTTCTGAATACATTTATTTTGTACATTCATTGATCGGAACAGACAATCAGGGAATCGCAGCGAATGAAGCGAAGAAAAGTGAGCGAAGCGAAATGAAAGGATGCGCAGTGGAAATGTCGTGTGAGACAACTCCATGTAAACAAGTGGTAATCAATATTTATAGTCACAGAAATGTGATGATTAGGATAAGAAGTGTACACAAATATACGCTCACATAAAAACAATCAGGTTTGGTAAGTGAATAATCAACGGTATTGAAACGTGACTCAAGAAGAATAGATAAACTGAACTGTCCAGAAGCTAGAATAAGTTACATGTGCTTCACATAGTAACCGACACTACAAAATCAAGCCAAAAGTGGCTGCGTATGGGAACTGTAGCCAATAGCTTGGAAATAAGGATTTGTTCTTATTCCATTAGGTTTCCATCAGATGCGCTGCGGCCACCTTGGACGTGTTGTCAACTCGTACTTATTTCCTGGATTCCTTTTAATTTCCTTATCCAATTTAGTTGGTATATTTAGGGGTATAACCACGTGTATATCATTTTCAGTCTCCCCTCTTGTTTAGTCGCCATTTCTCCAACTTCATAAATGATCTTCCTTCTCTGCGTATTACAGTTCCAGTCTTCCAAATTTTCACTAACCCATGGGAATCTCTTGTCATTACCATTTGCGTTAGCCATCAAAGATTAATTTAATGGGTGTCGTAATATATCCATATAAGTTACAAAATACAATAATATCTAATCATTCCCAGAAATCAACTCAGCATCGTAACATCCATCAGTCTAGACATGTCTTTGATAGCGTTGATACTATCTGGATCTGGGTGACGACCATTCTTATCAAATATATGTTCAAGTTGTCTAACAGGCTCGACCTGGTATTCGGACTTTTCTTTTTGGAAATGGAAACCAGTCTGCGACATTTTTGTAAGCACAACGTCCAACAGATTCATTATTTCCTGTGTGGGGCCCTTTATTTTGTCGTCATTTTATATCAAGCGATGTTGTCGAAAGGGCTCGGGTCACTAAAGTCGAGAGCCCTTTCGAAAACATCGCTCGATATAAAATGACGACAAAATAAATGGCCTCACAAAAGTGGTGAGCCCGACGTGATGAGTAATGGGATAAGAAATGTACACACACCTACGTGCTCATATAAAAACAGTCGAGATTGATAAATAACAAGGTAAGAATGTGACTCAAGTAGAATGAATAGAATGGGCTGTCCAAAAGCTAGAATAATGTATATGGGCTTAACATAATAACTGACGCTACATCTGAGCAGTAGAACTAACAACTATATGTCATCCAGATAGACTGCTACATCTTCCAGGTTGCATGTCATAGTATCCATTATTTGCTGAAAACGGGATTCACATCTTGTCGTAAGTATGATTTTACTTTCCCAATTTCGCAGTGTTCCAACTTGTTTTGGAACTATTTTATGTTTCCTGAAAAGGTTTACTCTCGTTATGGATTTTTTAGTTACATGAATGGATAGGCAGATCTCTAGGACTATTTGAGCTTTTCATGGTAAATAATTCAGTCAATGGTACATCCCATAGATTTTATATGTTTATCTAATCTATACCAATAAGGTCCAAATGATTTTTGTTTGTTAAATGACAATTTCCTGTAAATTAGCTATCTCAGAATTCAACAGAACATTTTATTGTTCCGAAAAAGCTTTAATATGTCTCTGGTTGCATTTCGAACTGTGTACTCGGTTGATAATACTTATGAACAACCCTTTATATTGCGTGTCATTTTAGAGAATAACGTGATATCTGATGGTGTATCCAATTGTAATTGAATATGAACACTGATACCCCATAATTTCAAATACCTTCCTTTATCCGCTATACTTAGAAGGGAGGGAGCACCGAATACTTATTCACCACACAATGGCAATGGGGTTGTGTAGAGTTAGAAAATGTAAAGTGCGTATACTTAAAAAAAGGGAGAACAACAATGAACAGAAGTTAGTGTATAAGAGTGAAATAATAATATTAAAAATGGATACTAACATATACTGCACATTACCAACTCACATACACCCAACACAAGCACATTACCACCAACATCTTGAAATGGTGGAGGTTTGTAGCTCAGACAGACGTCTATCAGAAGTTTGTGGTGATGATGTCGTTCAGAAGAACGATGAAAGCTCGACGACCAAACCATCCAGCTCAGACAACAAAACTTCATGAAAACCACCAACATCTGCACTATGACAAATACTACATTGGTAACAAATTATTCATAATCTCCTTCATCATTAAATCAGGTAATCAGTAAACAATAGGTGTATTGTGCTCTCTGCTTAACCAATACTATTTATTTGGATTAATCAATGACAATAGGAAAGAGAAAATAATCACTGATGTTATTCGTCAGATCAGTGATACCTTTTTCTTATATTTCCCGATTGACTGTGTTAATTCAGAATTACAAACGTATCGATCCACCTGTACCTGTCAATAGACATGTACATACGAAATGAAGTATTTGTTCAACAGGAATGAACAAAACACTCATTGTTCGTGCCTACTTACAGATGCCAAACTAAACATTTCCAACTGATCATTTTATGAACATACCTTAACTATTCAACGTATCCTTCGTCTTCTTGTTATACAACTGTTGTCGGCATCGTTCTTAAATCCATAAGACTGATTAGTTGTATAGTTGCAAGTCAAATATACTGATGTTTCTAATCCAATCGAAATTTACGCGCCAACCCAATCATGACCCGGGGAATTACGGTCACGCTAGATGCTCTTCAATAGACAGTTGTATAACTAAGGAAAGAATACTACTTACTGTTACTCATTGTCACTAGCATCTTATTGATATTGGAAGATATATTTCACTCTATCATCCATGATGGATGCGTCAACACAAACTTATCTGTATAGATCATCGGTAAGTGTTAGCAGGATATAGGTTGGATTGAAGCGTGTTCCGTTCAGGATTATATTAGTGCACTCTGATTGGCTACTTCTTATCCAATCAGCACTAGTGGATACGTGGAGAATACTCTAGAATCTTCTTATGTAACACTATGAATTTTTTATGAGTTTTCTTATTGTGATTTCTACTCCCATCTACCCTTGTTATTAGGAATATAATTTCGTTCCTGTTGAACCCTGTGTGGTGTTTGAATGAACTAATGATTCCTTTGTACTTGTTGAATACTTGATTTCGAATTCCAAATACAGTACATTCGTTTGTGCTGATCTAGTACTTCTTGATCCAATTGTTATTTCTGGGATTCTTAGTTTATACTATAATTCAAATACTTCTAATCATCACACCGTGTTCTGATTTGGGGACTTGTCGAGGTTTTCCAAGTCACTCAACACATCAACATTCATATTCACGGATTTCGGTACTGCAATGTTTACTCAAAAAGGAATATTTTCCCATATTCTGGACCACTGGGAAGTCTTAACCGCTCATTCACCTATACTACTAATAAAGTTTGTCCTGTGGAATAATGTTACCAAATCAGTGTTCTGATTCTGAAGTGTTTCATCTAACAAATTAGTCTACCGTCCACCGATTTATTACTTCACTGATGATTATTGAGGTTGAGCATTTTGGAAAGGGACTTACTATTTTCTTGTTTATTAAATTAAGTGGATTTCCTTAGTCCATCAATGCTGGGAAATGACCCTTATGTGTGTTGATCCATGTCCTTTATACCTTATTTCAGTACAGTGAAAGGAAGTTATGATAAATTAGGTTCAACTAGATCGCATAACTAGACATATGCAACAAACGACATCGAAGAATGAGAAGTTCAGTAGTGATATTTAACTGAATATTTAAACAATGCTTGTAAACCAATACTTTTGTCCCACTTCGACCAATTTAAGGTCACATTATTCAACATTTGCAGTCATTGGTCACTGGTATTAGGCGATTCCTAATTAAGAAGTTTCCATGTTTCCACATGCTTCCGACCAACAATCAAAAATATCATGAATTGGATTTCACATGAGAGTTGAACATTAGTTTTTGATACTTAGTGTTTTTTTTAGCAAGGCTTTTTCCTACTGGATGAGGTTGACAAACCTATGCCCAACGCTCCTTCTTTGCCCGGTCTTGGGATCGATAGTAAATCTAGAATAGCTGAGTCAAAATCTTCAATACGAACGTCAAGACAGTCCTACTGTACGGAGCTGAAACTTGGCGAACTACCACAACAATCATCAAAAAAGTACAATTATTTTTAAACAATTGTCCACACAAGATACTCGATACCCGTAAGCCGAATAGCATTAACAACGATCTACTGTGGGACAAGACAAACCGACTTCCAGCTGATGAGGAAGTTAAGAAACGACGGTTGAAGTGGATAGTAGATACATTACGGAAATCACATCACGAGGCAAGCGCTAACCTGGAATCCTGAAGGGAAACAGAAAAGAGGAAGGCCGACGAACACACTACGTTGGGAATCGGAAACACATGGAAAGAATGAATGATAACTGGGAAGAACTGGAAAAGAATTGTCCAGGACAGAGTTGGATGGAGAATGCTGATGGTCGGCCTATGCTTCTCCAAAAGGGGTAACAGGCGTAAATAAATCAAGTATTTCTATTTATTCTTGATATACTATTCGTTTCGATAAACAATTATACATTTTGTTTATTTAACATTGAATCAATATTTTGATATGAAATAATAAAAAACAGTTGTAATAACTACTGACCACATTGTGATCCATTTTTTTGGACGACTTCTTGATTCTAGGAAAGGAGAACATTCAATGAATGAAAAGATGAATTTTTCAAAGATTATTTTCAATGATTTCAGGAAAATACTAACTAAAACTATCTATACTACAACTGGATTTATTTGAAGGACAATGGGCTGATGATAAAAATAACTGAGGTTTCATCCAGTTGATAGTGTTGACATTGATAATATTGTGCTTATGGTTACTGTTTATTGCCTGAATTTGGTGATGTGTAGTATATGGTTATATGTATGCGGGGCCCGGCCGACTTCGTGGTGGTGCCGTGGTTAGCCTGTTCGGACTCGATCTCGTGTCACCCAGCTTCACAGTTAGAGACATTACCACTGAGCTATCCGGGTCTTGTGTAGACAACTGTTTATAAATACTTGTACCTTCTTGATGATGGTTGTAGTAGTTTTCCAAGTTTCAGCTCCGTACAGTAGGACTGCCTTGACGTTCGTATTGATGATTCTCACTTTGATATTGGTTGAAAGGTGTTTTGAGTTCCATATGTTCTTCAATTGTAGGAATGCGGCCGTTATTAAGAAAGTATATGTTTTCATAAATGTGATAATCCTTTTTAAATAAACTGATTCATTTTACTTGTATCTCTATTTGTCTATATGACAGGTTTAATTTGGAACTATGTTGACTAAGTTCACTTGGTCTTGTTTACTTGTATCTTCACATTGTTATTTAGGACTACAATTGATCAGTCTCTTGTTGGTATATGTGCATCCTGTGTGAACTGATCCGATATTGTCTTAAGTCACAAGCTTTATAAGCAAAGATGGATAATGCCTAACAATTGAATCCAGGAGGCACGTTTCATCCTATTCGGAACTCGTCAGATGGATGTACCTGCATCTCAGAGTTAATGTTCACCGTGAGACTCGAACCCAGTACCGTCCGCTTCAAACGCCAGTGTTTTATCCACTTAGTTACTGAATCCTGATAGCCACCTGCTTGTGCAATGATGTGAAGTTATATCCACTTGTTGTTGTTTACTTGTATCTTCCCATTGTTATCTAGGACTACGATTGATCAGTATTTTGTTGGCATATGTGAATCATGACTAATGTTTTTTCTAGGGAAAACACTGAACTTTTGTGATCTTAATCGGTTTAATTTACTTGTTATATCAATCAATTAACTATACGATAATGATATACCATTTGACGAGACCGATTATCATTTGATTTAAACAAAAAAAATTATTAAACGAGATTGATAATTTCATTCAGCTGGTTATGGGACACTTACCAGAATCATTCCAGTCTAAATTATCAGCAAACAATTTGTCATGATTGAGAATACGTCATGGACAAAATTTAGTTAAAAAACGGTTGAAATCCAAGAAGTAATCGACAACTTTTTTACCCTAATATGGGGCGCCTCAGCGATATACATCTCTACGTGCCCATCGGATATCGAAGCCAGGACTTTTGATCTTTCAACAAGCGCTTTGCCTCTAAACCATTGAGCTGGTATATAATGCCTAAAGTGACCAACTTAGATAAAGTCGTGATATAATGCAACCACCTGCCATCATCATTGGCGGATGACACTTTCACACTCGACAAGATTAAACACTCAATAGAACTCCAAGAATCACTTCATGTCGTTAATTTCTCGTTAACTTGTTAGATTAAGTAATTGTTAAATGCTTTAATAAAAAATTCCTAACTTTTGCATTGGAAATGTTTGTTAAGTTGATAAATCTATTAGTAATTTGTTATTGCCCCCAAGTCCCCTGGTACGGCCGAGAGTTGTGAGAGTCTACCGTCCCCCTCGAAATGCTTTCACACAGCCACGCGTATACAGCCACTGTCATGGAAGCCCAACTTAAATGGCGTATGAACCAACTATAGGTCACCGGCTATCGTGAAACTGCATCTTCGGATGTTGTTCCACTGATTTGTGGATCAGCCCTTTAGGCTTGGCCCCCTAAGAAAACCACCTGGGCACCCGGGCAGTATCGCAGCTCATACACAAATCGAATGATTTGTGTTGTGCATATCTCTTTGGCGCCTCGTTAGATACAATTATTGCCTTATGTATTTGGGATTCTTAAGAATTGAAATTCTCTCACCAAATATAACCTAAGTAAATATTTTATAGTTTTACTGAATACAATTTAGTGGTAGTTTGACCTTGGTTTGTTATCTTACTTTGATAAATACATTTTTATGAATAAAGTTTTTGGCTATCATTTAGTAGAGTGATTTTGAGTGCTGTTATTGGTATGAGGGCGGTTATCACTTTCCGGTCGCCTACACCGTAGAAGTGTTTTTCTGAAGCTACCTGAAAATGAAATTGGATTAGAGGTGGTCTTAGTGACCTCAGAGCATGACCGCAGTGCCCAAGGGACAACTGCTTGAGGTCGGTCACGCAAGACCTTTTTGGGAGTAATTTCTGTATTAGAGCCGTACTTGTTGAGACCTTACCACCGGAGACGGATATCCGTGGGATAACTTGGGATGTGCATTTTTAGGGTAGACCATTTCTAACCCATGCCTCCTTGTGGGAAAGTAGCATCGCTGTCATGCTGGTTGTCTAAAGGAAACACTGTACTGCGGTCACACGTCTGTACAGTCAGCAGTACGACTTCACCTTCGGACCTTGGGTTTGTCGCTTTTAGTTTTACCGTTCTTCAACCGACCTGTCTGGCATGATAGGACCTTGAGGAACGATTGTTCCCACCAGTATAGATCGGCTGATCCATCACAATAGGCAAGCCCGACCACCACGTCAAGGTAGCAACAACGGTCGGTGTGGCAACTTGGATCGATGCATATATGTGCCCGGTCCTACGTTGCAGCTGACTATCATTTAGAAACATGATACAAAATGGTGTCATTGTATTATCAATCAATCTCTATTTATTTATTGTTTACCCGATCCGATTGCGAACCTTTAGAGAGTGCTTGGGTGTATATTTGGAAAGAGCACACCTTATGTGGTCAATATCTGTCTACAAAAGTAGCCAAAAATACTATTACACATCTCTAATAGATAATATTATTGATAAGGAAAGTTTCTTCGTTGAAACGTCTCCATCTTGTTCAAGTGTAATTTTATTGTGGCGCTGTTCAGACTGTAAATGTTGATATCGAAAAAGATGCGACAAATTGTTTGTAATTAGTCGATAGCAAAAATGAACAACTTACAAATCAAGATAAATGGTGGCTCTAAAAATAATGAAATAAAATCACATTGTATTTCGACTACTCAAATGCACTCATTATCATGAAAGTAATTTTATCTATGTCACTCGGAATCTTCAAAACTAAAAGAGAAAAGGAAGATCAAAGGACACATTACACCAAGAGATGAAGACAAACATGAGAAGAATGAACAACAATTGGATAGAACTAGAAAGGAAGAGCCAGGACAGAGTGGTTTGGAGAATGTTGTTTGGTGGCCTACGCCCCATTGGGAGTAAGAGGCGTAAGTAAGTAACATAAGGAGTGAAAATGTCTTTCACAATCTTTTACCGGTCGTTTCAATTGTTTTTAACGCTTGTGGTAACATCCGGTTATCAGATGTATGAAAGAAATTGACAGAAAGACCTGTTCTATTCAAGTCTCGGATCATTTGGCACATATCATTATGGTGTGTCTAAACTATTGAGTCAATAGATGCTCTTAAAACAGAATTATTGGTTTTAACGTTATTGACAAAAGTTTCATTATTGACTGGTAAATTAAACTACGTGGTAAGGTGAAACTAATGCAGATTAGTTAATCGTTAGATAATCTTCGGTGATTGAATTCTGAATTTAATGAAGAAGCCAAAATGGAACTTACAACTAAACTAACCTGCCCATTCCTTTTTATTTTTTTCTTAGACAATTATGGATCATCGTCCATAAGTACTATATTAAAACATTTGTACCTTATGACCTCAATGGAAACTTTGTCTATCGAATGCCACTAGAGAAATCTTAAGATTAGCCATTATTTAAAGATCGGTTAAATAGGTTGATTTTAAGTGTTAGTTTCAATCTAATATAAATGAAATAAGAACGATTAAGATGGTTGGAGATAGTTGATAAGGAACCCTAGGCGTAGGTTTCGTATTTTCTTGTCACTCAGTGGTAAGGTATATCTAGGTACAGTGTTTCCTGTCGGATTCCTCAATGCACCTTATGCCTCACAATGGTAAACTCAATGTCGAGTCACCTAAACTAGTGATTAAATTACAACATAATCGATACAATTCGATCAACACCAAGAAAATCTTGACATACATAACACTTATCCATGACCAACCGATTAGAATAGTAACGTGTCCGTACGCAACGCTGTGTAGTGAGGTCGTTGGATCGGTGTCGTTTTAGTGGCTTTTCCGCTCGATTGATGCTAAGAAGATGACCTAATTTGATTATTTAGAAAAGGTAAAAGTCGTAACAATGTTTCCGTAGGTTTAACTTGCGGACGGATCATTATCATGACCCAAAAATATTTAATGAAGCATGCACTTGGCTTCGCAGTGGACTGCATCTACACTGACATAGTGGTATTTACCTTAGGATTCAGCGATTGAATAAAGCATGTACCTAGCTTCGTGCTGGAATGCATGTACGCTGGCTTAGTGGTATTTACCTTAGACTTCATCTAGCATCTGTTTAACTGAAGATCGAAAAGTGAAATTAGCCTTCATTTCTCACTGAATAATTGTTGGTTATTTGTCTGGAATGTTAATTCTTATTTATGGAGTCCATTTAGGGTATTACTTACTAGTTGTCGTCAGTTTTACTTGTACTGAAGTAGCTAAAATGATTAATATGAAAGATACATAAATATTTGATCGAATTACATAAATATTAATTATAGAAATAAATCTCTCATTGATGATTTCATAATTCAATAAAACTGTAACACAGATTCGTAATCATATTGATTAAGTATTATAGATGAATGGAGTTAGCCCCCAAATGCCTTAATACGATCGAGAGTGGGGAGAGTTCGCTCTCCCTATCAAAATGCTCTCACATGGCCACGCGTATATAGCCTCTGCCAAAAAAATCCTACTCATTACCTTCTCGCACCACGGGTGTTGTTTACGAAATTGAGAAGACGAAAAGCAAATATCCGGCGCTTTGACCAGGTTGGTGAACATGGAGAGTTCATATACATGAGTTGGAAAACCCTCATTCCAAACCAGTGGTACGCATGGGCTCCAGTACCCTGACGGAACTAATGGCGCATGAACCAATCGTTGTTCACCGGCTACCATCGGACTGCATCTCCTTACGATGCTCCACTACCTTGTGGATCAGACCTTCAGGTCGAAGGCTCCGGGTGTGGCCCCCTAAGAAAACCAACTTCTTCGGTTTGGGCACCCGGGTAGTATCACAGCCCTCACACACATATCAAATGAGATTTGTGTGGCGTATATGTATTTAGTGCCTTCTTGTACCAATATCTGTGTTAAAATAAATAAATAAATAGTTGATTAAGCTTATTGATAAACTTTTTCAATGTGTTATAACTTGTGGCTTTTTTCCCTTATCAATATATGACGTAATGATACTGCCAATTAAAGAACAGTGAATTATCGACCAAACCAGTGATGGCCAAAACCCATATGAACAGTCTAGAGTCTTTATTGGTCCTTCTTCCTGTCTAGCCTTGTCTATTGAGCACAGAAAACTCATCTCAACTACCATTATATGAATCATCTATTTTAAACACACTGAGTTCTTATAACAAACCAAACAGACCACATCATACCATAAAATAGGAAATGAGATTTGTACGAGATCTAGCCAGAAATGGCTGTGAATGTGAGCGACTGCAATTAATGGACTGAGCATAACTCAAGAATGGTAAATCATTTAATAATAGTTTATTGATCAAAGTAAAGCTTGTAATAAGAGACGTATAGATGTACATTACCTAGCTACTGCATAATTATACATAAGGAATATGCATATAATATTTGTCCATGAATAGTTCTCATAAGTTACCGTTCATAATTCTCTCCAGGATATAGTACAATGTTCTATAAGTATGTTGTATTAGGCATTTCTAGCCGGCTCAATGGTCCAGTGGGTTAATTGTTCGCGCGCGAGACTGAAGACCCTGGGTTCGAATCCCGCAAGCGGGATCGCTGGTGCGCACTATCGATGAGTCCCATAATAGGACGAAACGGCCGTATAGTGCTTCCAGGTTTTCAATGGTGATCTAACATCAATCGGTTCGTGATTTCAATCAATAACTTAACAATCTCCACAACCCCTAAACTGATAATTCTCCTACTAATGTAGTATGTTAATGTTTCATCCAACATGTTTGGTTTCAATAAACTAATTGACTCATAGAAGAAAGTTGCCAACAATTCAAAAGGTTTGAAATGTAATGTTTAGTGAAAATTATACTACAATATCTAGACTATATTCATTAGATGAATAGAAAAATAACCTAAAGTTCTAGATACAACATGACTTATTGTACATTGAAATTGTTACTTGAAATTTGATAATAACGGGCTAATCCAAAATATTTGGAATATCACTTCGAAATGAGATTAATCTGTTGTATCCCGGCAAGAATTATGAATTACGACTTTTGAGAACTTATTTATGAACTAATACTATACATATATTCTTATCGTATAGTTGTTAAGTAATTAAACTATGTATATTCATATTGTTCTTATTATAAGCTTCATTTTGATTCATAGACTATTACTTATTACTACTACTACTTACTTGAACACATAAATACTGGCACAAGGGGGCACCAGTTAAATATGCGCCACACAGATCTCATTTGATTTGTGTGAGGGCTGTGATACTGATCGGGTGCCCAAACCGAAGAAGTTGGTTTTCTTAGGGGGACACACCCGGAGCCTTCGACCTGAAGGTCTGATCCACAAGGTAGTGGAGCATCGTAAGGATATGCAGTCCGATGGTAGCCGGCAACCAACGACTGGTTCATACGCCATTTGTTCCTTAAGAATACTGGACCCCATGTGCACCATTGGTTTAAAATGAGGGTTTTCCAACTCCTGTAGGTGGACTCTCTGTGTCCACTAACCCGGTTAAAGTGCTGGACATCCGCTTTTCGTCCTCTCAATTTCGTGAACAACACCCGTGGTGCGAGAAAGCAGTGAGTAGGACTTCAATTATTATACGATTTAATGTTCTTCAGTTATGCTCAGTCTATTAATTACAGTCTCCTACACTGACATCCACTTTTGGCTAGATCTTGTTGTCTTCTTTTCTGTGGTGCGATGTGGTCTGTTTAACTGGTATATAGACCCAGTATATTTGAAATACATGATTTATGTAGTGGTAGCTGAGATGAGTTTTCTGGGCTCAATAGGCAGGGCTAGGCAAGAAAAAGGACTGATAAAGATTCTAGACTGCTTGTACGGGTTTATGCATGATTGAACCGGTCGATAATTCAGTTGTTTTTTTTTTGATGAAATTTTGTTTTCTGAGCTAGATGATTTGGTTGTAGAGCTTTCATTGTTCTTGTGAACGACATCAAATCAGCACAAACTTCAGATAGACTTCTATCTGATAATTCACTGTTCTCTTATTGGCGGTATCATTATGTTGTATATTATTAGGGGTACAATGCCAAAAGTTATAACACAATCATTAATTTAAACAAAACGTTTTCTATAAAAGCATATTAGTTGTGATTATCTGATATAATTTTCACATATAAAACTTATTGAAAAATAGGAATAAGCAAGCTGAAAAAGTGGAGAAGATTTGTAGCTCAGGTAGATGATTTTGATGGAGTTTTGTTCTCTGAGCTGGATGGTTTGGTCGTGGAGCTTTCATCGTTTTTCTGAACGACATCATCAGCACAAACTTCAGATAGAAGTGAAGTGTTCGAATTTCTCCAACGACAAATTTAAGGTCAATAAGATCCAATCAACGTCGAGGTGTACAGAACAAGCTGTGAAACGCATATGGAGAAATTCGAACACTTCACTTCTATCTGAAGTTTGTGCTGATGATGTCGTTCAGAAGAACAATGAAAGCTCCACGACCAAACCAGTCAACTCAGAGACCAAAACTGCATCAAGCTGAGAAAGTGTTTCTGACTTGAAATAAGAAACAATGAATATACACTGACGAAATGTATTGATGTTCACTTTAATTATTGTTATTGGATATGTCTTTGTAGAGTTAATGAAGGTACTCTTTCCAAGACAAGTTTATATTTTAATAGTTAAATTGATGAGTCAATTAAAATAAGATCACTACGGAAAAACTAGATGCACTGGACGGCATTTAAGCATTCATCCGAGAGATCGATAAATCCTTGGTTCGAATCTTACGAGCGGGATCGTGGATGTGCACTGTTGAGGTGTCCCATACTAGGAAGTAATGGTCACTCAGTGCTTCCACGTTTTCCACGGTTGTCTGGCTTTAATCGACTCATGAATTCAACTCAACTAGGTACATATAAATCTTATAAAGAACTATTATCTTTATTAATAGTTCAGATGAGATTAACCAATCTTCTCACGTAGTAGTAGATATAGAAAGTAAAATAAGAAGAAAATGGTAAGGTTGTAGAAGAACGGGTAAAGAAATTCGAGTTGTTATTTTATTCTTTAGATAATTCTTAATCACGTTAAACTTCCAAAAACCAAATAAGTTTGAAGGTTGACTAAAAGTTTACCTTCTACTCTATTGATATTTCTTGATAAGAAAATGACATTTTACTTCTACAATCAAACAGATTCTTGACAATTTTCCACTAAAATATGTCGAACATGTTACAGCATATGAAATCGTCAACATCTGGGTGGAAGCATGGGCTACAGTGGATATATAATATGCAGCTGGACGATCTAGACTTCACAGATGATCTGGCTCTTCTTTCGCACACACAACAACAAATGCAAGAGAAGACGACCAGTGTAGCAGCAGCCTCAGCTGCAGTAGGTATCAACATACACAAACGAAAAAGCAAGATTATACGATATAACATAGTATGCAAAAATCGAATCACACTTGATGGAGAAGATTTGGAAGATGTGAAAACCTTCACATATCTGGGCAGCATCATTGACGAACACGTTGGATCTGATGCAGATGTGAAGGCACGGGTCGGCAAAACAAGAACAGAATATTTACAACTGAAGAACATATGGAACTCAGAACAACTGTCCGTCAACTCAAACCAATGTCAGAATTTTCAGTACAAATGTCAAGAGAGTCCTAATATATGGGGCGGAAACCTAGAGAACTACGAAGGTCACCATTCAGAAGATACAAGTGCAAAATACTTCGAATCCGTTGACCAGACACTATCAGCAACAACAACCTCCTGTGGGAGAGAACAAACCAGATTGCAGCGGAGGAGGAAAGTTGGGAGAAGCGCTGGAACTGGATAGGACACATTGTGGAAAGCACCCAACTGTGTCACAAGGCAATCCCTCACTTGGAATCCTCAATGCCAAAGGAGGAGAGATAGGACGAATAACACGTTACTCTGAGAAATGGAGATAGATGTGAGAGAAATGACCAACAATTGGATAGAACTAGAAAGGAGAGCCGAAGACAGAGTGGGTTGAAGAATGCTGGTCGGCGGTCTATGCTCCATTGGGAGTAACAGGCGTAAGTAAGTAAGTTCGTTACAACACGTTAAAGGATTCAGGAACAAAAAATGTTTGAACTATATTTTTGATCAGATTTCAACGAGACCTGATATATTTTTCTGTTAAGAAAGGAACAGAGTTGGAGTTTGATTTGATATAATACGTTATATGACATCATTTTAAAGTGTTGTGTATCCCTAAATTTGATTTAAAATGATCCCACTGTTGAATGTATGGAATTTACTGTCTATTCACATTTAGATTCCTGGGGTGTGGTAGATTCCTCTAGGGTATAAAGAAAAGAATGGTTGACTTTTCCTAAGCTAACCTTGAAGTAAGGCATGTAGTTGTTATACAGTTTTTATAATATTTTCGGACACAAATTGTTCAGTAAACAAACTACCACATAAATGGAGAAGTATATTTTTATGGTAATAATTAACAGAAGAACTTGTATCTAGACTGTCATGTTCTTGGGCGAATATATTGTGTGAGAACTTCAACACAACTCAGTTCAAGAACGCATGACTAGCCTGACTAGAACTTAAGTATATTTTCACTCCAAAAAAACCCTGACAACAATCACACTAATAATAAGGTTAGGGAAAGACATAACTCATCTAATACCTGTCAGAATATCTACAAGCTGGACTAAGCAAACAACTAACCATTATCTTCCTCGTCTTCACATTACTGATGAAATTTGGTATGGGATGATATTCAAACTGTGTGTTTCTCTCTAGTTCAGACTCATCATCTGGAGATACGTGTATCCCAGAGTTGATGTCCACTCTGTAACTCGAACCTAGTAATTTTCCTTGAAAATACTATTGATTGAGATCATGAACCGATTGATGTTAGATCACCGTTAAAAACCTGGAAGCACTGGACAGCCGTTTCGTCATACTGTGAGACTCTACAGCAGTACGCACCCACTATCCCGCTCGCGGGATCCGAGTCCGAATCCTCTAGTCCTGCGCGCGAACGCTTAACCTACTGTACCACTTAACCATCTTCCATTTTGCTGAGGTAGATACCTGCCTCTAGCCGATATGAACACTAACACCATTGTATGCCATCTCAGTGGTCCAGTAGGTTAAGCGTTCGCGTGCGAGACTGAAGGTCCTGCGTTTGAATCTCGCGGGTGGGGTCGTGGATGTGCACTGCTGAGGAGTCTCACAATAGGACGAAACGACCGTCCAGTGCTTCCAGGTTTTTAACGGTGATCTAACATTCATCGGTTCATGATTTCAATCAATAACTTAACAATCTCCACAACCCCTATACTGAAAATATTATGTTTTCTATTTAGTTAGTGAGTTCAGATAGTCACTTGCATGTGGAGTGAAGTTGTCAACAACTGTATAATCCAAACTATTAATCACAAAGGATGGTAAAATAAACTTACTTAGATCAGTAGTCGCCATAGTAACTGAGAAAAAAAGACGTCCTTTTAGATTTATTTTCAATTTCTATACAATGATATTCAGAAATATTTCAGTGAAAAATCAACTGGTGAAGTTTAATCGAAGGTTATTCACTGGCTGTTTGTGTACTGTGAGCTAGTAAAATACAATCGATACAGTATATTGATAGAACTTAATCACGGTATATATTTCGATTAGCACACTCAAATTAACATGGGATAGATGAAATATAGCTAGGAATGTAATTCAGAACGCACATTTCACCTTGTTTGTGTATCTTCAACTGAAACTATCTGAATGAAAGTGTTGATAGTCACATTGTCATTCGAATCAAATACCTTACTGAGTTTTCCCACTTAGGCAGTGATTCCAGATAGTTGCTCATTTATGCAAACGTTTTGATTTATCCTATTGTTGATTTTTTAAAAAAAAAACGAGTTTTTAACCAAGATACAGGTACATCTAACTGACGAGTACAAAACAAGACAAAATACACGTCTTGAATTCAAAGGTTAGCTACATTTTATCTATTCCATAGAAATTTGTAAAATAATAGCTATATTAAGGCAATCTGTATAGAATGTATATATATAGCTATATAATATACTTTTGTGAGCCAGAGTAATTTTACATAGGTTTTCAGGAGAACCAGACACCATCCAGACTTCCATGTGACAACCAAAACAGTACAGTTCAATCCTGTTTAACTGGAATGAGAGACACTATCCATGCTTAAAATTTGTAGCCTAAATAGTACGACTCAATCCTGTTTCTAGGAGAACCAGACACCATCCAGGCTTAAACATTATAAAACGTGCAGTACAGCTCAATCCCGCCTCACAGAAGAATCAGAAACCATATAGGCTTTAACACTACAATTTGAATAGTACAGATGAATCCTGTGGCGCAATTACACAGGTGCCAAGCACCTTGGTCGATCAATAGGATATATATGTATATATATCGGAATAAAATCGATCGGAATTCAGTCTTTAATAATGAAAATTTACTAATATTAAAATGAATCAGAATACAGGTGAGGTCTGCCAATTGTATTGTATGGAAACTATATACTGAATACTTCATTTGTGAATTTCCAATGTTTTTCTTTCACATTCTCTATAATTCTTCCGATTCACAGGTCCTTTCTGAGTTTTTTTTCATACCCTTCTGCTTTCGAGTTTTCCACTTCCCATTAGTGTTACATACTACGTATATCTGTCAATAGACATAAGTAGCATATACCACAATATTATATATATGAAGAGATATTATGGGGGTCAATAAGATTAAAGGCAAAACTTTACGCAACTAATCTTGATATTTTGTGGAATCAGTCTACATCACTAGATCCTTATTGTAAAGATATGTATGAGAGAAACATTCATATAATCTAACTAATTGATCATTCATCTTGACCATATTCTAATAACGTCATTAGAACACAGTGATGGGTAATAGTTGAAATTGCTATATAAGCAAAGATCAACAGTGGCTAGCAGTGGAATCCAGGACATGCGTTTCGACCTATTTGAGACTCTATGACTGGATGTACCTACATCTCAGAGTTGATGTCCACTATGGGACTCGAATACTAGTACCTTTGGCTTCAAACGCTATTGCGTTATCCACTTAGCTGCTGAGTCCTGATAGCCCCCCCCCTGCTTGTTTAATGGGATAACGCGATCAAGTAAAGAGCGAACGGTACTTAGTTCGAGTCATATTTTGGACATCAACTCCGAGATGTAGGGTCATCCAGTCGAAGAGCCTCAAATAGGACGAAGCGCATTTCCTGGATTCCACTGCTAGTCATTATCCATCTTCGTTTATAAAGCCTGTGACCTAAGGCAATAAAAGAAAGACTGATCGATCGCAGTCTTATATAACAATAGGAAGATACAAGTAAAACAACACCAAATGAATTTTAAAGAAATTGTTACTCTTCATTTATTTTTAATTTACTTTTCGGTGTAGCTAGAAAGAAAGATAGATATTACAGAAAATAGTAGAAATATCTGAAATGATATTCGTTCCATGCTCATCCATAGTTATACGTATACTCTACAAGAGGATAATTTTATATTGATTTTTAGGAGAACCAGGTAATATCTAAGCTTTTACATGACCTAATTAGTATAGTACAATTATGTGGTACAACTAACACAGGTACCAATAACCCTAATAGGGTCATTCCATGTTACTATGAATGAATAATAGCACATTTAAAGAAATTACATTTAGCACAATTTATCGATTTATGTTTACAATTTTGGTGATCATTTATTGAATTATATCGATCGAATTGGGATGTAACCGATAACTTCAATATCAGTCACTTCACGATATATCTCAATTTGTATATAAACAGATGGGTGGGAGCTCGTTAGTCTTAAGTTTAAGTATTCACTGTAGGACTTGAAGATCATGCGTTTGATCCCAGATGGTGTTATGAATGGACATCACTGATCAGTCTTATGCTAATACAAAACATATTTCCAACGCTCTTTGGTTTTCAACAATGATCCAACTAAGATCAGCCTGTGATGCTAAACCAAATATGTTAAACCCACATAGCTTATTCTAGCTTCTAGATAGGCCAATTTATTCATTCTTTTAAAGTCACATTCTGACCTTGTCAATTATTCGCTTACCAACCTTGACTGTTTTTGTATGATTGTGTGTACATGCTTATTTTGTGTGACTATAATTATCAATTCACACATGATGAAATCGAGTTGGCTTACATGCGTTCTCCACCGCTCATCATTTCACTTCTCTCTCTTCGCTTCCTTTGCTCCGCCTCTCTGATTGTCTGTTCTAATCAATGATTGTATGAAATAGATGTCTTCAAAAATCCATTCTCATATTTGAATTATTTAATTCCGTTATACACTAATACGAGTTAAGTCAATGATCCTGCTTCGGTTTGGATACCCGGCAGTATCGCAGCCCTCACACCTATCAAATGAGATTTGTGTGGCGCATATGTATTTGGTACCTCTTTGTACCAATAAGTCGATGATAATATACGAGAATAGTTAGGATGTATATTTCGACAGTAATCATTCTGTAACGATTATAAAAATGATTTATTCAACATTTGAAAGAAAAGTTACTTTAATGAACAAACTCACTTGTATTATTTTTATTGAGATCTATAGATTGATAAGAGATTATCAGTATGGGGTTATGAAGATTGTTTAGTTTTTTTATTAGGATCATGAATTGATTAATGTTAGACCACTATTGAAAACCTAGAAGCAATGGAAGGTTGTTTCGTTCTAGTATGGGATTTCCCAATGATTTGGAGGTTGAGCGTTTGTGAGCGACATCGAAGGACCTAGGTTCGAATCCCGCTTGCAAAATAGTGGATATTCACTGCTGAGAAGTCCCATGTTAGGATGAATCGGCTGTTCAGTGATTCCATGTTTTCAATTGTCGTCTAACATCAATCGACTTATGAACTTAATCAAAAAATTATATCATTTTAATCTGATTAAAAAATTTTCAGTGGTAGTTCAACTTGAAACTAAAACAACCCACATGTTTTGTGATTTGTGGACGAAATTAATGATGTATCATCTCACTATCAGGACCTCAGCTTTTATAATGAGAATTATAACTCTTCTACGGGAAGAACCTTCAGCTTCCAGAAGTAGAGTCTAAATGGTTTAAATTATTTTCTTTGGTAAAAACTACCACCAACTTCCCTCATTTACTTGGTCTTCCGACCAGTGATGTCCCTAAAGGAATACAGGCTGAGTTTTTTAATTTATTAATTTAATAGTTGAATTCACGAGTCAATTGAAGCTAGAATACCATGGAAAACCTGGAAGCACTGGACGTCCGTTTCGCCCTAGTATGAGACTCCTCAACAGTGCTCATCCACGATCCCGTCTCACGAGACTCTACACACAGAACCTCCGGTTTTGCGAGCGAACGCTGGCATCTAATGACGTTAATGTTTAACTTCAACCAATCCACGATAACATACAACCGTCTACCATTTTCTTCAGTGAGTAACTGCCTCAAAAGACACAGATGGACGGCACTGGTCACGGCTTCTTACTAGAACTCCAGGAACTCAATCTTGAAGCTAGTCACTAGTGAGCACATGATAATCATCGATATAGGGTTGTGAAGATTGTTAAGTTTAGATTGATATTCTGAATGAATCAATGTTAGACCAGCATTGTAAACCTGGAAGCACTGTACGGTGGTCTAACATTCATCCATCATTCATAATATCAATCAACTTAGTTACCTAAATAGCTGAATTTATTTATTAATGAAAGTATAACCGGTTAAAGTACCAACCATGTGAGTATTTCATGATAACTATAACATCTCTAAAAGGAGTTAAAATACGTATAATAATAACATCAATAAATAATATTGAATATGATGGTTTATAGGGATTAGGAACTTTTCATTAAAGCTCATCTATCATTCTAATCAAAGCTGTTTTTCACTTTATTGATATGGATTCCAATCCCTTTTCAGACACTAGACTTGCCTCCAAATGCCCTAGTATGGCTGTGGGTTGGAAGAGTCAGCTCTCTCTCTCTCTCTGTCTCGAAATGCTCTCATATGTTTATGTACATACAACCACTGCTTTCCCAAAGATCATGTAAACATCATACAGTATGAAGATGACTTAGTCATAACAAGCGATAACACTCATAAATTTATGTTTTGCTATCAATATTTTAAATGATAATATATAAAGGTTTAGGCCAAATTCATCACTTCACATTATTACTGGCGTTTGTCAATGTGTAATGCAACAACAATTAAGAATAGAATTTGAACTCATCAAATAATAAGAAACATTTTAAGTCATGGGTCAGTAAGGTAGAAGATTTTCGATCAGTGGTTCTGTATCAGATCAAACTAAACGAGTGATCAATTCTCTAGTCAAACTAATCAGCTTAACATTGTACATAGACAGTGTATTTCCTAAATATTAATTGCATGTAAAAAGCGAAAGATTTATCCCATCCCCCCAAATGCCCTAGTACGGCCGAGAGTAAAGAGAGTTCGAGCTCCCTCATATGGCCATGTACATACAGCCAGTGACAGGGAAGTCTTACCCACTGCCTTCTTGTGTCATTACTGTTGTTTACGAAATTGAAACAACGAAAAGCGATGTTCCGGCGCTCTATCTAAAGGAGTTGGAAAATCCTGATTTCGAATTAATTGTGCACATCGCCTTCAAAATCTTGAAGGAACAGATGATGTATGAACCTGTTGTTGGTCATTGGCTACCGTTTGACTGCATCTCCTTACATTGCTCCACTACCTTGTGGATCAGATCTTTAGATCAGACTCCTGCTGTAGTCCCTCTGCGAAAACCACTTACTTCAATTTGATCTCCTGGGCAATATCCAAACACTCACACAAATAATAAATAATGTTATTCTCTTAACTAAATCACTATTATACATAATGTGAATTCATCATAAAACATCATCTAAGATTAATCACCATTCAACTTACGGGTTTCACCATTCAATCGATTCAATAGAATGAAAATGACAATTATTATTAAATTAATATTCATTGAAATTTTTCTCTTTTTTTTTGACGAGACTATCATTTATGGACGACCTTTGAATGAATCTCATATGACCTTGAGAAATATTACCCAATCAGAAGACAGTTAAAATATCTTATATGAAACCAAAGTATTCAATTGAATACACTTCTTTGATATGGTTCAAAAACTTGTCAATGTTAGAAAGTGGTTCAAAGATTCTAAAATTGTAATGCATATAGCAGAGGAACTCATCCATACGGCTACAGAATAGTCGGCCTCTGGAGACAGGATAAAGTGGCAGAAACTCTTCCAGCCTCGATTACAGGTTCAGTATTGTTTGTGTGTACTCCGATTGTGGAGTCCAAGAAATGTCATTTGTGGATAGTGACACGATGCACATAAACAAGTCTATTTAGGCATCGGTATGCTCTCCAATTATCAGTATATATTGTAGTACCTGGCTGCAGTCAATATTACTGTTGCTTCGATTATACTGTTGGCAACAACTGTCATAATTTGCCTTAGTCTTATTCTGTATAGAGAAAAAAATTCCTATTCTATCAAATGGTAGTCTACACAAGGTTCACAAGTTATTTGACTACCACAATCACAAATAAAAGAACTTCATAATAGTCTCACTTATTGTAGTCGTTCAATGATCACGTTTTATCTAAAATTCGCTGCTGAACCCATCGTACATAAGCATCAAGTACTGAAATTGATGACGTGACCTTACGATCCCTCAAACGTTTCTGTTTGTCTTGACCTTTTTTTAAAAATCGAAATGTAGTTTGTAAGTTTTGTTGGATCCAATTAGATCCTATTTGTTAATTTCATCATAATGAAATAGGTTCATTCTTATTTCATTAATCAATAAAGTAAATAACATTAATGGTAAAGTAAACAATGTGTAATGATCAAAAATGCTATTTCTTTGATGTTAATGTTATATGATATATGAAATGATACAATGTAAATAAAATGAAGTAAATATGTAATGAATGAGAACAATAGGTGGGAACAATCAAAGGTATATTGAATACAAAATTACAGAATCTGAGAACGATATTGTAAATACTTTATTTGTAAAATGTTAATCAATTGTCTCAGATTTCATTGTTCTTTTGTTGCCACAGCAAACATTCTTTGTTCTCATACTCGTTTCTTTGATCTTCTTAACCTAACACCAGCCATTTCATATTCGATTGATGATACATACTATTTATATCTGTCGGCATCAGTAGCACACGCCACACTCGTCCTCCCTTTAAAGCAGTCGTTCTTGCGGTGGTTTCGCTCGCCCTGCCACTTCTTTTCTGCAGTCCGTGTCGCACTCTCCGTCAAAATATCGAATCTGAGGCGCGTTGACCTTCAAAGCTCCAGCGACCTGCCGAGCCATCTACATCCAATGTCTGCCCAGCAGCTGCATGTCCCAACGCTCCTCTCCGTCGGAAGCACCAGTCACAGCCAACGGTACCCGAAGGACGGTATCTTTCCCTGCTATTGGTTCGTCGCGACACCAAATGTAGTGAACGAGAGCACAAGTTGGGACAATCGAATGTATTTCAACACGAAATTACAGAATATCATCAGAGAATCTGAGAACCATACAGTAAATACTTCATTTGTAAAATGTTAATCATTTTTCTCAGACTTGATTGTCTCTTCGTTTCCAAACTAATCCTTCTCTGTTCTCGTTCTCGATCTCATTCTCTTCTCTTCTTTCCAATCTTCTTAACCTTGTGCTGCCAGACATTACACTTTCTATTGATCATACATACTACTTATATATGTCGGTATCGCGCACCACAAATATGTAGAACTAAAATACTAAATAACTAAATATTGTATTGTATTGATGTGGTTAACTTTCAACTAGTAGATCGCAGGTACCTATTTTTATGCTTTGGACGATCAGGTAATATTATTTGTGTTTATATAAGTTGTGTGATATAAAGCCGAGTATATAAATCTGTATTTGGTTGATGATATCTAGTTATCTAGTTTTTGATATTCGCGACTGGATTTTGATTAGTTATTACTGGGGGATATCTGCATTTTGAGTGAACTGCCTCAGTATACGACTTTAGTTTTAAGTTTCTGCTTTATCTAGAGCTTAGAGTTTTTGACATACCGCGTACTACTTGGGAACTCCAAGTCGCATGTGAAAAGACAGAAGTGAGGAAGAATTTTATTCCGAAGAGTGTCAAACATGGTGCAAAACACTTAGGTATTTATGGTTTTTTGTAAAAACAAAATCAGCATTGCAGTGATCCATTCCGTGAGCAGTGGTTTTTAGCATTTGTCTAATCGGGAGGCTACATATCAAGTTTCTGAAATCTTCTCTCAAAAGATGATTGGATGGAATGTCTTCGACTCCTTATGAACTTCTTGAAGCTTGCTTCATTTCGCCCAGGAGCTGTACTCACCTTTTTAAAATAGATGGACTCTGGTTAGTGAGGGTTATAAATCTGTGTGTAGAATAATGATTATGGTTTACAGCTGATGGTTAGGGTTAATTCTTAACCCTAGGATTTTCATCAGGAACCGACATAAACCAAAATCGCAAAACACTATTTAGCGAAATTGATAAATGAATTTCGCGCCGAAATCCAAGATTTGTTATCTTAAATCAGATTGGTTCGTCCATAAATTATAGTCTCGCTGAAGCACTCATTAACAATCGTAACAACAACATCACTATGATTTTGGACATAAAATAGTCTGGAAAAACTGATTTTTTTCGTCCTCTTATCTAAGTTGAAACAAACAGATTGGTATTCATAATGAATTGGATTATACAAACTCCAGTAATCAGTTAAAATATGGCTATCTTTACTAGTACTAATGGATCCATGATGACTAAGAACTAAACTTCAAGGTCCTCGCTTATGGGTCAAAATAAAAGTTCAGTATATCGATCATTTCATGAATCATTTCTGTGTAAAGAACATAGCTAGTTATTTACAAAGAATTGCATTCTTCAGAAGCTTAAAACATCCGTCTCAGTTAATTATGAACGACTCAGAATTGTACATCCACGAACTCAGAAAGAATTGAATAGAAAACCTTCAGGTCTGGTGAAGAAAACCTAACCTACAGACCTTTTTTGGTTTACAGTTTCACCACAAACTCCGTTATGCCTTTGTTTTATCTGTTTATTAGTCTACCATCAGTACGTAGGGACAGAGATGGTTGTTTTAATTTGGTTTACAACTTTGACGAGATAAGCTACTTAGTAAAACCATGAATCCTGTGATATATGAGCTTTGATTTACGACTGAATTTCGTCTTGAAGGCAGAGAGGAGAAACTATCCTACCAATGATCGGATAGGTTGGGGAGCGGAGAAAAGGAAAGACAATTTAGCTAGAACTGTATATCCGATTTAATCCTGATTCGAAATAAGTCAAAGAAGGTACATTTAATAAATACACGACAGTGCACAAGGAATGAGAAAAATACAATCATGTCCAAACAGGATAAAATGAAATACACGTTTCATATTTAAATGACAGTAATTTTGAAATAGCATGGAATATAACAGTAGTCCAAATATGAAACGAAATAAAGCGAACACATAACTTAATGTTGGTATTTTGAACATTTCGGATTGATAGTTGGATTCATGAGTCATTCTAAACTAGGCCACCATTGAAAACTTGGGAGTCTTCAGCAGTGCACATCTCCGATCTCGAATCCAAGACTCGAACCAAGGACATTCGGTTATGCACACGAACGAGAATTCAACTACTAAAATTACTACAATGCCCCAAAACCCCTATTCTGATCATAATCATCATGTGCTCACTAGTGACTGCCTACAAGATAGATTTCTTAGAGTTCAAGGGAGAAGTTGTGACCAGTAGAGTCTAGTCCGTGTCGGATAAAGACAGGTATCTATTTTAGATAATGGATAAATAATTGCACAAGACCATGGATCTATTGAAATTAGATATTAACACTCGCACTCAAGACCGGAGCTCCTGAATTTGAGTCCCGAATGAGGGGTCGTGAGTTCACACAGCTGAGGAGTCCCACGCCAGGACAAAACGGCCGATCAGTGGTTCCAGGTTTCCAGTGGTTGTCTAGCTTGGATAGATTCATGAATTCAACTGTTAAAATCACTACAATCTCCACAAACCTCCATTCTGAGAGTTCAGATTAATTTAAATTAGTACTACTTTTCGCGGTTATTTTGAATGATTTCTTGATTTCATAATAACCTTAAATGGTGTTTACTTGTTAAACTAGTTATATTCGGTTTATCCTAGTTTATAGAAATACGATGAATGCTTAGTGAACAAACGTATATTTAGAGCAAGTATCAACCACTGGACTCATATGATCATATTCATAGTTATTTGATACGTAGACAAACTCTTAAAAAGTAGAACAGGATCAGAAAGTATTCAGAAGTTTCAAGCATTCAAAGAGTGTTGCTTAATCGTTTAGAGATTGATTAAGAATAATGATGGGAGAGTGATTGGTTAGTGAGAAATATTTATTCATTTATTTGAACACACAAATATTGGTACAAAGGGACACTGAACACATATGCGCCACACAAGTCACTTGATTTGCGTGTGGGTTGTGATACTACCTGGGTGCCAAAACCGAAGCATGTGGGTTTCCTAGGAGGCCACACCTGGAGCAATTGACCTAAAGGTCTCATCCATAAAACAGTGAAGCCACGTCAGGAGATGCAATTCCGTGGTTGTCAGTGACCAATATTTGGTTCATACGCCATTTGTTCCCTCAGGATTCTGGAGACCATGTGTGCCATTGGTTTGGAATCAGGGTTTTCCAACTCCCCTTTATGGATGCTCCGTATCCACCAACTCGGTTAAAGCGCTGGTCATTCGCTTTTCATTCTCTCAATTTTGTAGACGACACCGCAGCCTCGAGAAGGCAGTGATTAGGATTTCTCTGACAGTGGCTAAATACTCGTGGCCATGTGAAAGCATTTCGATAGGGTGAGTTGATTCTCCTCAACCTCGGCCGTACCAGGGATTTTTTCCACATTTTGATTATGAAAAAAGAAAGACTTGTAGATGGTAGCAACAACTGATCATGAAGTATGAAAAATTAGAAAGAGATTAGGATCATGATAAGATGATAGACTGGTTAGTTGCTATTTTTACCCAGAGTTTAGTTTGGTTTCATTGAACTGTGCAAGTCTTTGCGGTGCACATGTTATTACTAAGTGCTTCATGTGAACTAATTTGTTTGATCGTACAAATGAATGTAAATGATAGTTCAAGCTTTGGAATGGGATCGTAAGTAAGTCGTCAATTGATTTGAATTTTCTCTTTAATGGGTACTTATTTGGTAGTGTTCACTTCTCATTGTTATTTAGGACTGCAATTGATCAGTCGCTCATTTATTGGCATATGTGCATCCTCAGCGGACTGCCTGGATATAGACTTAAGTCACAAGCTTTATAAGCAAAGATGAATAGTGGCTAGTAGTGGAATCCAGTTTGACGCGCGTTTCGTCCTATTTAGGACTCGTCAGATGGATGTTGATGTCTACTCCGGGACTCGAACCCAGTGCCAGAGAATTGCTTGGAATCATGTTCGATATGTTTAGTCAATGAAATATACTCCAGAAGTACAAATAAAATTGATTTGATCTAAATCTGAAGTTTATCCGAAACTTATCCAACTTCAAAGTCCTGTCCACTAAAATATTCTAATTAGGTTATTTGCTTTTATGTATCATCACATGCCCAAGCAATGTCATATATTTCTCAGTATAGTAATTTGTGCACGTTTTATGTTATGACAGACTCTACTTTACAGTTCACCTGTCATTGTAAATTGTCTTTAACATATTGATTACTTTATTTATGGGTCAAATCTACGAAACAGTTTAATCAGAGTGAGATCATTTGAACATCTTGGTTCACTGTATTAAATAAGCATTACAATTTGATTTGCTGTTTAACTCCTTTTATTTCCCTTCAGATATACTATGGATAATATATGGCAGACAAACTTCCTGGGAGAATTAATCTCATATTTTGGGTGGGTCAATAGAATGGAACTACTCTATGACTAAGTATGTGTTTTATATATGTGGCTGTTAACAAGGATGTGTTGTACACTCAGTCTACATCATTATTCATCGTCCAAGCAATAATTTACTTTTCGTGTTTAGTCATTTGTTTAGTATATGTAATTTTGATTATGTTATAACTTGTGCCCTGTGTCCCATTAATGTATAATGTAATGATAACGCCAATGAGAGGACAGTGATTTATCGACCGGACCAATGAAGTATAAACTCGTACGAGCAGTCTAGAGTGTTTACCAGTTCTTCTTCCTGCCTAGCCCTGCCTGCCTGTAGAGTCCAGAACACCAATCTCAGCCTCTGAGATATGAATCATGTATTTCAAACATACTGGGGTTTATATACCAACCAAACAGACCATATCGTATCATAAAATAGGAAACAACATTTGTACAAGATTAAGCCTAAAGTGGCTGTGAATATGGGAGATAGTAATTTATAGACTAGGCATAATTCAAGAATGGCAAATCGTATAATAATAATCTATGAGTCAAAATGAAGCTTATAATAAGAGAAATATGAATATACATTGTTTAGTTGCTTAATAATTACACAATAAGAATATATAGTATAGTATTAGTCCAAGAATGGAACCCAACAGTCATCATTCACTATTCTCATCGGGATATAATAGATTGGTGTAGTGTTGGACAAAGTGAGTGTCACGATTTAATGGGAAGAATAGTTTTGTTGTTTTGTTTATCTTATTGTTGGTTAATCAGGTGTTATATGATTGATTCAACGGGTCAGTCAAGCATCTACTGTATGATAGTTGTGCACCATTGATTGAGAATGAGACATACGCCGTTGGTTGAACATGGGACTTAATTTTTCAAGTGGCAATTATATATATACAGCATACCAGCTAGAGCACTGAAGTCAGATATAGAAGTAACTAAGAAGATGATTCACACTCTATTCAGCAAGATTTGGAATAAAGTACAAATGCAAGCAAACTGGAAGGAGGAATACTTCATCAAGATGAGGAAGAAAGTAGATCTAAGCAAGTGTGAGGACTACAAAGGCATCACACTGCTATCACTACCAGGAAATGTTTTAAACATTCAAATGCAGGTCAAGACAATACGTGTGCCAGACGCCTCTGCATCAGTAGGCCTCAACGTACACAAAGCAAAAAGCAAGATCCTCAAATACAACATGGAGATCACCAAACCAATCACACTTGATGGCGAAACTCTGGAAGATGTGGAATCCTTGACGTATCTGGGATGCATCATCGATGAACGTGGAAAATCCAATGCAGACGTGAAGGAAAGGATTGGCGAAGCAAGGATAGCATTCCTACAAATGAAGAACATATGGAACTCAAAGCAACATTCAACGAATATCAGTCAGAATCTTCAATACAAACGTCGAGACAGTCCTGCTGTACGAAGCTGAAACGTGGCGAACTACTACAACTGTCATCAAAATGGTACAAGTATTTATAAACGGCTATCTACGTAAGATACTGAATGTCCACTGGCCAGTTGCCATCAGCAACAGCCTTCTGTGGAAGAGAACAAATCATCTTCAATCTGAACCGGAAATCAGGAAAAGACGTTGGAAGTGGATAAGACATACATTACGAAATTCATCAAACTGCATTATGAGGCATAGGCTAACTGGAAATCCTGAATGGAAAAGGAAAATAGGAAGACCGTGGAACACATTGTGTCGGAAATTGAAAGCAGATGTCAAAAGAATAAATGGCAACTGGACATAAATGTCCAGGACAGAGTTCGATGGAAAATGTTGATGAGCGACCTATGCTCCTCCATGATGGAAAACAGGCGTAATAAATATATAAATGAGTAAACAGATATTTCTTGATCCTCTTTTTTAGCTAGTAAGGCCTCCTTCTTAACTTTGATTTAATCACTCAGGTACCCAATTACACTTAAGTGTAGCAAGCTTGTGTATCATTATCAGAATCAAACATCGCATAACACAACTAAGACTCACTTCCATAAAACATTGTGCAATCTTATATTAGAACCGAATATTGTTTGTATTATATCTATTTCACATTTCTATTTCAATGGTCATCATATATAACTATATCTTCAATGCATAAACTCTTTTACATTTCGTTAACGACACTTTGTTAAAACATTATTCCTAACATTGTTTCAATTCATAAACGTTCTCAATTAACTAATAAGAAACTCTGAAAGAGGATACGTAGTTCTTCAATAGTACGTACTAGTACTAGTTCTTTTGGTTTTTTTTCATAATTTTTTTTTCGGAAAACGAATGGTATGAAATATAAGAATGGTAATTGTGATTAGTAGGTTACAATTGTTATGTACTGATCTCAGTATGAGTGTTACTTTGTCGATACTAAATATCATGTGGGATTGAACTTATGATATTTTGCCCACTTGGTGAATACTTAGGCATTAGAACTACAGGTCAGAGTTCGATTGTGTAATGTAAACTTCAATAATCTAATATCACTGATGAGGACTGTTTCACTCATGATATATCTGAACCCTACCGGTCACCATCCTTCACTAAAAGTATAAGAAAATCATGAAGAAAGTCATTAGTGAGCTTACTGTGTTGTGGTAATTCTTCTATAACAACCTTATGCCATAGGATACATTAAGTCGAACATTTTATCACCATGTATTTTCGTCATTAAAATCATATCGTTTTTTCGGTTTATAAGGTACTGCATTGTATGTAAGACAGAAATAGTACACTTTTCTTTTGGAGGAGAATATGTTAGTTTACTTCACTTCTACCTGAAGTTTGTGGTGATGATGTCTTTCAGAAAAACGATGGAAGCTGCACGACCAAACTATCCAGCTCAGAGAATAAAATTTCATCCAAATGTTAGTTCACATTTCATTTCATAAGAAACTGAATTTGAAATCAGTCATTCATATTATTATCACATATTACTAACCTATAATCCATCTTTTGAATTATTTGATTTGATGTTACCTCTACAATAGGGACTTTTTAATCAAACAGAGTAGTAAATGGTTGACTGAGAATCGACATTTTGGTTTACAGATCAGCCATTTAAAAACATTTTCTATTCCCCATTCTAAATCTAATTGGAATAATCAGAAAGAGAGCCATTCTAGTACTTATGCCTGTTACTCCCAATGGAGCATTCTACAATCCGCTCTGTCCTCGGCTCTCCTTTCTAGTTCTATCCAATTGTTGTTCATTCTTCTCATGTCTGTCTCAGTTTCTTGGAGTAATGTGTTATTTGTTCTTTCTCTCCTCGTTTGGCATTGAAGATTCCAAGTGAGGGATTGCCTTGTGACACAGTTGGGGGCCTTCCTCAATGTGTGTCCTATCCAATTCCAGCACTTCTTCCAGATTTCTTCCTCCACTGCAATCTGGTTTGTTCTCTCCCACAGGAGGTTGTTGTTGCTGATAGTGTCTGGTCAACGGATTCGAAGTATTTTGCACTTGTATCTTCTGAATGGTGACCTTCGTAGTTCTCTAGGTTTCCGCCCCATATATTAGGACTCTCTTGACATTTGTACTGAAAATTCTGACATTGGTTTGAGTTGACGGACAGTTGTTCTGAGTTCCATATGTTCTTCAGTTGTAAATATGCTGCTCTTGTTTTGCCGACCCGTGCCTTCACATCTGCATCAGATCCACCGTGTTCGTCAATGATGCTGCCCAGATATGTGAAGGTTTTCACATCTTCCAAATCCTCTCCATCAATTGTGATTTGATTGGTGCATGCTGTGTTGTACCGGATAATCTTGCTTTTTCGTTTGTGTATATTGAGACCTACTGCAGCTTAGGCTGCTGCTACACCGGTCGTTTTCTCCTGCGTTTGTTGTTGCGTGTGCGATAGAAGAGTCAGATCATCTGCGAAGTCTAGATCTTCTAGCTGCATATTATATTGTATTGCATGCTTCCCCCCAGATTTTGACGTCTTCATAATCCAGTCAATCACCAGGAGGAAGAGGAAGGGTGAGATTAAGCAACTTTGCCTGACATCGGTCTTTACTTCGAGTACAACTTCTTCTTCTTGTGTAACATGATTGTGCATAAAAATCTATCTGAATAGTGATATTTATTCTTCCAGGTTAATACATTTCAAATATAAGTTAGTGATTAACAGCAGCGAGACAATCATTTATGGATGAACCAATCAAATTCAAGATTACAGGTCTTTGATTTCGGCGCTCAACTCATTCATTCATTTGGCTAAATCGAGTTTTGAGATTTCAGATTATGTCATTTCGTAATGAAAATGCTAAATATAATTCTTAGAACTAACCATCAACTGTAAATCATAATTCGAATTCCTCACAATAATTTATAACCCTCATTTGGCCCTAGTTATCAGATAGACAATCTCAAGGTCAGTCTAGCGTCACACAAATGTCATACATAAATTATGGTCTCGTCGTTAACAGCAACCGTAAAGGAATCATGCCCAATCTAGATTTTATGGATCTTAGATTTTGACAGAATAAACTACCTCTCATTCTTCAGTGAATTAATACTTGTCATTGGGTTCGAATCACTATCATATAGCGCCACAATCAGAGATATCACTATTTATCTATTCCATATTGAATTATTTATACTGACGACCAAATTTTATACTGACCGACTAACACTATGACTTCTTGACAAATAGGATACTAATTATTACTTAATGATTAGTTGATACAAACATTTATGTTTCTATTTTTTTTATTGAGATCATGAACCGATTGATATGAAACCACCATTGGATATCTGTAAGCACTGAATGACGATTTCGTCCTATTGTGGGACTCCTCGGCAATGCGCATCCACGATCCCGCCTCGCTGGATTCAAACCCAGGACCTAACGATCTTACACGTTAACGCTTTACCTCTAGACCATAACCTTATACTGATATTTATTCTTAAAACAAGTTATCGTCACAACTTTTATTCACCAATATCTTGAGATCAGTAAATATATAAAATTCAATGTTGAAAGTGACCATAATAATCCTTTTCCATTGAAACGTTGAATGCTAGTGCCTAAAATATATTTAAAATAATATAAATAAAATAAATGACTACACATATGAATAATGAATATCAAGTACGTTCATTAATGACAAAAGTTATCAATTTAATAGACTCTGAAAGGCTTTGGATTCGAATCCCACCCCTCATCACAACCTTTAACTCCGCTCGGAGCCCCTCTGGGACTACTACTGATTCCAAGCCCGGATAAGGGGGGAGGGTTGGACATGGGGTTAGTGACTCCATCTCGTAGAAAACCAACTCGCTAAAAAAACGCTAACCAGAGAAAAAAAACACATAAAATTGTCATTTTAGTCCTATGCTAATTAACAAATTTGAATCACGTCCCCCGATCATTACATAGTACTGTAGTGAAGGAGAACACAGGTTAGGACAACCAAACCGTATGTAACACAAAATTACAGAGTTACTTGGTAAAATAGAAAAACCATATAGTAAATCGTTCATTTGCAAAAGATCAATGCATCATATCAACCTGGACTGTTCCTGTAGCAAACATCAATCCATTGTCTCACATTTCATTGTTCAGGCGTTTCCTTACAGATTCCATTGTGTTGTCGCTCTTCCTTTTTGATCTTCCCCCATCTTCTGCTGTCATACATTGCGTTTTTAACTCGCGTGATATGCTACTTACATCGATATAAGTAGCACGCACCACAGTACGACTTATATTATGCTATTACCATATTCTTCTCTGCGATTTCAAAATTTAACATATATATATATATATATATATATATATATATATATATAGATAGATAGATAGATCGAGATCATGAATCGATTAATGTTAGACCTCCATTAAAAACCTGGAAGCTTATCTGTGTCAGGTGGAGAAAGGTATCTACCTCAGACAATGGAAGATGGTCATGTGGATTGGTTGAAGTTAGACATTAACACTATTGAATGACAATTGGTTCAGTGGACTAGAGGTTAAGTGTTCTCGCGTGCTACTGAAAGTCTTCAGTTAGAATCCTGCTTGCAGAATCATGAATTCGCATTGTTGAGAACTTTCATACTAGGACGAATTGGCTGTTCAGTGCTTCGAGTTTTGCAACGGTGATTTAACATCAATTGATTCACGACCTCAATCAAAATTTTAATATACTCCACAACCCCATATAGATATATCTGTATCATGACCTTGATCTAGGATCTGTGTGGATATATAGATTAAAAGGATTATTGTCGATTGATCACATCAATCATCGTTGGAACTATATATATATGTACAACTGCATTTCATAACTTCTTAATGGTCTCTACCCTATCAAACTAGATAAATCTTATCACTAACGCTGATATTGATCTTGTGAAAATGTTATGTAAATGTTGAAAAGCAATTCACATGTAAACATAATTAAATTACATAGTAACTAAGTGGAATCTATTTTGGCAAACCTAATACCCATTATGTTTATGATAACTTGTAGAGCTAATTCACATATACGTTAATTATGACAGTATGTAACTCATTAGAATTAACAAGGAATTGAAATTTATCATACATTCACGTGTTTAAATACCATAAGAAATTTGTATTGTTTAAGTTATTTAGAAATTTACACCAAAATGTAGTGCATACATTATGGATTTGATTCGAATAGACTGTGATGTGTGCTAGTGATGTAGATAGTTATAAGTAGTATGTATCATCAATCGAAAGTGAAATGGCTGGAAACAGAATGTTAAGAAGATCAGAGAAAAGAAAACGAGAACAGAGAATTCACTTGGTGTTGTTTTACTTGTATCTTCTCAGTGTTATTTAGGACTACAATTGATTAATCTCTCATTTGTTGGCATATGTGCATCCTGTGCAGATTGCCTCGATATAGTCTCAAGTCACAAGTTTTTTTAAGCAAAGCTGAATAATGGCTGACAGTGGAATCCACTTTGGCACGCGTTTCGTCCTATTTAGGACTCGTCAGTTGGATGTACCTGCAGAGAATGTTTGGTGTGGAAACGAAGGAGCAGTCAGGTTCTAGACGATTGATTGACATTTTACAAATGAAGCATTTACTGTATGGTTATTAGATTTTACTAAGAGATTATGTAATTTTGTGTTGAACTACATTCGATTGTCCCCACTTGTGTTCTCGTTCACTACAAGACAACCATTGATAACCGATTAATATTAAATAAACACAGTTAAACTCCACTGGCTACGGCTTCTCACTAGAACTTCAGGAAATAACATTTGAAGCCAGTCATTAATGAGCAGATGATGATGATTATCTGAATGGGGTTTTGTGGATATTGTAGAATTTTTTTAAAAGTTGAATTCATGAGGTATTTCCCGGAGTTCTTGCAAGAAGCCGTAGCCAGTGAATTTCAACCATGTCTGTTTTAGAGGCAGTTACTCACTGAAGATAAGATTAGACAGCTACTTGATTTCTCTATTTTTCACATCTAGAATCTTAACAAGGATCAAACCTAAGATCTACAAGTCTCTTGGTGAATAGCTTTTCTTTTAAACTAATGAGTTAGAACTTAGTGGATAAAACAGTTCTCTCATACTACCTATCAGTCACTATCTCTAAATACTATCATATTGTCACTACAACCGACATCATCGCCACTATTCAGAGATCACATATATTGACAGAGATGGATCAAATATAGTCATATGTATCAGTAATGGAAGAATATCTAGAACCTAACAATTAGTAATCATAATCATAACAATTTTGTTGAATAGATCGTCCAATTTACCTTTATTTACATAATCTGTAATGTAGAACGTAAAGGAAACGATTATTAATGTTAGTGATATGGTTCAGTTTAATCTTTACTATCAAGTACAAGGAGACAATGAACGAACTCTCTTGTAATCATGGTTTGAATAGAATCTACATCAATAATGAATAAGCTTCATGTGTAATTTTCATAGCATTTAAGCAATTAAATAAAATCAGAAGGGGTTTTTTTGTGGATATTATAGCACTTTCAATAGTTGAGATCATGAGTCAATTGAAGCTCGACCATCATGGAAAACCTGGAAGCACTAAACGGCCGTTTCGTCCTATTTTGCGACTCCTCAGAAGTGAGCATCCACGATCCCACCTCGCAAGGTTAGAACCCAGGACTTGTCAGTTTCGTGAACGAGCGCTTAACCACTAGACCACAAGATTTAAGATAGCAGATCTTGTATTTTGGCGCGAAATTCATTCATTCATTTGATTAAATATCATTTTGACATTATATCTGATGTCAATTAGTGAAGAAATCCTTAATGTTCAACTGTAAAACCTAATCCTAGTTCCTTAAACAAATTTATAACTTTCATTTAACCCTAATAAGTAGATGGACATTCCAAGGTTATTTTAGCGTTGCTCAAAAGGTTACCCATAAATTATAGTCTCATTGCTAATTCTATACACCTATTAATAAGGTGAATGTTAATAGATATTCTTACAGAAGTATAGTAGAGGGATAAGCTAATGAGAATTTTAAACCTTAGTCTCTAATTCAAATTTCATACATGATAAGCAGTAAAAATACTATTGTTTGTTGTTTAAAACCATTAAAATGATTGTAAACAATTACATATAACCATGAGAAAAGAGAAGTGCTCAATTCTATGGTCTAAGGGTATTATCCTGAATTCTAACTTTAATCTTGAAGCAAACCTTAACTTGATGACATTATATTTTATCATTGAATTAATCAGATAGTCGCTGTTGAACTTCCATAGGAATTCATTCATCTGTCTACTTAGTTGATATCAACTTTTGATGGAAATCTTAACTATTGTTGGGGACGTTAGATCCCCAGAACTCACTTGGGAAAGGACTTAATTTTGTAATTTTATTTAGAAAATTTGAATTTCTTTATTTTCGCGCCAAAAGTGCTCTTGTCACCTTCATGTCGTATTTCCCACTGGGAAATATCTTAAATGCTATTGATTCGTTGCATCTTTTAGTATGCTATTTGGTAAGTCTCCCCAATGACGGTTTTGTACTGTATATATACGTTTTAAATTGTGTTTGTTGTTATCGCTCGTTTCTGGCTGTTTGGAGAATATACTTTCCCACTCCAAGCTTGGACTTCCCCCTCTAGTTAGCGGGGCTGGAACGCATCAATAGCTAGCTTACTGGTCTTTGGTCACCGAGTCTTGTTTCTCGTCCGCAGATTAAGTGAACTCGTGATAGCTTCAACCCTAGCAACTATAAACCTCTAATCTTCACTATAAATGCCTAACCTTAACTAGCATTGACAACATGGAGACTTAAAACAGTATCTGGGTTCTTTAAAGAATTGAAGAAATATAGTTATCCATAAAGATGAGCTTTGATCTGTCGAAGATATTAAATGTAATAAATCTCTTTATACTTTACTAGGTTTACCATTTTCTTCTCTATAAACTATTCATTTGCATAAGATGTATTCTGAATGAATTTGAACTGGTTGAAAAATGAAGTTGAGAAATGAAATTATATTATGGACTACTTTTGAGCGACGTTAGAGTTACCCTGAAAATGTCCATCTATTAACTAGGATTAAGTGACAGTTATAAAGCAATGTGAATAATTAGAATTATGATTTACAGTGGATAGCTACAAGGTTAGGGACTAGATTTAGAGTTTTCGTCACTTAGTGACATCAGCTATAGTGCCAAGATGTTATCTAGCCAGATGGATGAATGAAGTTCGCGCCAAAATTCAACACCTGTTATCTTAAATCTAATTGGTTCGTCCATTAACTATAGTCACGCCAATTATACTCATATTAGCAGCATTTACTCATTAAATGAAGAGGTAAAAAAATGCTAGATCTTGTACACACATAGTCAACATAGAAAGGCAGATGTACAACAAAGTCATAGATACATAATCTATGTCACAATCTTGCCAGTATTTCATATTGAATTTTGCATTGTTTGCATTATGAGACGAGGTATTTTGATTGAAGTGAACTAAACAAAGCAAAAATATGTGGTGGTCGGTATTCAATATAATCCTTAAACTTCGTATACAGTTCGTCTTGTTAACCGTTCTATATAACGCCCCAACGGTATAATAATCAGTAGGGGGATACGAAGCGCTGATTATGTTTATTACGAGACCACACACATATATCCAAATGTACAGATACGCTAAACAAGCATAGAAGAGTTGTGCCGAAAGGCAAGCAAGCGAGCGAGACCCAGAGCAAGAGCGAGACGAGATTGTGTGTATTGAATATGAATAACATGGACATATATATAGTGAAATGAATGAGTAATCGAATCAAATAATAATAATAAGGGTACAATAAATTGTTATAGTGGGGATGACTTTGTTCGCTAAATAAGTTAGAAAAAGGGCTTAACTGAGTTAAATGAGAATAAACTCAGTTGCACGTGAGTCGCTATAAATACATTTTATCAAAGTAAGCAAAGGAAAATACTGTATCCGGTTATGTTCAACCATTACTGGCAGCTGATCTGTGTCGGGTAAAGACAGGTACCTACCTCAGTATAATGGAAGATGGTCGCGCAAATTCGTGGACTGGTTGAGATTAGACATTAATACCATTGGATGCCTGACGGCTCAGTGGTCTAGAGGTTAAGCGCTCGCGCGCGAGACTGCAAGCCCCGGGTTTGAATCCCTCTCGCGGGATCGTGGATGCGCACTGCTGAAGAGCCTCACAATAGGAGATTATTGAGTTTTGATTGAGATCATGAATGGATCAAAGTTAGACCATCATTGAAAACCTGTAAGCATTGGACGGTATTCGTGAGAGAGATCGAAGGTCCTAGGTTAGAATTCCATGTTTAGGATCGTGGATAGGCACTGATGATGAGTTCCATACTAGGAAGAAACGGTTTTCAATGGTGATTCAAAAATGATCCATTCATGATCTCAGACAAGGATAAATTCCATAATGGTTTTATAATTAAATGTTAGTGAAATATAATGAAGAGTAATGAACTTACAGCATTGAATTATTCCATCTCCTATAAGAAATATGGCAAATTGTATGAATATGAGAAACGTTAATTCATAAGTAGTACTGTAGTAAATGAGAAATCAAGTAAGGAAGATCGATCTCATTTAACACAAAACTACAGAGTACTTACACGAAATATGAAGAGCATACATTCAATACATCATTTGCATATCTCCCATTAGTTATGCTTTATATACTTCATAATTCTTTTAATTCTGTTGTTATTACAATTACTTTGTTTTCTTTCATTAAATCATCCCAATCTTCAGTTGGTATGTATTTCACTTTCGGTTGATGCTACATACTACTTTTGTCTGTCAACATAGATAGATCCATGAAGTCACTGACAAGTGGACTGAGCCATGTTAGTCGACGTAGACTGACTGGTTGGGATCCGCGAGATGATAGCAATCAATGGTTAGAGATCTTGCATGATATGGCTCAAATTCCGTTGCAATGGCACAAGTACATCCACTCTTTGTATTCTGTTAAATTCTAATCTGATTACTTTATGTCCCCTTATTTTGTCTTTTTCCAAAATTATTTTACTGGATTATACTCCCTGAATAACTTCTTCAAACCCTAATATTTCCGATTATTACTTATACTCTTACTTCCTCTACCACCATGGGATTTGAATTGACAACGGCATCTCTGTACTAATGTGGTATGACAACTCGAACTGATGTACGTACCTACAAAGTTTCACCTTGTTAGTGACTGACTGGATGACTATCTGTCAACATAAGTAGTATACACTATAGTACTATAATTTATTCATGATATGATCCATAAAACTGAAGAAGATAGTAAAATATCTCTTGCAAAAGGGATAGTTTTATTTGTTTGTTGTATATTGGTTACATTAGAGATTTTCGTAGTGTTGTAGCTATATTGTTTTGATATGTATAAGACTTCGTTAATTCATGTAATGGTCAATTATTATGTAACGCATAGGGATAGGATATTTCACACCAGCCAATCAAAAGTTTAGATCCTTAAGCGTTAAGATTTTAATGAAATTCTTTTTAAATCATACTTTTAAAATCAACTGCTTACTGTGTAATGATCAGTGTCATGTACGTTAAGTTTTTCCTTAGTGCTGATTGGATTATATAGATCAAGTTGTCATGTGGCTACTAGTCTAGTTGACTTGACAGTGCGTGTACTAGGCTGAGATGTAAGGTAATGGTTGGAATTACTCGACGGGAAACCGTTAGACTTAGGTTTCGTGCTATTTAACACTCGTCAGCAAGATGTACTTGTAATATTAAGGGAACTGATGACTCCTAGAGAATGTAATCTCGTGTTACTCAGGATTCAGGATCACAGACGTTACTGCTGAGCTACTCATGCTGTTACGTCTTTCGATGAGTCTATATGATTTACGAGAAAGTAGTATTTTGAAGCAGAAGAAGCATTATTATGTTCAAGTAAATAATTTCACGTACTTCAGCCTGAGACATTCCTTACGTACGTATTTTGCGATAAAATAACAACTTTAAATAATTAAGATAATGAACCGATCAATTATAGACCACCAGTGAAAACTTGAGCACAATGATGGTCCATCATTGATCGGTTCATAATCTTGATGAAACTCAACAGACTTCACAACACTATACCGATAATTTTGATCAGATGTCTAATGGAATGCTTATGTGATTTTACAATGTGAGCACTAAGTTGTAATACTTGTGATCACATTCACATCATCTCATATATATTTCGACCCTGGTAAAGCAGAGAGTGGAGATAACCAGCACTCCTTCTTGAAATTATCTCACAAGAACACTTGTGTAAAGCCACTGTCAGGGAACTCTTAATCACTGCATGGGGGTGTTGTTTACGAAATTGGGAACAGGAAAAGCAAATTTCCCGAGCTTTAACCGGGTTGGTGAATATGGAGGAACTATCTAGGGAAGTGAGATTGAAGGTCCTGAATTTAATTCACGCATGTGAGATCTTGGATGCGCACTTCTGAAGAGTTCCATACCAAAACGAGACGTCCATCCAGTACTTCTAGCTTTTCAATTGTGCTCTAGATTAGGTCGACTCATGAACTCAAATATTGGAATATATGTTTATTCTGAAATCAAATCTTGAAAATTCAATTGACCTACAGACTGATTCTAGTATACTTAACATTGGTAGTCATTTCAACATTTCAACAAGTTGTTACTTGTGAATTATAAAATCCCTTTTTTATATCCAAGATTTAACAAGGAAAATATTGTCTATATGCGTTGGATCCAATGTTGTTAATTATTATGCTTATCTCATAAAATTATTAATAGTTGAATTCATGAGTGGATTAAAGCTAGAACAGCATTGAAAACCTGGAATCACTGGACGGCCGTTTCGTCCCAATGTGGGACTCCTCAGAAGTGAGCATCCACGACGTCGCCTCGGAGCCAGGACTTCGAAACCCAGTGCTCCCAGGTTTTCCATGGTGGTCTAGCTTCAATTGACTAATGATTTCAACTATTGGAATTACTACAATATCCACAAAACCCCTTCTGATACTGATGAAATTTTAAAGGAAAATCATATTAGTTAATCTTCATCTACTTATTTCGTTTAGTATACTATTCATAAACCGGTAATGAGTAAAATGTGAAACTTACTCTGTGTACAAATTAGTTTAGCTAGTAAATAATAATTAATGATTACTTATAAGATTTTTAAACGAGAATCTAGATATAAGAAAAGATGGATAATGGCTAACAGTGGAAACAAGGACGCGAATTTCGTCCTATTTAGAACTCGTCATATGGATGTACCTGCATCTCAGAATCGATGTTCACCCAGGGACTCGAACTCTGTATCGTTCGCTTCGAATGTCACCAAGTTATCCACTTAGCTACTGAGTCCATAAAGCCACCTGTTTATGCTACGAGGTGAAATTAAATTCATTTTGTATTGGTTGTTTGAATCTTCTCGTTGGTGTTTAGGACCTCAATTAATCAGTCTCTTATATATGCTTATACATACATATATGCTCTTATATATATGAATATATGCCTAGTGTTTTTATTGGTTAAGATCTCACTTAGAGATCTAACATACCTGAGTTTCATCCATAGTGAGGTCATGATTAGATAATACTAAGAAACTTCAAACTATGATGAAATGACTGTCCAGTTCATCCATGATTTTAAGTCTTATTCCAAACGAAACTAGTCTATCTACAAATTAAATCATTCTTTACAGAACCCTTTCCATTTTTTTTATATTTTGTTCATTATGATAAGTAGAGTATTTTACTCACGTTGTCTTCTGGGATAATCTGCAATCATGGATGATGTAATCATCAATGAATAAGTTAAATCTAACAGTCTGTTTTCCTTAATACAGGATATAATAATGACCACAATAATAATGATATTGGCTTCATTCCATATCATATGTTTGAATTATGTAGTTAATTCTCAACTAGATAGGATATGTATTCATGAATGTATAGAGAATACGCTTTTTGATGTTCAGTTTAAAGGGTTAATGCTGCAAATAACAGTATAGTTTCCATTTAGGGATTTCATTGCAGGCTGAAACATTTATTGTAATCACTTTTCCATCTAATCAAATGAATATGTGTTACGGTGAAGTGTTCGTAGAAGACATATGTACAAAGTCTTAGATGTTTGAAGTGAATTCTCACTAGAAAATAGCTTCGTGAGGGAATTCTCGGAGTTCTAGTCGGAAGCCATGACCAGTGGAGCTAATCTGTGTCAGGTAGAGGCAGGTAACTACTCCAGTACAATCGAAGATGGTCGCGCAATTTCGTGGATTGGTTGAGGTAAGACATTAACACCGTTGGATTCCGGCTGGCTCAGTGGTCTGGAGGTTAGGCATCCGAGAGCGAAACTGAAGGCCATGGGTTCGAATCTCGCGAGAAGGGATAGTGGGTGCACACTGCTAAAGAGTCCTACAATAGGACGAAACGTGTTTCCAGTGCTTCCAGGTTTTCCAAGGTGGTCTAACATCAATCAGTTCATGTTCTCAACCAAAAACTTGATATTTCATATTTTTTAACAATGATTTGCTTCAATTATATTTTATTCCCTAACTTTTTTCAATCACTTCTGTCATTACGACATAATATATCAGAAGGGGTTTTATGGATATTGTAGTAATTTCAGTGGTTAAAATCATTAGTTAATTGAAGCTAGACCAACGTGGGAAACATGGAAGCACTGGACGGCAGTTTTGTCCTACTGGTGAACTCCTCAATAATGCGCATCCACGATCCCGCCTCATGAGATTCGAAACTAAGACCTATCAGTCTCGCGTGCGAACGCTTAACCACTAAACCACTGAGCCGGCCGGCATCCGACGGTGTTAATATCTAATTTCAACTAATCTACGAAATTGATCGACACATCCACTATTGTCATCCGTGAGTTACTACCTCACAATTGACCCGATTGAACTCTATTGGTCACTGCTTCTCATAATATACATTTAGCGTATAATTTCAAAAAGAAATCTAATGTAGAATGGAAATATATCAGCACAAACTTCAAGTAGAAGTGAAGTATTCAAGGTTCGTCTCATATATGACTCAGCTGGTCTTATTAACCTTAAACTTGATCTTTAGCCTATTTCACACCTGCCTGAAGTTTGTATTGATGACATTATTCACACGATTAAAAAATATATATCTCTACGATCTAAGCATTCAGCTTAGAGAATGAAATTTTGAGATAAACTAGTTCAAAATGATAGGTTCGGAACTATGTAGAAATCATGTATCTGTGCACATATGCTAGTTCAAGGTCAACTAATTACTGAAAGATTTCGATGCATGAACTCAATTGGTCGAAATTTGAACTAACTATCTGAGTTTGAAAACTGGATCCAAAACCTACGAGACAAACATTTACACTGTGAACGGGTTTTTCAGTACATTGTAGACAGTTTAGATGATGAATTCATTTGCATTGGCTGTTTGAATCTTCCTTCCTATTGATGTTTAGGATTGAAATTGATCAGTCTTATCTTCTTTTTTATTTCTTTTGGCTTTAATGTTGCTATTTTAATGCAATAGTTTATATGGAGAACTAAATAGTCAACTGAAAGTAGAAACAATTCACTCAGTTTATTGTAAAGATATAAAATTCTTTCTTTGAACTCATCCTAGATATGATAGTTAGTTAATATTGTCTATCAATTAAGGGACGAGTATATTGCACAGCAGTTCGTTTTGTTCTACTTTATGGCTGCGAAACATGGCCATTAAGAGTAGAAGATACGCGTAAGTTCCTAGTATTTGACCACAGATGCCTTAGACATATTGCTCGCATCTGTTGGCATCACTAGGTAAGTAATAGTGAGGTTAGACGCAAGGTATTACGGAATGATCGTTAATCAGTTGATGAGATTGTGAATCTTCATCGACTAAGATGGTTGAACTACGTGTTGCGTATGCCTGAACACCGATTACCACGACGCGCAATGCTGAATAGTGTTGTGGATGGTTGGAAAAAAGTTAGGGGCGGCCAAACCAAAGCGTGGCATCAGTCCACAAAGTCAATAACTTCCAGTCTGAGCCATGTTGGTAGATACAGATTACTTGGTTGGGATCCGCGTAACTATCGTATCCATTTGCTGCAGACTCTGTATGATATGGCTCAGAATCGATCACAATGGCGTCGGTGTGTAAACTCTTTGTCTTCCCTTAAACTATGAAATTGCTTCATATCTTTCTTTCTTTGAACTAATTCTTTCTTCCTGTACTACATCCTTATATGCAATCTTTCTTTTATATATTACTACTATTGAAGTAACTACTTCTATGAATTCGGTGTTCATCTTGTTGTACTAATGAGGTGTGGCAACTTGGACCGATGCATATATGTACCTGGTCCTACGTTGTAGCTGACTGACTGATTGACTGATAAGTAGGGAAGACACTTTCAGTGAAACAAATTTGATCATTTAGACTTTTAAGTCAAAATATTGTTACATAAGTCAATTTCTGTTTTAACCTTAATATAACCTAAATAGTCAGTACTTAGTGTTACATGTTGAATAACTTTCTAAATGTCTTAGTAACTAAGTCGATTTAAAAACAACACAACATCACACAGTTTCACAAGTGAACCCTATTCAACACACTATTTCCATTAAAGGTCCATATATATACCAAGCTAACTGATGGTAATTAACATGGGACTAAAATATAACAGAACTTATTGTTGTATTATTCTTTGCATGCTACTTTACCATTAAAACTTCTAAATTTTAAAGCAAAAACTAAGTAGTAAAGTTTGTGACTTTAGATAATATCGAGGCAAGCCTCTTCGGTTGAATAAATGACAACAAGAAAGAAACTAATCAATTGCAGTCCTAAATAACAATGAGAAGATACAAGTAAAACAATACTAAATAAGTGAAAATAAGTAGTAGATTATAAGTAATAAACATTGTTTAACTTACAACGAATAAGTCCTATCATACATAATAAATACTATAATATTTTACTACTAAATAGGTATCCATATCATGGTTGATCTTGATAGTTTCAAATAAATTGAGTATTGGATAGTGAGTTAATAACCAATATTCCTGGTGTTTTGTAACTTAATGTAAGTAACTTCTTCAGAGTAAATAAATAACTGATAAAATGTTAGAAATACATTTTTTCTGCTCATTGAGCATATGCTCACTAGTGACTGGCTTCAAGATGTATATCCTGGAGTTCTAGTGAGAAGCAATGACCAGTAGAGTTCAACCGGGTATGTTGTGAGATAGTAACTCACTGAAGACAATGGTGGATACGTAGATTAGTTGGAGTTAGACATTAACACCGTTGGATGCCGCTTCAGTGGTCTAGAGGTTAAGTATTCGCGAGAGAGACCAAAGGCGTTGGGTCCGAATTCCGCAACCGGTATCTTGTATGCACACTGCTGAGGAGTCCCAAATTGAGATGAAACGGCCGTCCAGTGATTCCAGGTTTTCAATTGTCGTCTAACATCAATCGGTTCATGATCTCAATTAAAAAATGATAACGAGCATAATAATCAGTGAAAAAAAACAAATAAATAAGCAACTTAAGATCACTATAAAGATAAGCTAAGACATTTCATTCACATAAAAAGGTCTTGATTATTCTCATGTATACTCAGAGCTTGGCGTTATTTTATGTCGTTGAAATAGATGAAATAATAATAGATTTAGGAGAATTCTATCAAATCATTCATCAGATGGATGAAAAATGTGTCCTGTATTCTAATACTAGCCATATTCTATTTATTGGATATTCATCTGTGTATTAATGGCTACATGGAGGCAATCAATATAGGATGAAAATATGCCAACCGATAATAGTCGACTCACTTACGGCTGTTACTATTCGTGAAGGAGCATAGGCCGCCCACCACCGCTCTCCATCCAACTCTGTCCTAAGCTATCTTTTCCAGCTCTTTTCAGTTCCTATTCATCCATTTCATATCTGCTTCGATTTACCGACGTAATGTGTTCTTTGGTCTTCCTCTTTCCTGTTTCCCTTCAGGATTCCAGGTTAGCGCTTGCCTCGTGATTCAGTTTGGTGATTTCCGTAATGTATGTCCTATCCATTTACAACGTCTTTTCCTGATTTTCGGTTCAGATTGAAGATGATTTTTTCCGTTTCACAGTAGGCTGTTGCTGATGGTATCTGGCCAATGGATGTTGAGTATCTTGCGTGACAACTATCTATAAATACGTGTAGATTCTTGATGATGGTTGTAGTAGTTCCTCAAGTTTCAGCTTCATACAGTGGAACTGTCTTGACGTTCGTATTGAAGATTGCAACTTTGATGTTGGTTAACAGTTGTTTTGAGTTCCATATGTTCTTTAATTGTAGGAATGTGGCCCTTGCTTTTCCAATCCTCACTTTTGTGTCTGCATCGGATCCACTATTTTCATCGATGTTGCATCCCAGGTACGTAAAAGATTCCACATCTCCCAGAGTCTTGCCGTCAAGCATGATTGGGTTGGTGTTCTCCGTGTTGCATTCGAGGGTCTTGGTTTCCCCTTGTGTATGTTGAGGTCTACTGATGCAGAGGCTGATGCTACACTAGTTATCTTCATTTTCATTTGTTCGTGTGTATAGGATAGAAGAGCTAGGTAATCTGCAAAGTCCAAATCGTATAGTTGCATCCAAGCTCTCAAATATATATTCTGTGCACCCCTTCAGAGGTGGAAGTCTTCATAATCCAGTCAACTACCAGAAGAAAGAGGAGGCGGAGAGTAAGCAGCCTTGTCTGTCTCCGGTTCTTACTTGGAATGTATCTGTCAGCTGTCCTCCATGAACGAGTTTGCACTATAGTTCGTCGTATGAGTTCCGGATAATGTTGAAAACTTTCTTAGGGACTCCATCGTGTTTGGATTTTTACATTCGGATATAGAAAAGAAGGTTGGTGTATATTAAATAGCATACAGGTTTAGAAATTGTGTTTCCAACCATATAAATTGAGCTGTTCAAATAATTTGGAGCTTGTAAAATGGAACGCTCGAAGTAATAATGAAATTATTGTTACCTATGAGTTCTTATCACCAGTTCCGATTTAGAAATTAGTTACTTTGGAGAGAACTGACTAACGTTTAGTGAATACCGGGATAATTTCAAGATAAATGTCATTATCTTTAAACTTTATTTAGTTTTATAAGCAAAGATGGATAATGGCTAACAGTGGAATCCAGGGCACGCGTTTCATCCTATTTGGGACTTGTCAACTGGATGTACCTGCATCTCAGGATGCACATATACCAATAAGAGGCTGATCAATATGAGTCGTAAACATCAATGGGAAGATTCAAGTAAACAACATGAAGTCAATTTCAACGTCATCTCATTGCACAAGCAAGTAGCTATCAGGACTCAGTAACTAAGTGAATAACGTGATGGCGTTTGAAGTGAATGGTACTGGGTTCGAGTCCCAGAGTGAACATCAACTCAGGGATGTAGGTACATCCATCTGACGAGTCCCGAATGAGACAAAACGCGCGTCTTAAATTCCGCTGGTAGCCACTATTCATCTTTACTCATGAAGCTTGTGACTTCAGGCAATATCGAGGCAGTCAGCACAGGATGCACATATGCCAATAAGAGAGAGACTAATCAATTGCAGTCCTAAATAACAATGAGAAGATACAAGTAAAGAACACTTAGTGAATTTATACTAGTTTTCTTTAAATTTGACTTGAAGTTTCTTACTTATTGATGACAGTAGTTATAGATTTATGTTTTGCTAAATGTTCTCAATCATCATGGATGGATGTCAAATGATTATGAATTTAATAATTAACATAAATGATTGTGAAGATGCCACTTGTATTTTTGGAGTTTTACAATGCTTTAACCAGTAACACCTTCTAATATGAATCATACCCACCAAGTGAAATCAAAAGACAAAAGCGAAGAGTTTTGAAGATATATTTGATAGACTATCAATATATCGTAGATCGACTGATTTAATCTGGGTAGTGATTGCAGGGGTTGTTGAGCACGGCGTTCCCACTCGTGATCTGATGCGGATGCATGACCAAGCGCCTTTAACTAGGTGAATCTATTAAAACTAATCTGGTCAGCATCCAATTTCGTTGACTTACAGAGCTATTTATTATGGGGATTTATTTACCGCTACAATTGTTTGATGACCTTTCAATGTTACGTGATTGGAGATAGTCAAGATGGCAACTTGTTCTAACTAGGTTTCGGGTTAGTTGATTTTAGTTAGTAAAGCTTAGTTACAATCTTCGGAGTACGAATACTGTCAAATCCATATCACTTGTGATCACAGTTAGTGAGGCTACCATTGAATGATTTCTGCTGATATAAATAACAAAAATTCATATCGTCCAGTGAATGATCATTTAAGTAGTGTTTACTATTTTGACTTCATTTTACCATGCTTACTAATGTCATACTTGAAAATAATGAGGAATATCTTGTTATTCAGTTGTAAAAGAATATTTAAATTTGATATCACAAGGGTTTTGTATCAACGCTTTGTTGATTTCGTGAATTGGTTTTTAATCAATCCCTGATGTTATACGTCCATTTTGAACGGGTATCGTGGCGTCAGTTACTATGTTAAGTCATCATAGCTTATTATAGATTTTGGACAAACGAACTCGTCCATTCCTCTTAAGCTATATTTTAACCTCGGTAACTATTCGTTTAACTCCGCCTGGAGCCCTTACTGGGCTACTGCCGGTGCCAAACCCGGATAAGGGTGGAGGGTCGGGTATGGGGTTAGAAAACTAACTCACTAAGAAAACCCTAACCAGAAAAAATATTTCAAACCATTTAAACTTTTTCCTGAGAGTTGGAAGGTCTTCATTTAGAAGAGTTATGACACCCCATGATGAAAGCCGAGTTCCTTCGGAAGTCACGGGGCTGATGCCCCTTCTGACAAACTGAACAACCATTAATTTAGGTACATGGAATGCTCGTTCCTTGCGGGAGAGAGAGTCTTCCAAATTGCTGCAGAAATGAGGAGATACAACCTGGAGGTGCTTGGAATCAGTGAAGCACATTGGACACAGGTTAGACAACAGAGACTAGCTTCAGAGGAGCTGTTGTTATACTCCGGCAATGAAGAAGAAAATGCTCCGCACACACAAGGAATTTCACTAATGCTATTCAATTATTCGCCTGTCAACTTAAAATGTTTTTATATGTGAGCATATATGTGTGAATTTCCTATCTTCATCATCACATATCTGTAACTTATTTTTATCTGACTATAAATATCGATTAACGCTTGATTAAATCGAGTTGGCTCATACGCGTTCTCCATTGTGCGTCATTTCACTTCGCTCTCTTCTCTTCGCTTCGTTTCTCCGATCGTTTGTCCGAATCAACGATTGTATTATTTATGCACATTCAAGAATTCATTCTTGTATTTGAACTTATTTTAATTCCGTTATTCATTAACGCGAGTTAAGTCGATCATCATATACGAGGATAGCCAAGATATGTATATTTCTATAACTTGATATCAATCATTCATATGATCCAAATGGAGTCATATCATGGGCCATTAAAGTATTTCAATATTGCATCTATCAACTATTTACTATTAAATATCAACGACAGAATGTTACAAACCCTAATGAACAAGTCATATTCCTTGAACATGTTACGGGATAGATGAATTTTGTAACTTCGTAGATAATATGTTAGTGTGAAAGGTACTATGATCGAATCTCTGTTTGAACATCACCATTGAGATGTAGATACAGTCCAAAAGAAAACAAAAACAAATAAACTTAGATCTTCAATATGATTGTTATCCACCATCCAAATATCTTAAAACGTTGATATTAACAGTTTACTATTATGGCAATAACGAACTTGATTAGTCAAATATTTCAATGTGTACGAGAATGTACATCATTTTAATACCTTGAAACTGATAAGTAATTGGTAAATAAAAGCACAATATACTACCAAGTGTTATCATAAAAGCTTGGTCGGATACCATCAACATTAGTCTACTATGAAAGAGAACTAACTAGGTTCCGATTGAAGAAGAAATTACGAAAATACGTTGGAAGTGGATAGGATATATATTACGCAAATCATCGAACTGTAAGTGTTAACTTGGAATCCTGAATGGAAACAAAAAAGAAGAAGGCCGAAGAATACACTATGTTGGGAATTGGAAGTAGACATGAGAATAATGAGAAGAACTGGAAAGGATTGCCCAGGACAGAGTTGGACGGAAAATGCTGGTGGGTGAACTATGCCTCTCGACAAGGGGGGTAACAGGCCGTAACTAAATAACTAATAAAGCTATTTTCAAAAAGTGTAAAAATGAATTGTATACGTAAGCATTTCTTTAAGAATGACCTCATTTGGAATGTTATTTAGATCTTTGGGGCACTGGACAGTTTCACCCTATTATTTTGGAATTCCTGGACAATAAGTATTCACGACCTCACCAAGGATCCAACCTATGACATACACTAGTTTTTGCTGTATGAACTTTGTTTTAATTCACAATAACTATGATATTTAATAGCTAAGATTCGTATATAAATTGAGTGTAGTTTAGTTTAAGTCAATAAAACTTTGTACCAGTTGTATTTGAGGTTTCAGTTTGTATTGTTGAAATGACAGTGGTTATTGATAGTTATGTATAAGGAGTATGGATATTCTCATAAAACTTACTGTTCTCATCATTAATTACAACTGAAATACAAATTATTTTAATAAAAAAACATATCTGAATTCAGTTAGCTTTACCGATGAAAGGTATTAGATTGAACTGAGAATATAGAGATTAATACTGGAATATCAGTCAGTCAGTCAGCTACAACGTAGGACCAAGCACATATATACATCGATCCAAGCTGCCATTCCTCATTAGCAAAGCAAGATGAACACCAAATTCATAGAAGTTAGTTCAATGGTGTTAATATATAAAAGAAAGATTGTATATAAGGATGTAGTAAAGGAAGAAATAAAGATATGAAGCGATTTTAATCTCTTAGTTTAAGGGAAGACAGAGAGTGTATACACCGACGCCATTGTGATCGATTCTGAGCCATGTCACCAAGAGTCTCCAACCATTGGTTACGATAGTCACGCGGATCTCAACCAAGTAGTCTGCATCTACCAACATGGCTCAGATTAGAAGTTAGTGACTTTGTGGACTGATGCCACATTTTGGTTTGGCCGCCCCTAACTTTCTTTCAATACTGGAATGTAGAAAATATCTAGTTGATAAATCCCAAATAAAATAAGACATGATTCTTGTATTGAGAATCTAGTTATGTATCGATAGCAACATAAGTAGATGTCACTTTGGGATCTGACGAATTTTGTTCATTTGTGAAATGTAAAGATCGGAATTCCCGGAGTAAACTGTTTACTTTGGTACTTTAGTATGGTGAAGAAATCAGTGTAATGGCTTATTTTCTGTTTTATTTATTCTTTGTACAAAATATAGTTTTTGATAAATAAGCCAATGGATTTGTCGAAATTTCTAAGTATAGATATCATTAAACTCTTAGGAAATTCATGGAGATAACTCATTTAGTAAACATCTTTTCATGTAAGGAATTACCGATTCTCTTGACTTCCTCAAACACTACAAGAATGATCCAAGTGAGCGACGACTGGAAACCCTTCATTTTGTTGATGAAAACATTAAGCTGTATAGTTTCTTGAACTTTTTAAACATCTATTGACTTGACAGACAATAGTGAATAACCTGGAAGCATTGGACGGCCGTTTCGTCCCAGTGTGGGACCCATCAGCAGTGCACATCCACGATCACACGTAGGGGGGTTGGAACCCAGGACCTATCGAATTAGCATCAGTTGACTCCTTAACTCAACTATTAGGTTACTAAAATCTCCACAAAATCCTCTTCTGATAATTATGAATAGTCAGAAGGGGTTTTGTGGAGGTTTTTCACTGATTGAAATCATGAGTCAGTTAAAGCTAGACCACTATGGAAAACCTGAAAGCACTGGACGGCCGTTTCATCCTACTGTGGGACTCCTCGGCGGTGTGCATCCACGATCCCGCGCCCTGCGAGATTCGAGCCCAGGACCTATCAGTCTCCCGCCAGACGCTTAACCGACTAGACCACTGAGCCGGCTTCTAGGTTTTCCATGGTGATCTAGCTTCAATTGACTCATGATTTCAATCAGTGAAATTATGAATAAGTAGAATTTTAGGAATTCTTCTGTGTTCGCAATTTCACTAATTCATTCCAGGCTGCGAAGATCAACGTAAGAATCATGAAAATAACAAGGTATCAGGATAGTTTAACTTCTAAACACTTCGAAAACTTGTTTCGAATAACACTAATGGAGATTAGCTGTATTTTAAGAAAAATAAACTTTTCAAAACCTTAGTCCGCATGTTCCTTAGGGTGACTAATATGCATAGTTTTGCTTTAAAGCATCCAACTGCATCGCAAGGCAAGCTCCCACATGGGATCCTCAATACCGAAGGAGGAAAGGAAGACTGAAGAACACATTATGGCGAGAAATGGAGACAGATATGAGAAGAATAAACAACAATTAGATAGAACTAGGAAAGAAGGCCGATGGCAGAGTGGGTTTGAGAATGCTGGTCGGCGATCTGCGATCCATTGGGAGTAAAAGGCGTAAGTAAGTAAAATAAGTAATAAAGGTTTACTTACATGGTCCTTGTCTTTCAGTAACTAGCGAAGAAAAAAAGAACTATCAGTATAGGGGTTGTAGAGATTATGTAGTCTTTGATTGAGATCAAGGATCGATAGACACTAACACCATTGGATGCCAGCCGTTTCAGTGGTCTAGAGGTTAAGCGTTCGCACGCGAGCCTGAGAGCCCTGGTCTCGAACCCCGCGAGCGGGATCGTAGATGCGCACTGCTGAGGAGTCTCGTAACAGGACGAAACTGCCGTCCAGTGTTTCAGGTTTTCAACGGTGGTCTAACATCATTCGGTTCATGATCTCAATAAAAAAAGAACTATTTTGATTAGTGATGTAATCAAAAAAAACAAACGACTTTTTTAGTTGCAAAGTACTTTTGAGTTCAGTCTAGTCATACGAATCATTTTGTAACTTGAAAACCTTTGTAACCTAAGAAACAAGTATTTACCTTTCAGTAAACTGGGAAATGTTATAATTTGGAACTTTAATAACAAAAGCTAAGGATTATTTCAATTCATTTCAATGAGGTTGATAATGAATCATTCACAGAGCTGGAAATTAAACATCAACTAAATAGTAGTTTTTATTAGTGGAAAGTAATGTACTTAGTAACTTGAGAAAAGTGTACTGTAGTTCAAGATTCCACAATCAGTTTTTTTCAAGTATCTGATTAAAATCAATAACGTTCGGACATAAAAATGTAGTTCAAAGCCTAGTACATAAATCAATATTTGATGAATAAGAAATGAATTACCTAATACTATTCTTTGGGGGGGGGTTCGCGGACGAACAGTTTCATTGTGTTTAAAATGGAAATTCTCTCATATGTCGTAGCTGGCACATCATGAAAAAAATGCATTTGTGTATCATTTATCTTATCATGCATAAAAATTACGAACTGTTACTCACCTGGTCTTGAAGCTTTCGCTGTGAAGTGAAAAGTAATAATTTTTCAATCAGAAAGCAGTTTACTCTTTTTCACGATTCTAAAAAAGAAACTGTTTTCGACCATTCTAATCAAAGATGGATAATAGCTAGCTGTGGAATCCAAGACGCGCGTTTCGTCCTATTTAGGACGCATCAGACGGATGTACCTGTATATCAGCGTTGATGTTCACTGTGGAACTCGAATCTAGTATCCTTCGCTTCAAACATCATCGCGTTATCCACTAAGCTGCTGGTTACTAATAGCCACTTGCTTGTCCAATGGGGTGAAGTTAAAATTCACTTAGTACTGTATACTTGAATCTTTCCATTGTTATTTGGGATTGCAATTGATCAGTCTCTTATCGGCATATGTGTATCCTGTGCGTATTGCCTTAATTCACAAGCATTCTAAGCATCGATGGATAATGGCTAGCAGAATAATGCAGGAAGCGCGTTTCGCCCCATTCGGGACTCATCAGCTGGATATACCTGCATCTCAGAGTTGATGTTCAGATGCAATCCTAAACTTCAATGGGAAGATTCAAGTAAACAATACCATGTTCGTTTTCAATCAGCTCAGTGTTACATTCGGTAATTACAATGAATACATATTTGAATATTAGTAGTAGCCTCCAATCTCAAATTTATCCTTACCAATTCTAATTTGAATCACAGAACTAATTGTATTCATTTGTGATTGCTCTTTTTGGATTGGGAATTTTCGAAATGATGCTACTATGTGCTACTTATACGGATGGATATAAGTAGTATGTATTAGCTACTGGAAGTAAGATTTTTACTGACAGAAGAGGGAAATGAGAAGAAAAAAACAGAAGCAGTTTGAGTAGCAACAGGGGTGAAAGAATGATGGAGCTTGTAACAATCAATTCGAGGAGGATATGCAATATAATATATTTAGTTTATTATTTCGTAAATACAATGTGATTTTGCATAATAGAATAAATTGGATTATACTATCCAAGTCTTCGTTAGTTGTATAGATTTTGTTTTACTCTTCAACAGTCATTTGAACAATAACATAAACTGTATAAAGATAGAAATATCTGGAATTAGTTGCTAGGTGGATAACGTAATGGTGTTTGAAGGGAATAGTACTAGGCTTGAATTACGGAGTGAACATCAACTTTGGGATTCAGGTACATCCAGATGACGAGTCTTAAAATAAGACTAAATGCCCAACCTAAATTCAACTACTAACCACCATCCATCTCTACTCATAAGGCTTGTGACTTAAGGCTATACCGAGAAAATCCGCATAGGATAAGAGACTGATAAATTAGAGTCGTAAATATCAAAGGAAAGATTTGAACGAACAATAGAAAAATGAATAATACAAAGATGAATTGACGGAATACTTATTAATCAATCATTTTGTGTTCTACAAATCTCCTTTAATAATTGTGTAGTCTAATATTAACGCCAAAAGCGCTCATTTTCACCTTCATAACGTATTTCCCACTTGGGAGGATCTTAAACGTTATTGGTTCGTTGTATCTTTTAATATGCTATGTTGTAACGCTTCCCAAAGGACAGTTTTATACTGTATATATACGTTTGATTTGTGCCTGTTTTTATCGCTCATACTTCTGGCTGCCTGTGAAATATATTCCCCTGTTTCGAACTTGGACTTCTTTCTTTAGTTAACGGGGCTGGGACGTATCAGAATAGCCAGCTTATTGATCTTTGGTCACAGAGTCTAGGTGAACTTGTAATCGCTTCAAATATAGCACTCGAACAATGTGAATTCAGTCAAAATGATGTTAATTATGTAAATCTTACTTGTTGTTCTTATATCTAAAAAAGATACATAAGATAGTTATAATTATATAATATACCCTTGTGGGTCAGGGTAATTTTACATTGGTTTTCAAGAGAACCAGATACCATCCAGACTTTCACGTGACAACCCAAACAGTATAGCTCAATCCCGTTTAACGGGAGAGCCAGATACCACCCAGGCTTAAATTTTATAACCCGAGCAGTACAGCTCAATCCAGCCTAAAAGAAGAATCAGGCACGGTATAGGCTTTAACGCTACAATCTGAATAGTACAGCTGAATCCTCTGGCGCAACCACACAGGTACCAAGCACCTTAGTGAAACATACAATAAGATATAATTATGATATTTCTGATGATGAAACACTATCTTAATAAATAGATTTTAAGTTTCGAGATAATGAGGAAGATTTGTAGCTCAGATGGATGATTTTGTTGGAGTTTTCTTCTATAAGCTGGATGCTTTTGTCGTGAAGATTACAATGTTCTTTTGAACAACATCATCATTAACACAAACTGCAGGTAGAAGTGTAATGTTCAAATTTCACCACAACATATGACTCACAGCTTGTTCTGCTAACCTCGATTTTGACTGGTTATTGTTAACCATCAATCTGCCATTATCTTCCTCTTTATTTCGATTGTGTTTTCTTTGAGTCTGATTCTTGGGTCTATATAACTGTCCATGATTTTTCTTATTTGGTTGATGGACTTGTTCGATCTCGATTTCTTTATTGATTGCTGATTTCAACATTATTTTTCCAGTCGAATGTTTGTCCACAGTTGTCCACATACATTGATATAAACGAAATGTTATAACGTTTGACCGCTTATTGATGTCCATGCACACAAAGATGTGAGGGGAGAGTTCATTGTGCCTGATATAGTATTTTTCGTCATTGGAACAGTTTATTTTGTAGATGATGATATTCGGTTTTTCATCGAGATTAAACAAAAAAATTACAATGGAGTTGTCCGTGAAAATACAAAGATTACAGCTGTTTCTTGCCGGTAAGAAGTTTTGCAACAATATACACTCATGACCTCGCCAAAGATCATACCTTGAACCTACATAATTCGTGGTGAACATATAAACTTTAGAAACACCGATATATTACAGCCTACCTTTGCGCTCAATGGTAGCTGGTGTAAGAATAGGTTAGTAAAATGTGTCGACTTGAGGCAGTGAATATATATGACATGTTCTAGGTTGCGTGTGACAGACGACTGACTGATAGTCGTAGAGATTCCTAACTTCAATTCCAGTGCTTCCTGATTTACCATAGTGCCCCCTACCAGTAATAATAAGTAGAGAATAATGCTGATGGCTGATGAAAATTAAACATACCGGGAATAAAAAAGTCATCATAAATGACATTGAATAATCCTCGCTCAATGTAGCAAATTGAAATGTGTTTCATTAAGTATCAACCCAATAGTTGTAAGTGACCTTTGCGAGACCTAAACGTCTTGAGTTCAATCCTTGATGAGGCCGTTGATGTGAACTATCTATGAATTCCATACTAAAAATAAACTGTTAATAATGATTCTTAAATTCCAGACCCCTGAGCTCTCAATAACACATCGATCAGAACCACTGTCAAACGCCAAATTGAAAGTAGACTAAATTCATACTGATTTGATCAAAATCGGGTGTATACAGTACTGGAATCCTGATCAATCGCCTTGAGGTTAAGCTTTTTCTAGCGAAACCAAAGACCTTGGGTCCGGTCCGTGCGTGCAAGTTAGTGGACGCACGCTGCTGAAGAGTCCCACGCTAGGAAAAATCAGCTTTCTAGTACTCCCAGGTTTTCATTGATTGTTTAACACATATCGGTTCATGGTTTCAATGGTGTTCAATGCACATACATTATCAATCTCTCACTAATCTCGTTCCTTTCTCTTAGTACATGTCGTCCCATGATATCTTCATAATCGTTGTTGTGTATTCCGACTTTGGTGTTTAGATCCCCCATCAGGATGGTTAGGTCCTTTCCTGGGCACTTTGACATGATTGATTGTGGCCTCCCATAAAACTGATTTTCATCATCGTAATTGATATCCTTGTTGGGTGCATAACACTGGATGAGATTAATTGTGATCCCTTCCTTCTCTGTTTTGAATAATGGTTTGTTGATCCTGGATATAAATGCTTTTCGTGTTTTTTTTGGATAGCATCGGTGCAACTCCTTGTGTGGGAGGCATATTTTTTATGACCAGATCTGTTTGGAAATAATTGAAAAGGTACAGTTTGATTTATATAATGAGAAAGAACTCACATGTCGTTGTTGTGTCGGTTGCTAAGAAAACCAAACAGAGTTAAAAATGAGATTATAAATATAGTCATCAGTTGATAACTTTTTCACTAAATGCATGTTGGTAAACTGTATCTACAAATTTTAATCTCTACGCTTATGAGGGTCAGATGAGATGAAGTGTATCACATTAGATTATAAAAACCATATTTACAGGTAATAGTGAAGCACTTGCTTAGGGTGGATATATGTCAGTAGAATACTAATCTAAATTTGAATCACAGAGTAAACATCAACTCTGAGATGCAGGTATATCCAGCTGACGAGTCCTAAATAGGACGAAATGCGAGTCAAACTGGTTTCCACTGCTAGCCACGATTCATCTTTGCTTAAAAATGCTTGTGACCTAAGGCTATATAGAGGCAGTCTGCACAGGATATACATATGCCAAAATATGGCTGATCAGTTGCAGTCTTAAATAACAATGAGTAGATACAAGTAAAACAACACCAAGTGAATATCATTCATATACAATTTCATAAACTTACAATGATCACCCCATAGTATACCAGCTAAAACAATTGCCATGGCAACAACGGTAGTTATGTAGTGTCTGTCAATTTAAACATCAATGATATACTGTTGTATCCAAATGAATAATAACTGCTTGGATCTATTTATGGACAATTATTACCCATATTCTTATTGAATAATTATTAAATAACTAGATTATGCATATATATATATACCCATATTCTAATTACTATCGTGATGTGCGCTACTGATGTCGATAGATATAAGTAGTATGTATCATCAATCGAAAGTGAAATACCTGGAGGAACATGGTTAAGAAGATCGAAGAAAAGGGAACATGAACAAAGAACGATTGGTGTGGAAACAAAATCAAAATGAAATCTGAGATGATTGATTAGCGTTTTGAAGAAGAAACAGTCAAGTTTGAAATAATTGATTGACAGGTTGCAAATGAAGTATTTACTGTATGGTTCTCAGATACTTTGTCTCCACTTGTGTTCTCGTTCACTACATTATAAGCTTTCCTTTAATCCATGGGCTATTGTTGTACAATTTACCACTCTCAACTTATTTCCACATTATTGGTTACAGTATCCCATACTCGTAGCTACCCTTAGCTTGATCTTGTATGATTATCATTTTATATTTTATGCTGTGATGCAATCTGATCTGTTTGTATATAAACCACCTATGTCTGAAATATACGATTCATACAATGGAGGCTGATATTTGTTTTCTGAACTCAATGGGCAGGGCTAAGCAAGAAGGTACTATACAGAGGACTAATAAAGACTCAGAGTTGACTCAAGGCTGTTCGTACTGACTAATGTATCATTGGTTAAAGCAAATATTCTGATTAGTGATTTTGTCTCGTGATAATTTACAAGGCCATAAGACACCACATTCATTGAAGGTGATAAAAAAATACAAAGCCTTCGTGAATAATTACAATGGATAACACCACGTTTGTTTAGTCATGTTTACTGTCGATCAAACTTTTTCGTTCGAGTTTAAATGCGGCTGTTGATCTAAGCGACTCCAAATTGCATACTATATGCTTCAATGTAAGGTCGGTAACGATTCTTAAATCAAACTTACAAGAATGATTAAATTGGGTATACAATTTCAATGTTACATTAAGTAATAGATTTATATCTCAGTCAGTCAGTCAATAACAACGTAGAACTTGGTACATACGTACATCAGTTCGAGTTCTCATACCACATTAGCACAGAGATGAAGTTGTCGACTCAAATCCCGTAGTGGTAGAGGTAGTAGAAGTATGAGCAGTGATCGGAAACATTAGGGTTTGAAGATATTATTCAAGGAGTATAATCCAATAAAATAAATTCGGAAAGAGAAAAAATAATAGGACATGAAGAATTCGGAAGATTAGAATTTGAGAGAACACAAAGGGTGGATGTACCTGCTCCATTGCAAATGATTTTGAGTCATGTCATTCAGGGTCTCTAACCATCGGTTGCTATCATCTCGCGGATCCCAACCAGGTAGTCCACGTCGACCAACATGGCTCACTCCACTTGTCAGTGACTTCATGGATTTGTGCCATATTTTGGTCTGACTGCCCCTAGCTTCCTTCCAACCTACTCCTACACCATAAAACATCGCACGTTGTTGCAGTCGGTGGTTGTACATACGTAACACATGTCCCAGCCATCTCAACTGATGAAGTTTCACTACATCTAATCGGAAGAAGATTTATGAACCATCATACTGTTTGTAATTGAAGTAATAAAAATCATGAAAAAGTGTAATTTTTTTCAAAAATCACGATGTGAAGATCTGATCAGACTGCTAAAAAAAGGATTGATCTAATTGCAAAATCCACTAATTGACCTACAGAGATTGTTAGTTATGGATATAAATAAACTTTCAGTAGACTAATGAAATGTTAAAGACTGTTTACAGAGACCATATACTGGTTAAAACAGTACTCTGTATCAAGTGACCCATTAAGGCCCGTGAAGTGTTTGAAGATAGTTCAAAGTCAATAGAATGTTGAACTTTCTGTGTTGATGAAAACATTGAACTCATAGTCGCCTTATGTTCTTCAAACGAGAAGGGTGAGACTATAACTTATGGACGACCTATGAGCAACGCTAAAGAAACCTTGAGAATGTCCACCTACATACTACGGCTAAATGAAGGTTATAAACCAGTATGAGGAGTTATGATTAATATTTACAGTTGATGGTTAAGGTTAGGAATCAGATGTATATTTTCCATCACGAATTAACATCAGCTATAATGTCAAAACTCTATTTAACCAAATGGATGAGTGAATTTTGCGCCAAAATTCAAGATCTGTTATCGTACATCTGATGGGTTCGTCCATAAATTATAGTCTCGTAACGAAACGTTTCTGTATACAAGTGATTACTGATGAAAAATCTAAGACTTAAACACTACAGATATTGTAAAATAAAAGTTTCAGAACCTTGATTTGTATTAAAATGATGGTTGGAGATAGTCAACAAGAAATCCTGAACCTAGGTTTCGTGCTACTTGGCACTTGTCAGTAATGTGTACTTGTAATCTTAAAGGAACTGATGCTCCTTGGTGAATTCGATTTGATTTGTGTATTTGTCGTTAGGTTTATGGATTATTTTGTTCAAAAAATCAAATTCTATCAATAATAATCAGTCATAATAAACGTATGGTCTTTCAAAAATGTACTTTAGCCCAAGGCTTCTTATATCACTTTGGTACGACAAGATGAATAACAAGGAGTTGTGAACACAGTAATATCGATTATAGTTATAAAAAAAAACAGAGAACCGAAGAATACTGTTTGACAATAAAGGATGATATGGTGTCGGTCACTATGTTAAGCCCATATATCTTATTCTAGCTGCGAGACAAGCCAATCTATTCATTCTACTTGAGTCACATTTTGACCTTGGCAATTATTTACTTATCAACCTTGACTGTTTGTATGTAAGGGCATATGTGCACACTTCTTATCCTATTCATCACATGTATGTAGTTTACTTTTGTGTGACTATTAATGTTGACTAACACTTGATTAAATCGAGTCGGTTCACCCGCCATCACCATGGCGTTTCATTACGCTTGATCTTTCTGATTTCATATCCAGATCAATGAGTGTGGAAAATATACGCACTCAAAAATCCATTCTCGTATTTGACTTCTTTAATTTCGTTATCCACTAAAGCGATCTATGTTCGTAGTTATATACGACGCTTGATCTGTATATTTCAATAGCAATCGGAAACGATCTCACTGGATTCAGATCCCGGGCCAATTATGAATTCGAGGTAATAAAATGTACGAGACATCTATCCTACTCTGACTAATCTTAATATATATTGCATAATGCTTTTAATCAGTAATCTCAGCTATTACGTATATCCCAACCAAATAGTCTGGTCCTGTCAATATAGTTCAAACCAATAATCAATTACTTCAGGCATTGTCTCAAACTTGACTGTTCCTTTTGCAAATCTCAGTCAACTGTCTAAGATTTTATTGTCCCTGCATTTTCATATCAATCGTTTTACATTTCTGTTCTATTCTTCTCTATCTTCCACTGAAATACATTTTATTCATGACCATCATTATATACTACTAATATGAATATAAGTAACACAAACCACAAGCCTTGTCTTCATTTAGTACCTCTTGTCTTTCTTTCAATTTATATTGAGTCTAGCCAACTTTATCTATATACCAACATATTGATGATATATCTTCTTTATTGAAAGCTGCTTCTTATACTTGATCATCTTCTTGCCAGATCAATGAAACAGATAATATTAACAGAATGGGTTTTGTGGAGATTTTTAGAAATTTCACTGGTTGAATTCGTGAGTCAATTGAAGCTAAACCACCATGGAAAACCTGAAAGCACTGGACGGCCGTTTCGTCCTAGTATGGGACTCCTCATGATTTCAACCAGTGAAATTTCTCAAAATCTCCACAAAATCCATTCTAATAATAATAATCACCTGTTCTCTAGTGACTGACTTCAGGAGATACTCCTGGAGTTCTAGTGAGAAATCGTTACTAGTGGAGTTCAACCAGGTCTGTTGTGAGATATCAACTCAGTGAAGACAATAGTGTACGGTGGCGCAACTTCGTGGATTGATTGAAGTTAGACATTAACACCGTTGGATGTCGGCCGGCTCAGTGGTCTAGTTGGTTAAGCGCCTGGTGCGAGACTGATAGGTTCTGGGTCCGAATTTCGCGGGTTGCTGGATTGTGGATGCGCAATTCTGAGGAGTCCCATACTTGGACGAAACGGCCGTCCAGTACTTCCGGGTTTTCCATAGTGGTCTAGCTTCAATTGACTCATGATTTCAACCAGTGAAACAGATAATACATATTGGGTAATATAGCTAAGAGAATACAAAGATTCTTATAATTCAATTGAACTTACCACAATTCACATAATGTACAGTTAGAATGCATATCGTAATAATGAAATAGACTATTAAATTATGACTGATCATTTATGTATAAAATGATATGAAAGAAAGATTCATCTATTTAAGAATGAATTTAATGTTGAATTAGATGAGTTTATTTACTTAGGCTTATATAAACAATTCTAAGGTATAAATTAGGTATAATGGTTTGTTTTTTTGAAAGTAATTTATTGGTTGAACTAAATCAATATCAAGAAGATTATTGAATTTCATTAGGATCATGAACTGATCTAAGTAAGATCAACAATGAAAACTTGGAAGCACTGGATGGTCATTTTGTTTCAAGTGAAGTGTCCGCTTGTGGGATATTGGATACACACTATTCAAGAGGAACATATTATAATCTAGGTTTTCAGTGGTATTTCAATTAAGATCGACTTATGATTTCAATACGTTTCAATACAATACTAAAGGTGTTGGGTTGGAATCCCGTGAGCCGGGATCGTGGATGTGCACTGCTGAGGAGTTCCACAATAGGACGAAACAGCCGTCCAGTGAGTCCAGATTTTCCACAGTAGTCTAACATCAATTAGTTCATGATCTCAATCAAAAGTATTAAATAAAGTTGAACACTCAATATTGAATAGAAATATCTTTAATGAATTCGTGCATACTTAGAAAATCGATGCATATTTATGTATAAAGTGATATTATGCAAGTATAATATAGGCTAGGATTAGTGAAACAATCATTAAAGACTAGGAAGATACAGTCATTTGTACTCTCTTCAACTTTTACACTTCAACAGTGTGCACCCAACAACCGTGGATACCGATGATCGAACATAGAATGTACAGATATCACCTGTAGATCAATCAGCAGGAACTCCATGATTCTTATCTTTAACTAGAATCAATTTCACAATAATCGATTATTAATATTTATTACCAACTGAAATGACTGATTGATTCTCGACACTAATGTTTAAATGTAAACTGGTTTTAGGAGGTTTAGTTAGATGAAATTATGCCCCCAAATGCCCTGGTACGGCTGAGGGTGTGGAGAGTCAGCTCTCTCTCTCCCTCTCTCTCGAAGGACACTTACGTGGCCACGTGTATACAGCCAATATTACGGAAGTCCTTCTCACTGCCTTCTTGCATCACAGGTGTTGTTTACGGAATAAAGAGGATAAAAAGTGAATGTCCGGCGCTTTAACCGGGTTGGTGGACACAGAGGATCCACCTACAGAAGTTGGAAAACCCTCATTCCAAACCAATGGTGCACATGGTCTGCAGCATTCTGAAGGAACAAATGGCATATGAACCTATTGTTTGTCACCGAATACCATGTGACTGCATCTATTTACGTTGCTCCCCTGCCTTGTGGATGAGACCTTTAAGTGAAAGGCTCCGACTGTGGCCCACTAACAAACACACCAACTTCCATTTAGGCATCAGGGGAGTATCCTAGCCTTCATACAACTCGAGCACGAATCAATTGATGATTAAGATATCTAATGAACGCATGTCCTAGATTCCACTGCTAGCCACTACCAATCCTTGTTTATAAAACAATTATTGTTAAATGTGTGTAGCACGTATTATTAGCGTCTACTTGAAAGCAGGAGCAATCGGAAACAACAGCACAACAATTAGGACTGTTAAATACCTCTGAAGCAAGAACGCGGTGTACTAGCACAATAGACATATTTTCGAAAATTAAAAGACGCGGTTCAGGTACAAAAGGGAAAACTTATTACAAAATAGTTTTATCCATTATTCTTCTGGTTCATCTTACACAGAGCTTGTTACTCTACTTCCAGTACATTTATTATTTACCAACCTGCAATAAGAAAGAAACACTCACATTAGTAACGTCACATGTAATGATTCTTGATACTGTTACCATATAGATCTTAGAAAATTACCCTCAATTTATCATATTCTATTTGCTTTGAACAAACAAACAAAACAAACCAACAAATAAGTGAACAGAAAATTTTACATGATCTCACATAGTTTATTGATCAATTAAGCTAAATATGGTGAATCATTGTGTGGATTTCATTTATGCGCGTAACAAAAAGAAGGTACATTATTGACATGTTCACGCTAAGAATCAATAAGGAAACAATGATTTTTTTCATATAAGGTATTTCATATAAGAATAAATGTTTACATGTTAACGCTTCTTATCAGCTGCAAGTCGAATAAATTTACAATTTACTTACAAACTTACTTACACTTGTTACCCCACGTGGAAGAGTATAGGCCACCTACCAATATTCTCTATTGAATTCTGTTTTAAGCAATCTTTTCAAGTTGTTTCCAATTGCTAATCATCCATATGATGTCTACTTCCGATTCTCTGCCTGTAGCTCTTCTAAAGTTATTGACAGTCTCAAGCTTGAGTAAAGGAGAAGGGTTGGGCATGGGGTCAGTAACTGCAACTCATAGAAGACAAACGTACTAAATATACAATAGAACAATATTATTATAAAAAACTACATTACATACCATAATCAATGAAGATAAGTTAGAAACAACTTAAGGAACAAAATGGAGAAACATTCAACGAAATAGTTAAGATTGACTAGTAATTCATAAATGATTTATTTCTATCTAATACATAACCGCTATCAATCAAGTGTGATAAAACCGAGCTGCATATTGTCTCGACAGTATCTTTTCCTAACCACGAAGGGAGGTGTTCAGTAACTCTTTGGTTCAGTTGTCTGGTAGTGCGCCCAATATAGCTTTCTCCATAGGAGCAGTTTTTTAAAGATGAATTCATAAAAAGCGGCAGAAGGGGAGGGGCAATGTTAAAAGTGATGATAAATAGGCAATGAATAAAAACAAGCTGTTAATAAATGTGTAATAACCAGAGCAACCATTTAGGATTTAAATTAAGGTTAACTCATTGGGTGAATGTCAGTGGGATTTTTTCACCTTTAAGTTGTAGAGCATAATGGAAGAGATAATGTAAATGATTTGCGTTAAAATAATATAACTATCATACCATGGCAATGATAGGTATACCATAGCGTTTTTCTGTATGAAAAGATCAAGTCGAAAGCGTAGGATGGCAATAACCTCTGAACTTCATTAATTATGGTATGCAATAACATTTTTTAAATTATAATATTTCTCAGTATAGGGTTATGGAGATTGATGAGGTGTGATTGAGATCGTGAATCGATCAATATTAGACCACCATTGACAACTTTGGTTCGAACCCCACATGTGGGATCCTGGGTGCGCACTGCTCACCAGTCTCATACTAGGATGAAACAGCCATCCAGTATCTTCAGGTTTTCAATAGTAATCTAACATTGATCGATTCATGAACTCAAATAATATTTCTGCTGTAAGTTAATAACATTTGTAGCTAATGAGAAGCCTTGAAATATAATGAATTCATTTTATTCTGCAAATATTATTCTTCTATCTTTACAGTTTTCTATCTAATTTTTGAATTCGTTCAAAGAATGCAGTACAGATAGCCTATAAAGATTGAGCAGTTGCATGAAGATGAAATATGATAGAAATTAATTGTAAAACGGATGATATGTGGTTAGTAGTGGAATCCAAGGCGTGGAACCTACTTGAATGTACCTCAATCCTGGAATCATTTCTCAACGATGGGATTCTAACCCTCTCGCTTCAAACACTCAATGTGTTATCTACTTAGCTACTGAGTTCAGATAGCAATTCACTTATCCAGTCAGTGTGGATTTTAGATAAGTGTTTGATGAGTTGAATATCTGAAGCAAAAGTGGTGAGTTTGGATCCTGGAGTGAATATCAATATTAAGATACAGGTAAATCCAGCCGGTTAGTCCCAAATAGGATGAATGGCGTGTCATAGATTCTACTAATGACCAAATCTCATTCATACGATACAAATTATAAAAGTAATGGGTATACCGAGTCTGTTTAAACGAGATACACATATGCTAAAGCTGATCGATGGTATAATCTAAATCATTACAAGTTAAATTAAAAGTCAGTTGGTTTACTCAGTGATTCAATTCAAGATGAACATCATCTACAAATCAAAAACATTTCACTATTGTCTGATTTCAACATGATTCCCTGAAATCATAATCAATAGAATTCAGATATTTTTCTGTTTTGACACAGTTACCACTCATGGAATTGGCTGGAAGTTGAGTTATATCTCGAAACGGGTACCAGTTCACACCAGATCAATAGTTTTGACACCTAAACCTTCAAATTGAAGTGAAACACATGTCTAGTAGTACCAAAATTGAGAATAACTTATGATGAATATTACTTATAGACTCGACGTTTCAGTTGGAACTAAATATATTTCACATTGGAAACATCAATAAACGTGGTTACACACAAGAAATTACTGATTTATTCTTAATGAATTTAATGGTTTATAGTTATTCGAAAGATTTGACTATTAGTCAATGAAAATTAAAGTCAATGTAAAATTAAGTGTGTTGTATGCTAAATAAATATGCTCCCTAAAGACTGTCACGAAGAGTTATTTCCTGGAGTTCTAGTGAGAAGCCTTGACCAGTGGAGTTAATCCGTATCGGTTAGATCCGGGTATCGACCTCAATACAATGGAAGATCATCGCGCAATTTCGTGGATTCGTTGAGGTTAGACATTGACACCGTCGGATGCCGGCTCAATGGTCCAGAGGTTAAACGTTCGTGAACGAGACTGGTAGGCCCTGGGTTCGAATCTCGCGGGGTAGGACCATGGATGCGTACGGCTGACGAGTCCCACATTGGGGTGAAGCGGGCGTCCAGTGCTTCCAGGTTATCCATGGTCATCTAGCTTCAACTGACTCATGAATTCAATCATTAAATTATATTTCTATGTACTTTTAACTTGAACTGAATCGAATGACAATTCGATAATCCGGTGAAACTTCATCAGTGTAATAAGTACGATAAGGTGTATGTTTATTTTGTACTGGAAATGCTAATTAAAACCATCTTTAAAGATGGAACTTTTAATGAATAGTATTTCTTAATCATAGTGTGGTATGCACTACTAATGCGGGTAGATATAAGAAGTGTGTATCAGAAACCGGATCGTTGAATGTTTACCAGCAGAAGAGTGAAGTAAAGGGAAGAGAAATGAAAATAGAGAGAAACGGAAATGAAAACAGAATCGGAAGAATGATGAAGTGTGTAAAGGACAACTGAAGGAAGATTTGCAAATGATTTTCAAATTTTACAAAGTTGCTGTTTGATTTTGTATTACGCAATAAGTGGGTTGAGCCCAATAAATCTTGATTCACTACGGTAGTGATAATAAAATTACAAGCTTAAGATAATATACATTAATTTTTTGCGAAACTTTAAGCACCGAGGAGTAACAGTGTTGGTCGAAAGTGTCGCAGTGAGGTCAATTGTCAATAAAGTGTTTGATTCACAACTGATTTTGTGTAAGAGTGATTTGTTTATACTAATTGGTCACTGAATAGTAAACATAATCATTGATTGTTTTTACAGTTAATCGAATTCTATCGATTAAGTTAGTGTGTTTATTTATTTAAGCACATAAATATTGTTACATGGAGGCAACAAATACATATGCGCCACATAAATCACTCGATTTTTGTGAGAGCCGGGATACTGTACGGCTGCCTAAACCGAAGCAGGTGGTTTTCTTAGAGGGTCACATCCGGAGCCTTCGATCTAGAGGCCCCATCCAAAATGCAGTGGAGCAACGTAAATAAATACAGTCACATGGTATTCGGTGACAAACAATAGATTCATATGCCATTTATTCCTTCAGACCATGTGCACCATTGGTTTGGAATGAGGGTTTTCCAACTTCCGTAGATGGATCCTCTGTGTTCACCGATCCGATTAAAGCGCCGGACATTCACTTTTCGTTCTATCAATTTCGTAAACAACATCCATGGTGTAAGAAGGCAGTGAGTATGACTTCCCTGATAGTGACTGTAAACACGTGGCCATGTATTTCGAGAGAGGTGACTCCCCACTCTCGGCCGTACCACGGATGAATAACACTTCTACTCAGTTCTCTTCATTCATAGATAATACATCATTTTGCGGTGATTATCTCATATTTAAAATGATTAGCATGTTACTTTATAACAATTATATAAGTGATTACATTCAATCAAAAACTGTGTATAAGTTAACAACATAATAACTATATTCCTAATTTCAAATGTAACAGTAATGTAATGAAATAGTTGTTACATAATGAATGTTTATATGAATTATGTAATCACAAGACTTGTTCATTACAAGTAATCTTAAATACATTCGTCTACTTACCGCTTGATATTACAAAAATTTCAGCAAAACTAATTTACATGTACTTATCAAAACTACAGGTAATTTGGTTAAAGGAATTTCATTGCAGTTCAATGTTAATAATGAAGTTAGTTAGTTAGTTACAAACAGTGTAGAACCTTGTATACACGTATATTGATCTGTAATAACTCACTTTGCGTCAGTGAAGCAGATAAAAAAATCTGTTGGGCAAAAACTGGACGATTCGCCCCAATATATCTCGTCGATTTTATAGCGAAACACATGAGTGCTTACACTAAACGACGTCGATAGCTAGAAAGTCATTATCAATGACACTGAATAATAACTGTGCTGTTTTCAAAGTTCATTCAACTAAAATTTGGATAAGGGAACTGGAGGTTTTCAGCTCAATCCCTGATGGTAGCAAGGGTTTGCATTGTTGAGGAATTCCATGTCGGAACAAAATACTTGTTCAGTACTCTCGAAATTTCAATGATTCTTCAATTGATATTAGTCCGATTGCAACACTATAACTGATGTATTTCTACTAAAGTTCACACTGGTTAGTATCTATCAAATTTGAGAATAATGATTTCAGAGGTTTTCTGTCGATTATAATATAAAATTTCTAATTTGTATTTCAGCTTCCTTCGAAACTCCAAATATCTCAGCTTTAGTGGTACAATGGAAACATATGGACCCGACAAACATAGTGCTTTTTAGGTTTAACCCATTTTATAATGTTTCAACATAAGTCGATTTAATGAATACACAAACCGAGCTAATGTTGTTAGACGTGTACAACCGACTTTGGAAGGTCTTATTATCATCCGATAGTGGATTCACTGTCCGAATGATTGATGAACTGAATTAGGAAAAGTTACTATCTATGTACAAGCATTTGCGGTTGAGAAAGTTGTGTACGGAATTCATACAATACCCTAAAAGCTTCCAGCTTTAATCAGTCATTATGATCATACCATCCAGTCAGGTCTATGAGAACTTGTGAAGACGCTTGATACACTGCCAAGGGAGATAGAAGTGCTTTATGTCACGAATGGGAAGTATTCCAAGAAAGAATTTTTGAGATAAGACTGATAAAACGACTTAAATTCTCGTGAGCATAAAGCGTACTACATAGATGGCAAATTAAAACGCAGTGTATTTGAAGACTGAATTCGCTAAATGCACGTTAAAATACGCTTCATTTGATGAAGGTTGGTTGGGGAAAATTGGGAAAAATCAGCTTTCATTAACAATAGTGATTGCGTGAGAGTATTGAAAACAGAGTAAACGGAGGTACCGAACATTTAATAGTTTATTTAACAACTATATTGTCGGGCTATTTCTCAAAAAGCACGACAAAGCCTCCAAAGTAGCCGCAAAGATCCGATTCATTCAGAATCTTCTAGATTATCAACATGGCATGGTATCATTGGACAATTTTATAACTTCCTGCTTGCGGATTGACTGGATTATAATGATATTATGATCTGTACTAAGAACTATAAATACCCCTCTTTTCAATACATTTTTGACTCCTATTCAACAGCCGCTTTCCGGTCTTTTGATTTACGACTATGAGCTTTTACCTGTTCGAGTGCCGATTGTTGTATACTGTATTGACTGTGACCAAGTATTGAACGTAACACATATAAACGACTGTAAATGATAAACAAAGTCTGTTAGTACCATCTAAGTTCTAAGTCTCAAAGGACTATCGATACTAATGTTTCTAATTCCTTAATATGTGCATATAAAATGCTCTGTCTGATTAAACAGAAAAACAACTAAATTGTGGAACTTTAATATGAGTTTTTGATGTATACCAAAATTTCGTAGAAGACAACCTTAAATTATATACACGGTTTTAAACAAACTGTACCTGATAACACATTGGCCAACAACCATCAGGGAGCAAGGATTTAACAGTTAAACATTGGTTTCTACAGGTAAAAATGGGCTTACTGGTTGAAAAACCTATTGGTGTTAGACCACCATTGAAAACCTAAGAGCAACTAGACGGCCGCTTTATCCTATTGTGGGACTACTCAGCAGTGAGTACCCACGATCCTGATAAAGGGATTCAAACCCAGGGCCTTCAGTCTCGCACCGTCCAGTGCTTCCAGGTTTCTAATGGTGGTCTAACGTCAATCGGTTCAACATCTCAACCAATAACTTAATAATCTCCGTAACCCTATACTGAAAAACCTAATGTTAATTCTAACCAAAAAATTTCGGAACCCAATTAGTGTTACTGCCATTCACAAATGTGCAGTTTTAAAGTCCAGTAATCTAAACACGTACTTCACTACTGAGTTATATTAGAATAAATATACGATAAAATTATTTATTTAAACACATAAACATTGGTACAAGAAGGCACCAAGTAGATATGCACGACACAAATCATCCGATTTGTGTGAGGGCTGTGATACTGATCGGGTGCCCCGACCGAAGCAGATGTTTTTCTTAGGAGGCCACACCCCGAGCCTTTGACCTAAAGGTCTGATCCACAAGGCAGTGGAGCATCGTGAGGAGATGCAGTCCCATGGTAGCCGGTGACCAACGATTGGTTCATACACCATTTGTTTCCTCAGGATACTGGACCCCATGTGAACCATTGGTTTGTAATCCGGTTAAAGCGCCGGACATTCGCTTTTTGTTCTCTCAATTGCGTAAAAAACACCCCCGCCACGAGGAGGCAGTGAGTAGGACTTCCCTGGCAGAGGCTGTATACGCGTGGCCGTGTGAGAGTATTTCGAGAGGGAGGGCGGGCCCACCCCACTCTCGGCCATACCAGGACATTTGATCCAAAGCATCTTGGTGATATATTAATACTGTTTATTCCATTTGTTAGATAATAGCTAGCATAATCAGTAAGAAAAAAAGCCTCTTGAAAAAAATATACAAGTACTTTTTTTATTATTTAGTTGACTACATGATCAAATGGAAGAAAACACTACAATGTATAGATCACTTAAACATAATCACGATCGGTTTATGCATAAGATGTTCAAACAAACCCAGGTGATACACTTGAATCTTCTGTAAATAGAATCACTGATTGATTATAACAAGTCCAGCTAATCAGAACATATCACAGACCAAGTATATACACTTATGAAGTAAGCAATGTTACTCAATCGGATTTGAACTGGAGGTTTTTTGTTGTTGGTATAAATACAAAGAACGGATAAAGACTTAAAACAACATACTTTCTTTTCACCTTGTATCACAACAATACAACTTACCATGGTATAATGACGTTACAAGATCACACATCATAATGTTATAAAAAAAAGGAATTAATATTCTTTGGTTCATATCTAAAGTCCAAAGTTTTGAAGGCACATTGATTGATCAATAAAAACTGGTTAATCACAAGGATAAATTGTTCACATGGAGATAAATGATTAATTCATAGGAATTTGTCATTTGTTTGTTTGTTAGTTTACGACAAACAAAAACAAAAAGAAAAAACATAGTCATATTCAAAGAGATTGCAAAAATGAAAAGATTAAAAAAAAGTACATCGAACCAATCGAGGAATATTACAAATTCAGGCGCCAGAGATCAGTTACACACAGTACCAAAAAAAAAATAATAGTCTGATGTAGTTGTCGATGTTTTGTAATTTTACATAATCTGATATATTTAAAGAAAGAGAATTCATCCAACACATGAAGAACATAATCGTTTCACTGCATCCCTGTAAACAACAAGATAATAATGAATTATAGTTAAGCTATTAGTAAGACTTTATAGAGATATATAAGACATATAAGCATATTACGTGATGCAACAAAAGACTATCATGGGTTAGGTGAGAAAAGGTAAAATATAATCAAACGAATAGAATAATCCACAAAATGTCGTATGTTGTAAAGAATAGTTGAGAGAGATTTTTTTTTAAAAATACATTGTACTGCTTTACTAATCCTACTTCTCCACTAAGCCACTGAGCCGGCCAGTATCCAATGGTGTTAATGTCCAACTTCAACTAATCCACGAAATTAATCGATACATCCACCATTGTCATCCGTGAGTTACTATCTCACAACAAACTCGGTTGAACTCCACTGGTCACTGCTTCTCACTAGTACTCCCGGATATATAACTTGAAGCCAGTCACTAGTGAGCATACGTTGATTAGTATCAGAAGGGGTTTTGTGGAGATTGTAGTAATTTCAATAGTTGAAATCATGAGTCAATTGAAGCTAGACCACCATCGAAAACCTGGAAGCAGATATTGGTATATAGGGCCACCATAATATACATGCACCACACAATGAAAATGAGATCGTTAACAGATAGAGAAACGAGGGTTAGTTTAACAAGAATAAAACCAACAAAATTGAATGGAAATGAGTGGATGAGAGTGAAATAACATTAGTAATAATTGGAGAAGCAGTTCAGTTAAAAAAAGTACAATCAGAAAGGATTCTTTCAGATACAGAAGTTACTCGCACTTTTATGAAGTAAAAGAAAGTTACGGAAGAATCGTCACTGACTTCTATTTTAAGCCATGTATGTTAACGTCTCCACAGCCAATATGCTACACCATCTCTAGGTTTCCAACCAGGAAGTCACGAAGAACCGACAGATGCCAGTCCTGTACAGCTTCCTTTCATACTCAGTCAGTCAGTCAATAACAACGTAGAATTTCGTACGCACGTACATTAGTTCGAGTTGCCACACCACATTAGCACAGAGATGCAGTTGTCGACTCAAATCCCGTAGTGGTAGAGGTAGTAAAAGTATGAGCAGTGATCGGAAACATTAGGGCTTGAAGATGTTATCCAAGGAGTATAATACGGTGAAATAAATTTGGAAAGAGAAAAAGAAAAGGGACATAAAGAATTCAGAAGATTAGAATTTGAGAGAACACAAAGAGTGGATGCACCTGCCCCATGGCAAACAATTTTGAGCCATGTCATTCAGGGTCTCTAACCATCGGTTGCTATCATCTCGCGGTCCCCGACCAGGTAGTCTACACATACCAACATGGCTCAGTCCACTTGTCAGTGACCTCATGGACTTATGCCATGTTTTGATCTGGCCACCCCTAGCTTTCTTCCAATCTACTCCTATACCACTGAACATCGCACGTCGAGGCAGTCGGTGGTTGGGCATAAGTAACACGTTTAGCTGGTGGTTGGAGGTAGTCAACAGGAAACCCTGAACCCGGGTTTCGTGCTACTTGGCACTCGTCAGCAAGGTGTACCTGTAATCTTGAGGGAACTGGTGCTCCCTGGCGGATTCGATCGCGTGTCACCCAGCTTCACAGTCAGAGACGTTACCACTGAGCTATCCGAGCCGTGACTAACCTCCTGTAGGACTGAGATGTAATCATAATTGATTGATCACTGGGTGGTGATCAATGTCATGCTTGTCTAGTCCTTATTAGTGCAGATCGAATGCTATCGATCGTGTTGCAATGTGGCCTCAAAATTACAGGTACACGTTGCCAACGAGTGCCAAGTAGCACGAAACCCGGGTCCAGGGTTTCCTGTTGACTACCTCCAACTACCATCTAAATCTCAATACATAGTGCCCGCAGTGTCGAGTCACCTAGACTGGTGGCCACATTGCAACATGATCGATAGCATTCGATCTGCACTAATAAGGACTAGACAAGCATGACATTGATCACCACCCAGTGATCAATCAATTGTGAATACGTAACACGTGTTCCAGCCATCTCAACTGATGAAGTTTCACTACTTCCTCAATTGATTTGCCATCATTACCTAGTACACGAAGTGTGAATCGAGTTGGTTCTTTATTTTGAAATGGTGCGGTCAAATGAATTACCCTACTCGGGTCCTGTATGCGCGTTTCGGAGACGCAGCACACATCGATGGAGCGAGATTCTAAAGTCCTAGCTAAGGAAGCCTGTTGTCCTATTTGGCACAGTGTTTGGACGTTAAGTGCTCCTACGTGTAGTTTAGAAAGTGGTTTCAGGAGACCAGGAATAACGTTCCGCGTGCTCGAATCGTTTGCTGTAGCGGTGCCAGGTGATAAAGAGACGTGAGAAGGGTTAGTCGTGGAGATAAGATAGATATTAGGAGGTGTAGGAAGGATTTGAATTTGACCGACTTGGTCTCGTGTGCTGTTACGGGTATGAGGGCTGATGTCACTTCCCGGCTGCCCACACCGTGGAAGGGTATTTCTTGAGGAACCTGAAAAGGAAGTTGGATTAATGTTGGCCTTAACGACTCATCTATCAGAAGGCAAAGATAGATCGCGTAGGCATGTAACAATACTAGTGATTGCAATATGCTTTCATAAATCAAAAAAGTCAAGGGCATTTATTTGATTACAATACTGTCCAAAATGTATTCAAAACATGCAACGTATATGTATTTGCTCAACTGAAAAAAACAACTTACACTTGATCGGTTTAAAATTTCCAATCGTTTATCTAAACTATTGTAAACTAAATTATACGCTGCAAATACTAATGAACAACCACGTATAAATATGCTTAAGACAATATCTTTCGGTATAGGTGGATAAAAACACCTCCGACTAGGATTGGCCAGTACTACTATGTCATAGACCGACTACTTCCATTTTTTCCAACTGGTCCCAGCGTCGGCAAATAACAGACGATATGTAATTCGCTGGTACGACATTCATAGTACGTGTCCAAGCAACAGAAGTCGGTGTTTCAAGTTGGTGACAACAATTGGATTTTCGTCACTGTGTCCGAACACACGTTGCCGAACACCCACATAACTAACATGATATTAGAATATTAAAGATTCCCATTGTGAAAATTAGAGCAACACATATAAGCGAATAATTGTTTTCAATTAGATCGTCATCAGGCTTTACTCTAATATACATGAATAGTTATACGAAAATGTTAAACCAATCAAGGCAATATGGGTCAATAATCACAATGAAATAGAATAAGTCTCTACACATAATAAGTAAAAATACAAATTGATAGTAGGAAGACGGGTGTACTGATAGTAGTAAGAATAATAAAACACAATAACAAAACTCTTATCAATAGTTAAACGTTGGGAATAGCAGGTTAAACAAACGTGGGTAAATAGACTTGGAATAGTCACCACAAAACATTAAAATCATTACGTAATAAGATGTGTGTAAATAATTAGATAGTGAAGAATACAAAGAGGCGGAAAATTACAAACAAATAATGGATGTGGGAATAAGGTTAATGATAACAAAAATATAATAAAATAAATAATAACAATAATAATTAGAAAGAATCGTTAGTTAAGTTAGAACTGGTCATGGAAGGGATAGAGGGCTTACGTATTTCTTCTGTACACATAAATTGTCGACCAGAGATGTCTACTCAAACGAAGGATAAGTTACCTGAGTTGGCCTCTTCTATGTGCATTTACAAATTCAGCTGCTCCTGTGGAGATAGCTATATAGGGCGTACTACCAGGCAACTTAACCAACGAATGAGTGAACATCTACCAACTTGGTACATAAAGGGCCAGATAAAATCTATTCGCAGTTCTATCTTGGCACATCTCATTGATAGCGGTCATGCTGTAGATAAATCAATATCATTTCGAGTTATCTATCGTATACCTCCATCATTTCCCGACGGAGTTCGTTCCTGCCTCCTACATATAGCTGAAGCCATTGGAATTCGTACATATAACCCCAATTTATATGTACAGAAGAAATACGTAAGCCCTCTATCCCTTCCATGACCAGTTCTAACTTAACTAACGATTCTTTCTAATTATTATTGTTATTATTTATTTTATTATATTTTTGTTATCATTAACCTTATTCCCACATCCATTATTTGTTTGTAATTTTCCGCCTCTTTGTATTCTTCACTATCTAATTATTTACACACATCTTATTACGTAATGATTTTAATGTTTTGTGGTGACTATTCCAAGTCTATTTACCCACGTTTGTTTAACCTGCTATTCCCAACGTTTAACTATTGATAAGAGTTTTGTTATTGTGTTTTATTATTCTTACTACTATCAGTACACCCGTCTTCCTACTATCAATTTGTATTTTTACTTATTATGTGTAGAGACTTATTCTATTTCATTGTGATTATTGACCCATATTGCCTTGATTGGTTTAACATTTTCGTATAACTATTCATGTATATTAGAGTAAAGCCTGATGACGATCTAATTGAAAACAATTATTCGCTTATATGTGTTGCTCTAATTTTCACAATGGGAATCTTTAATATTCTAATATCATGTTAGTTATGTGGGTGTTCGGCAACGTGTGTTCGGACACAGTGACGAAAATCCAATTGTTGTCACCAACTTGAAACACCGACTTCTGTTGCTTGGACACGTACTATGAATGTCGTACCAGCGAATTACATATCGTCTATTATTTGCCGACAAAAATATAGTAAAACACTTTGTGTATGCTTTTACCACAATTAAGTACAAGTGTAGTTGAAGTTTATGGTATTCTTGTGTCTCATTTTTATTCAAAACAGTCCTACTGAATATAAATGAACGTTTAAAATGTGAATAAATGGCTGGGCAAACGAGTCAAATTTGGATAGTGTGATAAGAGAAAGATTATCACAACTATGTGACATAATAGTTTAATACATTTCGAACGATCTGCTCATACATATAGTTGTTAAAAACATTCATATATGAGAAGTTAGGTCAATTAAACAAATAGAATGTAAGAGAAAACAAAAATAGTGTGAAACTTGCCACACTGGATAACAAACTAATATTACCAGGGTAGGTTTAAGGTGAGAACAAACAGTTTCTGAATACACAGAGATTTGGAATTTCGTATGGCCAAGGCTTCAATATACCGTGGTATGCGTCATTTAACACTTCTGTACGATACCACAAAAGCCGAGTTAAAATCAACCTTATGACCTGGCAATAGGTCATAAGATCGTTTTCTCCTACACTCAATTTGTCTAGTTAACCTAATATTTTTATACATAAATGTTCTTAACATGTGCGATCAAATTGTTCGAAATGCATTGCGCTGATACTTCACATAATTATGATAACCTTCGTCTTCTTTTACATTATCAAAGTGAGTCAAAGACTCGCCATTAACAAATGGGACAGAATTTCGCTGCTACAGGCTAATACTCGTAAATTTACCGGAGAAAATGTCTGTACTTAAGTATCAAATATAACTGTAGAGGTCAATGGTTAATAAACTACAACAGTTGGATTAATTTCTGTGGTTACAATAAGACTTTTGTCCCTTCTTGTAAGCATAAACTCTTAGTAATGAGGATTAGTAGAAGAGAATTGTGTTCAGCTCCTAAACTTTATTTAATATATTAACTAATCTTATGATAAGATCTTGGGTCACTGCACTTAAAGACCTCTGCAAATAACTAGTCAGTTCCTGCTAACTGCTCCCTTGGTGCAAGCATCAAGCTAGTTATGATCCTTAAGTATTAACAGACAAGAAATTGAGCTCTACTCCATATTGGTCTTGATAGGAATCGCATAATACTAGTAAGATTTTAACCGATAAAATCTAGTTTACAAACTTTGTTATTACCGATCTTGTCAAATAATTGGTATCTAAACTTTAAACATAATATAAAGGGTAGAAATATTCCAGGAAAATTCAGTTATCACCATGTTAAAATTTAATAACAAGTGCAGGTATGTTCAAAAGTTGCAGAGTCACAACTTTTATGTCAAGTTTGATATATACTATTTGTTCCATAAGTACTGATTAACAGACGTCTTGTAATGATGATTTATTCGGTAACAAACTAGAGAAAATTCTTGGAAAATATGCAAGATTACGTGATTGTGGAATATTATGTCGATGTTTTAATGTGAATAAATTATTCTCAATACTAACAGTAATTTGCACACCGGTACATTTTCGAAATACCGTTAATCTAAATTGAGACATACTTTAATAATAAGGTTACTTCGATGTAATTTGGATGAGTTAATTTTACGGCTCTTTGGTATTCAGCTTAAGTAGTTGAAATTCGCTAATAACTATTTACGAAACTAACGATTACTTACCATTTAAAATGACATACTGATTCCTTTGTGCTTGTATCAGTTCATTCAAGCATCAATAAACAATGACTCTTGAAAACTGAAGAAAATGTTATTAACACTACAGATAGTCTTTATTCAGTTCAAGTCATCATTTTCATTTCTGAATCCTTACTTACAAAATGCTTTGTATATGCCACTTATGGCAGGAATGGACATCTTTGTTTAACACTATCTGTGGTTAGTACTAATAAAGTCGAGACTTTAAGTATCCACGTAACTTAAGTTGCTTTAAAGCACGCTTTTGAAGCGCTTTAGAAGTAGCGAAGTAGATATGAATTATAAAACACGTCCATTTGCAGTATGTCAACTAATATATTTATTAAATTGCATATTACATGGATGGAGGTAGTCGGTAAGCAACCTGGAAACTAGGTTTCGTGCTAGTTAGCACTAATTAGCAAGACTTACCTGGAATCTTGAGTGGACTAATGGATCCAATAGGATTTGTATTCACATTATCTAGTAGTACATTCTGAGATTACTGATGAACTATTTGGGATATGAATGGTCCGTAGGATTGAGATTATTCAATCACTTAGCGATTAAAACTAATTTCATGTTTGTTTGGATCTGAGTGCGATCAAATTTTGTCGATTGAACTAGAATGTGAACATAAGTCCAAGTGAATCGATAGTGTTTAGTTCCCAAAGGTTGCAGATACTCCTTGTTAATGAATACCAACTAGCACGAAATTACTAACTAAAAGACTGACTAGAACTAATCCAGTCGGGGCTAGATCACCACCTAGTAGACATTATCAAATGCCTAGACCCGTACCGAAACAACGAGAAGCGAGCTCAATGAAATTGATCGGTTTACGCAAGCATGTGACAAAAATACTGGAGATTAACTATTTTAACGAAAATGTTACAGAATACAGATCTAACCACAAAGGAAATGTTGATGATAAAACCGAAAAACCAACTTAGCTAAAACATCAATTATTTGAAATTATATCAAGTTAAACACACTAATATAATCAAAAACATGACAGAAATATTAAACAAATAATTAACGGGATTACCTAGCATAAGGGATGTACGAGAGTGAATACCATGTCAACGCCAACGATTGGAGAATGCAAAATATTAAGCAGAGGAGACGAAGTCCCTATATATGTTGGACATTATTACAAATAATATTTACCAGTAGTGCGAAAACGATTGTGAGAACCAAACATACCTGAATTGCATTATTTTCACGTAAAAAAGATAGTGGAAAGGTGACTTTACCAGCATGACTACTGCTGCGAAAATTCTAGTCTCCTGAAACATACGCTTTAACTGATTTACGGGTCCCATCAGGAAAATCGTGCTAATAGGACTTCAAGAATACATAATACTGATTACCTTCCCAAAGAACATATATTGCCAAGAGTATAAAACAGTGCAAAGAGTGTGATACCTGCACCAGGCAACCACAAACATAAGGATCCCTAGATCGTAAGCAAAAAAATGTTGTTTTTACCAATAGTGACATCACGATACCCACTACTAAGCATATGATAAACGCTTTTATACGTGTACTCCAGCTCAAAGAACAACCATTTTCGACCTAAGAAATTGTGAAACTCTCTTCATGCATACGTCTGTGAATATTCCTTGTTCATCATCATCTCGTGTAAACCACTGCTTTACTTTATCCATTGAAACAGCTGTGGAGATGTGCAATTGAATATCTGCCAGTCACCAGCACAATGTACTTATCTCAATATCCAATATTTTCGTATCAAGCTTACACAAACCAACTGGCTTTTCGTTGTTTCAGTATGGACATATAAACTTTAGCCTAAGAAAGTGTGTTCGCTTCACAATAGTAAGCCTTGTGGAACCAGCAGTTCTCATATTACTAGGTAGGAGGCGGGTTGGTCACTGTTTGAAAAATAAAGAGAAAAATCGATAGCTAGAAGTCAACTGTTTCAGGGAGCGAATAAATAAATAAATAATCTGTTTAACTGGGATTCATTGGGTGAGAGAAGACAGAAAAGGAGGAATAAAGATGGAACGGCAATGATAATAGGTGAGATAGGTATAATTTAATTATATGTGATAATCATAGTTGTCAGACATGGATCACGTGCATATAGCCCAAGTGAGATATGGCAATTTCTAAGCGAGTGGGCATTTGTTAATTCCTAGTTGAAACTATTCTCTGATGGAGCTGCGGTCACTTCATCTGGGAGAGCATTCAATACGCGTCCAGTTATTAGCAAGAAATAGTGAAAGTGTACCTGGTTTTTCGCTGTACGGTTTTACAGAGGTTTCCTAGAGAATCCGATAATGAATTCCTGGTTAAATATTAGTTTTTGGGTGGCTTGGAGTACTTAGTAGGCTATGTGCAATTATCAGATCACTTTTTATTCACCGACACATACTGCTTACCATAAACAATTTAAGGCGTTGGAGTCGGTCTCCGTAAGATCACTTTCTTGGGCCCATCACCCGCTTAGTTTACTGTCACTACACTTTAAGAAACTTTTTGAATTTATTATGAATCCAGTGGGTGTCTGAATAAGATATGTACCGGTGTATCGATGGCTTTTGTTCACTTTTCCAGGATTACAGAGAGAATGCTATCGCGTATCGGTTACCCTTCTAGACACAGTGACCTTAAACTTCTGATGCTAATCAGAGAGATAAACATATGTTTCTGAGGTCATCAGATGGTGCTAGAGTCTAAGAGTGCTCTGAACCTGTGGGTTGTTAGTTCATTTGGTCGGAAAAGTTGAGGTTAGAGATCTGTGCCATTCCTAAGTTGGAATGGTCTCCGTTCGCCCATCTAGGAGCACAGATAGCCTGGTTTGTGAGCTTTGCTTAGCCAAGAATCTGAGAACGTATTTCTGGTTCGCTTGTATTTTGCCTGTTAGCTTGTTCTGAAAATATATCTACTGCTTCAAACTTTGACGTTGCACCTATTTCTCGATCTCAAGTAAGAGCTACTGTCAGAATTGTCTTCGGAAACTTTCCATCTGTATGGGCTCATCTTTACGTCCGTATCGAGCGTTCTGTGTCTCTCTTGAGGAGTATTTTTTTCGCGGGTGTTTTTTCTTTGAGGTACATTGTGTAGGATAGCTTCCTGAATAATATTACTCACCATCTCTCAGTGGTCACCTGCTGTTAGCCTTCGTCACTCTAGTGACCATGGGGGTACGGTAGATGTTCCTTCACTACACAGTATTCTTTATTAGTATAGCAAATCTATGGGGGGTGTTATGGTCAGTATTCCTCAAGGGTGGTTAGATAAGGACCTCCTCGATAAGAAGCTGACTACTCGACAGTATATAGTCTAGCCCTGAATATTCTCCATCCTCCTTTCGTACTGTGGCGTGGCCTGCACTTTCAATTAGACCCAAACCTTTAATGTTTTCGACAGGTTATTTTTGAAGTCACCCTCTCAGTATTGCATTCTCTGAACTGAGATTTAAAGATGAAGTGCTAAGTTCTCCTACCATACGTTTGAGCCTGTGCATACTAGATAAGTTGAGTGTAACCACACTGGTTTGAAACGATTCCAGATCACCATCCTAAATCCATGTTATGATTTTAACCACATGGATTCTACGTTGTGAAAAAATCAATCACCCCATGTTTATATTTTTTAAAATGGAATGCAAACAAATATTTGGCTTTCTTTGAATATTTTCAGGCGTTAAAAGGAGAAGTGAAACAATATGATAGTTAAATACAGCATCTGAACACTGAGCAGATTAACGTGAAATCATGGAATAGAGTATGGAAAATGAAAGATATTACTGTTAGAATTGTTCAGGAGATGTAAATACAGTAATAAATAATTTGAATGTCAAAAATTTATGTAAATTTTAAAAATACTACACAACGAATACATATTGCACGCCACAAGCTCAAAAGTTGTTTGCAACGAGGCTGGCTACTGAATATTAATAAGTAGTATAAGATAATACAGAAAATATAGGATGGTTGTAAAGATTGAGAAAATAAACAGGTTCAACAAACTGTTTTGGGCTACACCAGTGTACATCTATAATTTTACTTCGTTCTAATGTAAACCATTAAATATGAATGAATAGTCAGTTGCATATTGGTCTTTGGCTTTCACCAACCACAAAGATAATTGTTTTAGTAAGAGGAAGCTTGAGTATACAAATAGACAATGTATGACGAATTGTACCATAAATTAAATTCGATAATAAAAAAACACAGAGACGTGCATATCCAATCATTTGAAATAGAACTGTCACTAAGCAATTATGTCCATAAATTATGCTTGCAAATGACACATGAAAATATAAATGAGTGTTTAGGGAAGAAGGACAACAAGAATGAAGGTATATACAGAAGGTCACATGCTATTTGATTTGTTAATAATTGCTTGGAAGTTAAAATAAACGAGCCTTGGCTTAGGGAAACCTCTCCAGTCTAGCTCTACATATATATTAGTTGGAGATAATTTGACAATATATTGACACCAATACAATTCTGATTTCTCAGCAGTTGAGTTATGGGATGAATCAAGCTAGGTTTTAGCAAAATATGGTTTAAATTTAGATTATTGTAAAAGAGATTTGATATTTAGTCATTCAATGGTAATAAAAACAGAAGTTCAATTAATACTACTTATATAAGTTTGAGTAAACTCTCGTAAAAACGAGTTTTCATTGGGTTTGTACAATTTAACTTCGGTTAAATTCAGAATGAAAGGTAACAATTGATGACAAAGTAATTTGAATCCGGCAACTCAAGTCATGTTAGTATAATTAGAAAACGAAAGACTTAAAGTAATAGACGACAATCAGAATTCAGCTTAAAGAGTAACATGTTGAAAGGATTTGCAATTGGGAGTTTCAACTCACTTGAGTATGAATTAAGAGGCTATAATTTATTGTTTCATATTCTCAGTGAAACCAAATATCCAATTAGAACCTCTATTAAAACATAAGCGTCTGAGCGAGAGAGCAGAGGCCCTGGGTTCGAATCCCGCTAGCAGAACCGTGGATGCACACTGCTGAGGAGTCCTATAATAGGACGAAACGGCCGTCCAGTGCTTCTAGGTTTTCAATGGTGGTCTAGCATCAATCAATCCATGATCTCAATCAAAAACTTAATAATCTTCACAACCCTATACTGTTGATATTTGTTTGTGGTTAATTAAAAGACGTTATGATGAAGTTACTGTGAACTAAATATTATGACCTTTGTCTGTATAACTTATATCATGAAGTTATTACTATAGGAATTTAGTTAAGCCGTTTATTTTGTCGATATGAAACTATTTAATCGATAAACCAAGGAAGTGTATTGTATGAATAGTAACTACACAGATACTTAGGATAATATATATATCAAAATCGTAGGAACATATACAAAGTCTGTTTGGGTTCTGGCTACCAGTGGAATCCAGGATATATGTTTCATCTTATTTATGATACAACTTTTGAATGTACCTGGATCCAGGTACTCATGTCATAGTGAGACTCAAACACAGTCCCTGTCACCTAGTTCACTAAACCAGTGAGTCATTTTTAGTTGGTATACTACTAGCTACAACTTAAACGTACTGAGCTTTTGATAAAATGCCTATACCGATTTACTCAAGTATATTTTATACCAACAAAGAGTGAACAAAACTCAGTCCTGAATATCAGCAACGGGATAACATAAAGTTTGTAAGTTATAGTAAGCATTGCGTTGTAGACCCGTTTAAGTAATGGTAGATAATCTTGAATGGTTAGACGTGCCAATATACTTTCTTCATAGAATACATCACCAGTGGGAACAATCGAATGTATTTAAAACAAAATTACAGGACTTGTTAGTAAAATCTAACAATCATAAAGTAAATGCTTAATCTGCAAATTGTCCACCAATTGTCTCAAAATGACCCAGACTTCATTGTTCTCACATTTTCATACAAATTGCATTTTGTTTTCATTCTTTACTGTTCGATCCTCTTTTCTTGCTACTACCAAACCTTCTGTTCAGGACTAACATCATATACTACTTATATCAATAGTAAGTAGCACGCACCACAATATGACTTATGCAAATCTGATTTACATTTGTGGAATCAATGCTAATTTCAGGAAATGTTTGAAGATTAGTCAAACTCTGACAAACTAAATTAACATAAGAAGATTATCTTGTTATATTCTGAATGGATTAAAGTTAGGAATATGTACTAGTCAATGCTGATTCAGTGGTTAAGGGTAAAGCGCTCTTCACGAGTCCTTAGGATCATTCAATTAAGTCTGAGTACCAGTTCGGTGCTCTCTAATTTTATATATTTCTGGAGTTGATGTCAGTTAGTAATTGTAACTAACTTCCTAAATACAGCTACCAACATAATTAAATTTCTTGCATATTTGAATATTTTTAAAGAATTATGTCATCAAATAACTATTCCTCTAGGTTCAGGAGATTTAATTTGCTTAATCTGGTTGGCATTTTATTTAGCAAGTTGTGGAATCTTTCACGTAACTGAGAAGCATCATCGATGAACAAGGAGGGTCGTATGAGGACGCAAAGGCGAGGATTGGGAAAGCAACAATAGGATTCCTACAATTGAAGAACATATGTAACTCAAAACAACTGTCAACCAACATCATAGTCACAATCTTCAATACGAACGTCTAGACAGTCTTATTGTACGGAGCTGGAACTTGAAGAACTACCATAACTATCATCAAGAAGGTACAAGTATTTATAAATAGTAGTTTACGCAAGATATTAAATATCCGTTGGCTGGATACAATCATCAACAAAATAATGTGGAAGAGAACAAACCAACTTCAAGTCCAAGAGGGAATCAGTAGAAGACAGTGGAAGTGGATAGGACACACATTACGGAAATCATCAAACTGCATCACTAGGCAAGTGGTAACCTGGAATCCTGAAGGGAAACAAAAAGCGAGGAAAACTAAAGAACACACTTCGTAGAGAACTAAAAAACAGATATAAAACGAATGAATAGCAAATGGAAATAATTATACAGAACACATTGAGATGCATAATGCTGATGGGAGGCCTATACTACTCCAGAAGAGATAACAGGCATAAGTAAGTAAGTAAGTAAGTAAGTAAGTAAGTAAGTAAGTAAGTAAGTAAGCAAGCAAGCTTCAGTAGATACCACTTCATCAAAGTTATCCTCTTGCATTTTAAATGTCCCTTTCAATTACTGACATGTAAGTGATGATAACAATCCTAGTTGTATTCATAAATCAAAATTATCTTTCCAGTTAGGTTAATAATAAAATTATTATATTCAATACATTGAATCAGAACTAATATATTACATTAAACTATCTCTGTTCAAAAAAAGTTTTGTGGAGATTTTCTAGAAATTTCACTGGTTGAAATTATGAAATAATTGAAGCTAGACCACCATGAAAAACCTGGAAGCACTGGACGACCGTTTCGTCCTAGTATGGGACTCCTCAGCAGTGCGTATCGTGAGAGATCGTAGATGCTCACTGCTAAGGTGTCCTACAGTACAACGAAATGGCCGTCCAGTATTTCAATATTCAAAGCAGATAGTAATATGTAAAGAATCTTCTATGAATAACCTATTTAATTTGTTTGTTTGTTTGTTTATTTGTTTATTTAATTGATTGACTATTATTTTAAACAAACAATACACATTGTAAAATGAAAAATCAAATGTTCACAACAATATTGAACACTTTTTGTTTGTTTCCCTTTATTAGTAACATTACTATTATTACTATCACCATTACTACTATCTCTATTATTACTGTTAGTATTACTATTACTATTATTGTTATTGCTACCATCATTATTGTCACTACTACTATCATTACAATTAGTAGTACTATTATTAGTAATATAGCTTTTATCACTATTATTATTACTATTACTATTATTATTACTACCATTATTACTATCATTATTATTACAATTATTATTATTGTTGCTCTCATTGTTACCATTATTATTATTATTATTATTATTATTATTTACGCTTGACAAAATCACATGGGGTCACCATGGGTGTCAAGTTAAAATGATGCAAATGAATGTAAATTATGTTTTCAATGTATTGAGAGAATTTAAGCATACTATTACTACTACTAATACTACTACTAATAACACTAATAATAATAAGAATAATAGTAATACATAACAATCATTAAAAGAAAAGAAATTTATTTACAAACTTCACTTGTTCAAGTTTTCAATTGTACTAATGGAATTTTGTGTACAAACTTTCATCTTATAATGTTTAATTCATAAATAAAGTAATGGTGTTGATGATTGAATGTCATTTCAAAACATTGATAATTTATAAGAAAGTATGGATAGTAGTTAACAGTGGAATTCAGGACACATATTTTGTCCTATTTTGGACTCATCAGATGGATGTATCTACATGTCAGAGTGAATGTCCTCCCTAGGACTCGAACCCAATACCGTTCACTTCAAACGGAATCGCGTTATTCACTTAGCTAATGAGTTTTGATAGCCACTTGATTGTGTAATGAAGTGAAGTTTAAATTCACTTCGAGTGAGAAAGTGAACATCAACTCTGAGATGTAGATATATCCAGTTGACGAGTCCTAAATAGGACGAAACATGTGTCCTCGATTCCACTGCTAGCCTTTATCCATCTTTGTTTAGAATGCTTGTGAATTAAAGCAATATCGAGGTAATATACACAATTTGCATATATACAAATAAGAGCGAGACTGACCAATTGCAGTGCTAAACATCAATAAGAGAATTCAAGTAAACAATATCAAATGAACATTGATAATTTGTTACAAGAATGTGATGGTGAAAAAAGAAAGTCACCTCCGATAGTGTTTTATAGTAAATGTCTTAAAAAATCCACATGAAGCCCTTCTGTGACTATTGCCAGTCTCAAGCTTGAATAAAAGAGAAGGGTTGGACATGGGAATTAGAGTTTAAAGTAAACAGTATGAAATTGTATTGTGTTGTTATTGTTATAACTTGTGCTCTGTATCCTATTATTGTATACCGTAATGATATCGTTAATTAAAGAACAGTAAATTACTGAGCGGACCAATGTCGCATAAAACAATTACGAGCAGTCTACAATCTTTATCGGTCCCTCTTCCAGCCTATCTCTGCCTGTTAAGTCCAGAACACTAATTTCAGCCTGCGCAATATGAATCCTTATATTTCAAACATACTGGGGTTTATATACCAACCAGACAGACCACATCACACCATACAATAGGAAACAACATTTATATAAAATTTAGCCAAATATGGCTGTGAATGAAGGAGATAGTAATGCATACACTGGAGCATAACTGAGGAATGATAAATGGCATAATAATATTCAATGAGTCAAGATAAAGTTCATAATAAGAAGAACACGAATATGAATAGTTTAGTTACTTAACGATTATATGATAAATATATACGTTTAGTATTGATCCATAAATGGATCCCAAAAGTTACCATTCATTATGCTTGTCGGGATGTAACAGTTATATCAGATCTAAACACAATATACAATATTTAATTGTATAGTAAATGTATTAGTTATTCACCGTTGAAATTCTTTTAAATACGTTATCACTATACTACCATTTGTATTATTGAGATTATGAATTGATCCAATGTTTGTATCTCAATATACATTGAGTAATCTCTACAATTACCATAGTGATTATTTTATAGATTATGTACACTAGTCAATAGCTCCGAGAGGAGATTTCTGAGGTTGTAATACGAAGCTATGACTTGTAAAGGTTAATCATATTTAGTGTAAGAAAGGTACCCACGAAAAATAATGGAAGATAGTCACTCAATACTATGAATAGATTGAAATACACTGTTGGGTTTTTTATGGTTCAGTGGTCTAGAGAATTGGTGTGTGGATGTGAAACAAAAGATTCTAGGTTTGATCAACTGTGATTATGTTCTGAATGTATACTGTTGAGGAGTAATACATGGTTTTTGAAGGTTGTCTAGATTATGTCAGCTCGTGATCTTAATAACATTCAATAATATCCATAGCCTTCATACTGGCCACTGTTTATCTACTTCTGTGATAAACAATAAACACAGTGGATAGTTATTGTATTTTTCATAATTATAATAATATTCAGCCTAAATATTGCATTAAAAATAGAGAATAAAGATCTATTACTCATAGAATCAGTATAGGGTTGTGGAGATTGCCCAACAAGTCGATGGAGCTATGTAGGTCAACGTGCTGTAAACTAGACATTTTGACGGAGAGTGTGGTACAGACTGCATAAAATAAAAAATTGGCACGGCGATCAACGCCACTACAAGAACAGCTCCTCTAAAGAGGGGACAAGTATGGTGTGTGCTACTGAGATGGACAGATATAAGTAGTATGTATCATCGATCGAATGTGAAATATCTGGATGTAGAAGGTTAAGAAGATCAAATAGAAGAAAACGAAAACAGAGAATATTTCGTGTGTAAATGAACGAACCATAGAGTCTTAGACGATTGATTGACATTTTACAAATGAAGTATTTACTGTATGGTTCTGAGATTTTACTAAGCGATTCTGTAATTTCGTGTTGAGATACATTTGACTGTCCCTTACTGGTGTTCTCGTTCACTACAATAACACTAAATACAGTGCTATCCAATTTTCAAATTGTGAACTGACTTGACAACTAGACATTTGATCAACCAAACGTTTATGTGTTAACTTTCATACAACAAACGTTACGGTTTATACTTAAACTACAGTCATTTAGAATAAACATGTAACTTTCATTAAAAAAGATCTTGATCATCAGTTTTAATGTGAAGCAATGAAATAAGGAACTCGGCTTTTATTATGAGACCTCATAACTCTTCTAAATGAAGACGTTCTAACTGTCAGGGCGGAGTTTAAATGGCTGGAATTATTTTTTCTGGTTAGCATTTTTTTTAGCGAATTAGTTTTATGCCGGGGGTCACTAACCCCATGCCCAACTTTCCTCCTTTTCCAGACATGGAACCGGCAATAGCCCCAAAGGGGCTTCAGGTGGAGAAGACATTACACCAAGAAATGGAGACAGGCATGAGAAGAGTGAACAACAATTGGACAAAACTAGAAAGAAATGCTCAGGACAGAGTGGGTTGAAGAATGCTGATCGGCGGCCTATGCTTTACTGAGAGTGACGTAATAATAGAATAAGAAGTTGTTGTGAATAGTTCTTGGACAAATCGATGGAATTATATCTTTGAATTGTGATTGATAGTGGAATACAGATTGTGTATTTTGTTCTATTTATGATTTGCTTTATGGATGTGTGTGTCATCATTTATCCATACTCAAACTAGCAAGTTGAATGTTCAGGAATCTCAATGAATGTTGAGGCTGAATAATTTGACTTTACCTACTAGACTGATGATATTCAGATATTCAAGTAAGGGGCCATAGTCACCATGAAAGATATGCTCCGTCAATAGTTATTGATTATTTTACAAGAGATCTATACTTTTAACTAAAATATCAACAGTTACAGAAAATCGGATAAATTCACTTGAACTCTTTCATAACTAAAGCTTATTCTACATATGATCAGAGAAGGGTTTTTGTGAATATTATAGTAATTTAATAGTTGAACTCATGAGTCAATTAAAGCTAGGCCAACATGGGAAAGCTTGAAGGGCGTTTCATCCTAGTATGGGACCGCTCAATAGTGCGCATACACGGTCGTGCTTCGCGAGACCCGAACCCAAAACATTTCGGACTCACGCGCGAACACTTAACCACTAGACCACTGAGCCGGCTAGTATCCAACGGTGTTAATGTCTAACTTCAATTGATCTACGAAATTGTGCCACTGTCCACCATTGTCTTCAGTGAGTTACTATCTAACAACAGACACGGTTGAACTCCACTGGTCACTGCTTCGCACAAGAACTCCAGGAAATACCTCATGGAGACAGTCCCTAGTGAGCATATGATGATTATAATCAGGGAAGGGTGTTTGTGGATATTATAGTAATTTAATAGTTGAATTCATGAATCATAGTGGTCTAGCTTCAACTGACTCATGAATTCAACTATTAGATTATTCTAGATAGTTTTGCTAGATCCATGATAAATAGTATTCATTGACATTACTGATGTGTTCGTTTATAGAGTCTATGTTGCATTCACATTATCTTTAACCTATGAATTTATTAAATGGTACCTCTTTTAGGAAATATTGTGGTTGGTTGCTTAAGCGTTTGAGTGATCTGTTTCACAGATTTGTAAATATTACTTAGAAAGATGCCAAAGCAAGAGCAGTCTGTCTACAATTGAAGAACGTCTGGAAGTCAAAACAACTGCCAACCAACACCGAAGTCAGAATTTTCAATACAAATATCAAGACAGCTCGACTGTATGGGGCGGAAAGTTAAAGAACACCGAAAGCCGTCATCCAGATGATACAAGTGTTTATTAACAATTATCCACACAAAATACTTTGGATCCGTTAGCCAGGCACTACTAGTAACAACCTACTATAGGAGAGAACAAATCAGATTCGAGTGAAAGAAGAGATCATCAAGAAGTACTGGTAGTGGATAGAACACACACTGAGGAAACCACTCAACTACGTCACAAGACAAGCCCTCACATGGAATCCTCAATGCCAAAGAAGAAGAGAAAGACCGAAGAACACATTACACCGAGAAATGGAGACAGACATAAGGAAAACGAACAACAATTGAATAAAACTAGAAAGGAGAGCTGAGGACAGAGTGGGTTGGAGAGTGCTAGTCAGTGACCTATGCTCCATCGGAGGGTAACAAGCGTAAATAATTCAGTAAGTAACTAACATTTTATAAATGTTTAGTACAAACAGAACGAGTTCTTATAAAAGTAATTTGAAAAAAATGTATGTATTCACAACTGTATGTATTAGTCAAACTGATTATGTTTAACGGTGGTTTGTAAGTAATTAATCAAATGGATTGTATATATTCAATTGGATGACATTGCACAATTATGTAAACTTTTCAATAGCGATCTGGGTAATGTGTGTCAATATGAGACTATAAATAATGTTGTCATGAAAAATTTGTATTCTTTGTCTATTCAAGTGGTGCTCTTTTTGTTAGCAAAAGAAGCGGGAATCATCCTTCAACAAAAGTGATGTTTAACACACTGAATGCCTGACCGTTGTTGCTACCTTGACGTGATGGTCGGGCTTGCCTATCGTGATGAGGCAACAGAGCTATACTGGCTGGAACAACCGTTCCTCAAGGTCCTAACATGTCAGACAGGTCGGTTGAAGAGCGGTAAGACTAAAAGCAACAAACCTAAGGTCCGAAGGCGAAGTCGTACTGCTGACTGTACAGAGGTGTGACAGCAGTAAGATGTTTCCTTCAGACAACCAGCATGGCAGCGATGCTGCCTTCCCATAAGGAGGGGTGGGGTTAGAAAAGGTCGACCCTAAAAATGCACACCTCGCCTTATCCCACGGATATCCGTCTCCGGTGGTAAGGTCTCAACAAGTACGGAACTAACACAAAAATTGCCCATAAAAAGGTCTTGTGTGACCGACCTCAAGTAGTTGTCCGTTGAGCACTGCGACCACGCTCCCAGGTCACTAAGACCACCTCTAATCCAATTTCCTTTTCAGGCACCTCCAGAAGAACCCTTTCACGATGTAGGCAACCGGGAAGTGATAACCGCTTTCACACCTCTAACAGCACTAAAAAATTGATTACTATATTAATGAATCACTCACAGTATTGGTCATAGATAAACAAACTGTGATACCTAACTATGTATATCTACCATTTCTTTAATAGGTTTTAGGATTAAATAGAAAGGAGATTATAACTGTAAGCAACGCCAAGAAATGCAGTGTTACGGTAACCAGCAACCAACAATAAGTTCATACGCTATTTGTTTCTTAAGAATCCTAAAGTCCATGTACACTCTTGGTTTGGAATGAGGGCTTTCCAACTCCTTTAGATGGATGCTCTGTATCTACCAACCTGGTTAAATAACCGGATATTCGATTTTCGTCCTCTCAGTTTCGTAAGCAACACCCCCACCACGATAAGGTGGTGAGTAGGACTTCCTTGCAAGTGGCTGTATACCCGTGACGATGTGAGAGGGGATGGAGGACTCGGTAAGACTATTGTTTATGGACGACCAATAAGGACCAATAAGGGTTATAAATCATGATGAGGAACTAGAGTTACGATTTATCATTGATGGTTAAGGGTTAGGAATTAGATTTATGGTTTTCATCACGAACTGATATAAGCTAAAATGTCAAAAACTCTCTTTAACCAAATGGATGAATCAATTTCGCGCCAAAATCCAAGACCTTTTATCTTATATATGATTGGTTCGTCCATAAATTATAGTCTCTCAGCGAACTCTCTTCCCTCTCGGCCATATCAGGGCATTTAGGCAAAAATGCTTAGCCCGACATGATAAGAATAAGCAGTCTACTAATATGGAATGTCATCATACAATGAAAGGTTGTATAGAAATGTAGGATGCTTGATAATGATCATCAAACTAAAATAAGTTTAATTCATAAAAGATTATTATTATCAAATCAAAACATATTTCATTAATCATCAATGAAAAGAAACAGTTCTAAAGAATTCTAATGTTTTCAAATGGTTATTAGTCTTCATCACCATCATCGTCTTCATCTTCTCATTTGAAACATAATATTATTAGATTGAATACCGGCATACTGCAATTGCAATCAGAACAGAACCGATTACAGTGTAATATGCCTTCTCCGTAGTAGCACCTGAAGATAATAATCAAACATGATAAGTCAACGATTGTTTGAAATGTTTAAAATTATTATCATTTGTAATAGTTGAAGATTAATCTTAGATGAGGTTCTGGTGAATGAATAGCAGAGAACACAAGATATCTATTCCATTGTATTATGGGACTCTTGGTGGTACATCTGGACGATCATTCAGGTGGCCTGATCTCATAATATCTCCTCACTTAAACTATCTTTATTAGCGTATCACTGATTTAATTGGAAATATTCTTCAGTTTATGGTTAGAGTTTATGACTGATGAAGTTCGGATAAGTCAGAAAGTGAAATAACCATTATCAATGGCGAAAGGTGATTATCATATCATAAAGTGATTGAAATTAACATTGTATCAAGTTAAGATGGTTTTAATGGCACCTATTGCCTGGTTACGATTTGTGTAGGTACCTTTGGTAAGCACTCCTTTATAGTCTTATCTTAAGACAAAATGACTGTTCACTGATCTCTGTTTTCTAATTTTACTTCGACTGAGATCAATCTCTAACGAGTACAACATACAAATAAGATCAATCTACAAAAATACCCATTCATTTTATTTTCAGTTTGTTTCGACATCTTTCATCAATGGTAAAACTAAAGTGATATACGTTCATCCATATTTTACTCCACTGTTTGTTTTGATTCTATTAAAAAACTCTCTATTGTGTAATTGCAATAGTTGAGATCATGAGTCAACCTCAGCTAGACCACCATGAAGAATATGGAAGCACTAGACGGCCGTCTCATCCTAATATAGCACTCCTCAGCAGTGCGCATCCACGATACCGCCTCGCGAGATTCAAACACAGGACCTATCAGTCTCGAGCGCAAACACTTAACCACTAGACCACTGAGCCAACTGGCATCTAACAGTGTTAATGTCTAATTTCAGCTAATCCACGAAGTTGAGCGACACATCCAACACTGTTTTCAGTGAGTTACTATCTCACAACAGACCTGCTTGAACTTCACTCTTCACTGCTTCTCACTAGAACTCCAGGATATATCTCTTGAAGCCAGTTACTAGTGAGCATATGCTCTTTTATGTGTTCCAATTTATACTGGGTGAAAATAGAAACGAAGCGAATTTTGGTAGAATACATGCAGAAGTTAACTCACCAGACATAGGTCTTTTTGTTGCTTTAAAGAATTATTTTATAGATAATAAAATCAATTAGTTTCATAATGCGATTACTCTGAATTACTTACTTACTTATTTACTTACTTACTTACGCATGTTACTCCTCATGGAGGAGCATAGGCCGCCCATTTCGCATTACACTTAATATAAACTCATTTAGTTGATAGTAAGTACTCCTCCACGAGGAGTAACAGGCGTAAGTAAGTAAGTACTAAGGTAATGAAAGCAAGAAAATATGTTTTCTGTCGTATCTAGAAGAATTCCGGAAAAAACTATGATTTACATTGTTGAGTAGAAGATCTAAAGATGCTAGTTTTGAATGATTTTCTTTCAATGAATAATTTAATAATCGAATTCATGAGTCAATTATCATGGAAAACCTGAAAGCACTAGACAACCGTTTCGTCTTAGTTTAGGACTCCTCAACAGTGTGCATTTCAGGTTTTCCATGGTCTAGCTTTATTTTTTAATGAATTCAGCCGTTAAATACTATAATATCCTCCTATACTACACTGTGCCTTTATAACTAAAATGTACCTGTCATGCACATAGTTCCCTTTGTAACTTCCCACAAGTATAAAGCCACTGTCAGGGAAGTTCTAATCACTCTATTCCCGTGGTGGGGGTTGTGTTTACAAAATTGAGATGACGAATAGTGAACGTCCGGGGAGTTGAAAATCTATCATTCCAAACCAATGGTGAGCATAGTTTCCAGAATCCTGAGGGAACAAATGATGTATGAAACTATTGTTGGTCACTGTCTACTATGGGATCGCATCTCCTTAGAGAGTGGCCTCCTAAGAAAACCACCTCTTTCGCTTTGGGCACCTGTACTGTATTCCATCTCTTAAATAAATTGAGTGACAAAGTGTGGTGCATATCTATTTGGTGCCTCTTTATACCAATGCAAGGTAAGTATTACATGTTTATATGGATTACAAATGAATCATAGAAATAAATTACTATTTAATGAAAGATGTTTTCATTAAAAGAAAAACAACGGTACTGATACTTTTCAGTTACATTTTCTTTTAAACTAATCAAGAAACTCCATAATTATACTTACTAGTTGGTCCTTATTTCAAATAATTCAACAGAGAATGGAAATAACAAAAAAAACATTGAAGATATTATCAGATTTATATAGAGGTACAAGATTTTATTGACAGAAACCGTCAAAATTATTACTTATTAAAGTAATGTTATACAACTGTCGAACTCTGCCTGGAGTCCTTCCGGAGGCTACCGCCGGTCCCAAGCCCGGATAAAGGAAGAGGATTGGACATGGGGTTAGCGACCCCATCCCGTAGAAAACTAACTCGCTAAAAAAACGCTATATAACTGTCGGTTATATATTAGAATAGGAGAGGACAAACCAGCTTCCAACTGTTGAGGAAATCAGAAAAAGACATTAGAATTGAATAGGATATACATTACAGAAATCACCAAAACTGTATCATGAGTCAAGCGTTAACTTGGAATCCTGAAGGGAAACTAGAAAGAGAAAAGCTGAAGAACACACTATGTCGGAAAACGGATACAGACATAAGTAGGATGAATAGCAACTGGAAAGGATTGTCCAGGACAGAGTTAGATAGAGAATGCTGGTTTTTGAAAACACATTGACAGTAATATGCAAAATCTCATAATGAGATAATTTACGTTTAACTGTAATCATTCTAAGCTAATTATCATAATGAAAGTGATATTTAAACCAAAAAAATTACTGAACATTTATTACAAACATCTAGGTACTTCAATATAAGTCAATTATGAATGATAAATAAGTTCCTGTCTTATACTACTTATGTCTGTCGTCTTAAGTAGTATGCAATAACAATCGGAAGTGGAAAACTTGATAGAAGAAAGCTATAAACGTCGACTTGAAGAAAACAGAAACCAATATACGAAGGAATTGTGACTTGGAAGAAGTATATAGAATGTGAAAGACAAATGATGGAATTTTTCCTAATGAAGTCATTCAGTGTATGGTTCTTATATTTTAGCAAGAGATTTTATAATTTAAACATATAAATTCATATCAGATGGGTTTTGTGGGTTCGAATCTCGTAGGGGGCAATGTCGTGGATGCGCACTACTGAGGAGTCCCACAATAGGACGAAACGGCCGTCCAGTGCTTCCGAGCTTTTCATGGTGGTCTAGCTTCAACTGACTCATGATCTTAACCATTGAAATATAAATTTATCGCAATAATTTCATCATTTCATGGTAACATAGTGTAGCATCGTGATCCAATTACCATTTATACTAGATGGTAGACTACAACTTCAACGGTTTTATTGTGGTTTTGGTTGCTGCATACTGAAAGTTTAACAACAATGAATAGAAACAAGAACAAAAACACTTACTCATCGTCGTAGCTGGTGAATATAAAAACAGTAAATTTACAGTTTGAGAAACAATCATTTAGTTGTAAAATGGTGGTTATATACAAGCTGTCCAACCTGGTAACTCATTAAATGTTTCTCATGAGCCAAAATAACTATTCTGTATTATTAGTAGTATTGAATGTTGAATTTCAGTAGTTAAAGAAACTTAATTGACATTCTAACATATTATAATGAAGGATTATAGACTGTTTTGAATGATCCAACATGATGTAATGATAAGTTGTAACTAATCTGTTGAAAAGCATTGTCACACAAAAAATAATAAAACTCACTTGTGTTAGTTGTATCTTTTTTGAGAAGGAAACAGTATAATCACATATTAGTCATTAAATCTTATCAGATATTATTAGTAGATTCAAGAATAATCTATTCAAGGGTTCCACAAATATGATGTGAAGGTATAGTATGTGCAACTGATATCGATAGATATAAGTAGTATGTATCATCAATCGAGAGTGAAATGTCTGGTGGCAGAAGATTAAGAAAGATCGAAGAAAAGAGAACGAGAACACATAGGGTGGTTAGTGTGGAAATGAAGGAATAGTCAAGTTTAAGAAGATTGATGGACATTTTACAAATGAAGTATTTACTGTATGGTTCTGAGATTTTACTATGAGATTCTGTAATTTCGTGTTGAAATGCATTCGATCATCCACACTTGTGTTCTTGTTCACTACATTTGATGCTGCTGCCGACTAGGAGGGAGGGAGTGTGCCGTCCTGAGGACATCGTTGCAGGGCTGGAGCTGAGATGCCCAGTTGTAGCAGTCTGGTACGGAAAGATAGCGTCGAGTGAAGTGTTCGAGAGAGGTGGCGTATTCTATGACGGATGCTGTAGACGGGGAGGAGTGGTAGGACTTGCAGCTGCTGGGCAGACATTTGATGTAGATGGCTCACCGGGTTGCTGGTGCACAGACGTTGAACATCCCATGTGCTGGGTGTATGTCGGATTTTGATAGCCCAACAAGTCGATGGGGTTATGTAGGCCAATGCACCGCATTTCGACGAAGAGCGCGACACAGACTGCATAAAAGAAGAAAGTGGCATGGCGATCAGCACCATCACAAGGAAAACTACTTTAAAGAGGGAACAAGTGTGGTGTATACTACTGTTGTCATCAGATATAAGTAATATATATAATACCGATCAGAAGTCAAATGCCTATCAAAAGTAAGTTGACTAGATTGAAACAGAATCATAAAAGATGTAAAATACAATGGATTAAATATCTTCAAATAACATATTTAATAACAAATAACTCGGGTTGTCTTCAGCTTAGTGATTATTCACTGTCATAGTTTTTCATGATATTAACATAATTTTTAAAAGAAACAAAAAGGGTTCACATTACAACTTACCATCACCAAAGATACTCCCAGCGCCTATAAGAGATGTGTTGATAATAACATTGTAAGAAATAAGATAGACTTTTATAAAATCTTTACTAGATGAATTCCTATATGATAATATACTAGCTCAATACATTCTCTATTGTTAAACATACATAGTTGAAACAGATCATAAGATTGATCTCAACTTGACTTTTGTGATGTTGTACAAAAGTGTGAAACAAAGGATCTATTGAAGCTTTAACCATACGAACATTGAAATCCCCCCCCTGGGTTTTTTGTGTATTTTAAAAATAGTTTTGTTCTCTGAGATGGATGGTTTGATCATGGAGATTTCATTCGTTTTCTGAATGATATCATCAGCAGCAGCATAAACTTCATGTAGAAGTGTTCTCAACCATAAACCTATCCTGGTAACATTAGCTTATTATTCAGTGTGATGAGGTTTCACATTCTTTTACTCAATATTTCTAGTTTAGTTAATCTAGTTGATTCCGATTCTATCAGTAAGGACTGATCTCAGGTTATATCTTAAATACTGTCAGTGATTAGTCTAAGATCAGTTAATGATGGTAACGATAAAATTAGACTATCTCTAATAAACTGTTGTTTATCTAAATAACAAGCTTGACCGAAATGCTATTTACACTTTACTTCTACTTATACCGTATATCAGAAAGAACGTTTTGTGGAGATTGCAGTAATTTTATTAGTTGAATTCACGAGCTGAATAAAGCTAGACCACCATGGAAAACCATAAACAATTGAATGAATGTTTCGTTCTAGTATGGAACTCCTAAACAAGAGGTATTTCCTGGAGTTCTAGTGAAAAGCTGTAACCAATGGATTTCAACCAGGTTTCTTGTAAGATTGTAACACAGTGAAAACAACAGTGGACAGTGAATTGGTTAGAATCATCGGTTTAGTAATCTAGAAGTTAGGTGTTCACATGCTCGAGCTCAAAGATCCTATATTCTTATCCCATGGGCAAAATCATGAATGTGCATTATTGAGAAGTTTTATACTAGGACAAAACAACTATCCAATACTTCCAAGTTTTCCATGATAGTCTTGTTTGAATCAACTCATGAATTTAACTATTAAATAAGAACCAACAATAACTTACTTGTATATTCAATATAAAGACTAAATGATAAGAGAATAGCAAAGATATAAATGAATTTCGAAGTAACAGTGTTCATGTTTTGTGTATCTTTGTATATGGGTTTCTTTCCTCTTAGAATCTCCGTGAATCGGTCTACGCTGAGTCTATCGTATGGAAGTTAACAATGAAAGCAAATAACACATTATACTTATATATATATATATATATATATATATATATATATATATATATATATATATATATATATATATATAATATACTAATCAGTAAGTTACAATTAATCACTAAGTGGATCTGTACAACAACAACAAAAAGACATTAGTAAATCTATTGATCATATGATACTCGGAGATGAATATCATTCAATTGTTGTCAATTCACTGTTTACAATCATAATCATAATAATCATAGTAACAATAAACAAATGGAAGAGAAAGAGAGAGGGGGGGAGGGAGGAGAAAGTAGATCAATTTCAGTTTATCTTTTCTATACTATTAAATTAAGGTAGTTGTTTCTGTCGGTAAAAAAAAAACGAAAAAAAAAACACAACAACAACTGAAAGATTTTTTTTTCTGAAAAATGTAATGTGATCAGATCAAGTATAATTCACATGGATTTAGTTTTATTTCCAAAAAACAAACACAAAAAAAATCAAAGTATTTTGTATGAATTGTATTGTAACACGTTCCTATTCTCTCCCTCTCTCTCTCCCTCTCCTCCTCCCTCTCTTTCTCTCTCTCTCTCTCTCTTAATTTAGATGATCATATGGTGTAGAAATAGTTTTTTTTTCTGGTTTTTTTTCAAAACTTGATATTGGCGGCCTAATTTGAATATCTGTTGGTTACATGATCTTGGCAACTAGATATTTCAATATGGTTATTAATCGGTTCATTGATTCAATTTGCGTTTCTAAGAAGTGTACAACTTTTCGTTGTATAATTTACAAAAGAGCTCAATCAGAGATATCGTGATTGCTGGTAATATACATCGAAAAGAGTGTACATTATTCAGATGTCAATTCCTAAATTGGTCACATTCAACTGGTGATTACTCAAATATTTACCGCTCGGATTGATCAAGAAATAAGAAATGGAAACTCAATGAAACACTTGAATAATAATGATAATTGTGTTGCTTGTATCTTCCTATTGTTGTTAAGGCTTATAAATGATCAATCTCTCTCTCTATTATAGGTATATGTATATCCTATACAGTTTGCCTTGATATTATTTTAAGTCACAAGCTTTCTAAACAAAGATGAATGGTGACTAGTAATGGAACCCAATTTGACACGTGTTTCCTTTTATTTGTGACTCATCAGCTGGATATAACTGCATCTCGGAGTTGATCACTCCAGGAATCGAACTCAATACATTACTACATTAAAATGGACTATGCTAAACATAACAGATTAATTTATTCATTGAAGTAAATGATACTGAAAATATACTATGGCGTGAACTATTGATGTCAACAGATATAAGTAGTATACATCATCAAATACATTCGATTGTCCTCATTTGTATTCTCATTCACTACAATACTATAGCTCCAATTGACTCATGATTTCAACTATTGAAATTACTATAATATCCATAAAAAAACCATTCTGATATTAATCAACATATGCTCACTAGTGACTGGCTTCAAGAGGTATTTCCTGGAGTTCTCATGAGAAGGAGTGACCAGTGGAGTTCAACCGTGTCTGTTATTAGATAGTAACTCACTGAAGACAATGGTGAATGTGTCACTTAATCGCTTGGAATAGTTGCCGGCTGTCTCAATGTTTTGTGGTAAAGCGCTCATGAACGAAACTGATAGATTCTGGTTTTGAATCTCACGAGGCAAGGTCGTGGATGCGCACTGACAATGAGGAGTCCCACAATAAGACGAAATGGCCATCCAGTGCTTCTAGTTTTTTATGGTTGTCTACCTTGAATTGACTCATGATTTCAACCATTGAAATTATATCTATATTTGTCCAGTATTTAGATAATCACGTAACAATTAAATCAGTACTATATTTAGTAATCTTGTTTACATGACAATCCATCAACAAAATGATTGTTTATTTGGATCCACAAAAGGATCCATGTGATTTTCTCCTTTGAAATAAAAGTTGTTTTGAGCGAAATTCAAAGTAGAATACGTTACAGGAATCTTTACTGATTTCTTCATTGTTATTCTTCTTTTTTTGTTGTTTACTCTTTTTTTTAGTTTTTTTTGTTTTGTTTAAATCTATAGTTTGATTTATACTGGTTACAACTAAATGAAATGCCTATTTCTGCAATTATTTGTATAAATGAACTGCCATGACAACTTTAAACAAATAAGATTATCGATAGTTCAGTTCATGAGTCGATTGAAACTAGATCATCATGGAAAACCTGGAAGCATTGAACAACCGGTTCGTCCTATTGTGGAACTCCTCCTCAGTAGTGAGCATTCTAGAACCCATGTCGCAAGATTCGAACCCAAGATCTATTAGTCTATTAATGACAGTCTCCCACAATCACAGACATTTTCGGCTAGACCTTGTACGAATATTATTTCCTATTTTATGGTGTGATGTAGTCTGTTTGATTTGTATATAAACTCGGTATGTTTGAAATACATGATTCATATCGCGGAGGCCGACATTGGTGTACTGAACTTAACAGGGAGGGATAGGCAGGAAGCAGGACTGATAAAGGCTTTAAACTGCTCGTATGAGTTTATGTGTCAATAATGCGGTCGATAAATCATTGTTCTTTTATTGGTGGTATCATTAAGTTATATATTGATAGGAGACAAGGCCACAAGATATAACAGAGATAAGTTTTGTATTGAATTAAATGTGTAATCCAATTTTTTGATAAGATTATCTTTATAGAAATTTATTTGTACGTTTCCTTTTTTTGATTGAGATCATGAATCGATCGATACCAGACCACCATTGAAATCTCAGATGCATTGGACGGCCGTTTCGTATGAAACTCCTCCATCCACTTTCCTGCACGTGGGACTCGAACCTAGTATCTTCGGTCTCGGGCACAAACGCTCAACATTTATATCACTCAACCGGCATCTAACTCTTTCTTTTCTCAATTAAGCTATATAATTTATGAAGACCGGTAAACATAAGATAGTTCAGATATACAATTACTCAGTAGTATACAATCACAGCTCTTAGAAGAATGCAACCTAGGACTCTCAAACTTCTCAAATAGGTAATTAACTTTATTTAATGTATCATCACTTGCATATTAATTATTAAATTCGAGAGGTATTTTCTAAGTTGAATTGATAAGTCATAACCAGTGAAATTCATTCATGTCAAGAGTGAGCAACCTATCCATGATGGTATTATATTTTAAATGATTCTTTACCAAACATTTAATAGAATACACTTGGTATTATTTGGCTTGTATCTTCCCATTGAGGTTTAAGACTGCAATTGATCAGTCTGTTATTGGCATATGTGCATACTGTTAGTATTGCCTCGATATTACCTTAATTTACAAGCTTTTTTTTGTAAGCAATGATGGATAGTGTCTAGCAGTGGACTCAGTAGCTAAGTGGATAACGCGATGGCGTTTGAAGCGAATAGTACTGGATCCGAGTCCCAAAGTAAACATCAACTCTGAGATGCAGGTACATCCAGCTGACGCGTCCCAAATAGGACAAAATGCACGTCCTGGATTCCACTGCTAGCCACTATCCAAAATTGCTTACATTTAGTAGAATAGTTTCTACATAGTTCATAGATTTTATAACATAATTAACATACTCTATTACAATAGGAACCTTTTAACTGAACAATATCTCTATGAAGACTGTAAAACTAAGTACTTATTCTAAATTCATTTAATCACAGATAAAAAACAGGGAAGATTGATGTCATGAATGGATTGATTTTAAACCACCATAGAAAACCTAGAATCACTGGACGGTCGTTTCGTCCCAGTACGGGACTCCTCAACCGTGTGCACCTACGATCCCGTATGCAGAACTCGAACTCGCACGTGAACGCTTAACCCCTAAACCACTGAACCAGCATCCAATGGTGTTAATGTCTAAATAAAATCTGCAGAATATTTTAAAAAATACACCCATAGATTTATATACTCCTTATTTCAATAAGTAGTAGTATACGATTGACCAAATATATGTATATGCTGTTTTTGATTATTTCTTTATTTATTACATCATTTCGGAAACTAAGCTAAGTATTACATAAATTCACTTGGTGTTGTTTACTTGTATCTTCCCATTCTTATTTAGGACTACAATTGATCAATCTGTCTCTCTTATAAGCATATGTTCATATTGTGAGTAATGCCTCAATATTGTCTCAACTTACAAGCATTCTAAGCAAAGATGGATAGTTGTTGACAATGGAATCCAGAACACACGTTTCGTCCTATTTGAGACTCGTCAACTGAATATATACCTACATCACAGAGTTGATCTTCAATCTAAGACTCGAATCCGGTATTGTTCACTTCAAACACCATCACTTTTTTTCCACTTATCTATTGAGTCCTGACATATGTGTTACATATATGCTAAGCTCACTTATAATTGTATAAGCTGGAATTGTGCCTAAAGTTAAGAAATGAACAATCCATTCACTCATACATCTTTAATGAAATTATAATCAGAAACTAATTGTTTTTGTTCCTATATTCTTACATTCTATTTATATCTCAATCAATTCCAGTGATAAATAACCAAAATAAAACTACTATTCTTATATTAAATAAGAGTAGATGGATGAAATATAAAGTTTGTGTTGATGATGTCGTTCAGAAGATGAATAAAGTAAACATATTGAAAGTAGTTTATAAGTAGTATATTTCCATTGTAATAATTTATACGATACACATGGCTTTTTAATAATATTATTAATTTAAAATTCATTTGGTGTTGTTTACTTCTATCTTCCTATTCTTCTTTAGGACTGCAATTGATCAGTCTCTTATAGGCATACGTGCATACTGTGCGTATTGCCTCGATATTGCCTTAATTCACAAGCTTTATAAGCAAAGATGGATACTGGTTAGCAGTGGAATCTAGGATACATGTTTCGTTTTATTTGAAAATTGTTAGCAGGATATACCCACATCTCAGTGTTGATGTTCACTTTTGGACTCGAACTCAGTACCATTCACTTTAAACTGCATCGCATTATCTACTTAGCTTCTGAATCCTGATAGCCACTTACTTGTGCAATGGGGTGAAGTTGAAATTCACTTGGTGTTATTTACTTGAATCTTCTCATTGATCTTTAGGACTGCAATTGATCAATCTCTTATTTGCATATGTGCATATTGTGCGCATTGTCTCGATATTGCCTTAATTCACAAATTTCATAAACAAAGATGCATGTACATTGAGCTGACGAATCCCAAATAGGACAAAAAGTACATCCTGGATTGCAGTGCTAACCACTATCCATCTTTGCTTAGAATACTTGTGAATTAGGGCAGTATCGAGGTAATCCCTACTGGATGCACATATGCCAATAAGAGAGGGAGACTGATCAATTGCAGTCCTCAGCATAAATAAGAAGATTCAACCAAACAATACAAAACTGAATCAAAGTATTTTCAACTGACATGAACAAAAAATATGATGAATTGGCGAAATGAGTCAGATCCATCCCCTTCCATCCCTATAGATCAAATTGGTACTTGTGAATACTAACTATAAATGTAGAGATACATTTTTAAAGTAATTACATCTTATGTAATGCTTTTTAGAAAAATAAATTAACTAAACTAAACATATACGATGTAGTAGCTTCAATATAAATAAAAACAATGTATATTAAAGGATTTTGATTGAGATCATGAACCGATTGATGTTAGACCACCATTGAAAACCTGAGAGCACTGGACGACCGTTTCGTCCTATTGTGGGACTCCTCAGCAGTACGCGTCCATGATCTCGCTCGCGGGACTCGAAGCCAGGGCCTTCAGTCTCGCACGCGAACGCTCAACATCTAGACCACTGAGCCGGTCGGCATCCAACGGTGTTAATGTCTAACCTCAACTAATCCATGAAATTGCGCGACCATCTTAAATTGTACTGAAGTAGATACCTGTATCAACCCGATAGGGATTAGCTCCACTGGTAATGGCTTCTTACTAGAACTTCGAGAATTCACTCACGAAAGAAAGTGGTGTACATCTGACCATTAATTTATAGTGAATATAAGTACCTTCAAATGCAGTATCAGTTCAACATAGATATTATATTGTGGTGTTTACTACATGAGTTATAACAAAGTAGTTTTCTTTTGACTATGATCATGAATTGAATTTTCAATTGAATATTTAGTATACATATGAAATCCACTGAGGGTATTGAATATGACAAAATCAGATATTTGAATGATCTGATATCTGTATCTATATTGCTATGGGTACAGTTACATTGTCGTTTACAGATTATAGTTGAATCGATGAATCAATTAAAACTAGACCATTATTGAAAACCTGGAAGCATTGAACGGTTGTTTCATCCTAGTATGGAATCATACATACAGGATCATGGATACACACTACTAAGGTTTTATTAATGATCTAGCTTCATTAGACTCATTTTACAGAATACCCCTTATTTTAAGTATCTGTGTCTCCAAATTGTTTGTTTATTACATATGAAAAGAAAGGAATTATTGTTCTAATAATACTGTAGTGTGTGCTACTCATAGTGATAGACATAAGTAGTATGTAGCTTCAATCGGAAGTGAAATATCTGGAGACAAAAGGTTAAAAAGATCTAAGAAAAAAGAACAAGAACAGAGAATGATTAGTATGGAAACGAGGGAACAACAAAGTCTGAAATAATTGATTGACTTTTTTCAAATGAATCATTTACTGTATGGTTCTCAGATTTTATTAAGATGTTCTATAATGTTGTTGTTGTGACTTTATGTCCGGCTAGTTATCACGTGACTTATCCATCAATCAAAATACAACTTATATAATCTTAGCACTATGCCAAAACCAATGACGTTCGACCGGTATGAACAGTCTAGGGTCCTTATTGGTCCTATGTCCACCTAGCCCGTCCACTTGAGTCCAAAACACCAGCAACAGCTTCCACTATCCGAATCTGGTATTTCAAACATACTTGGTTTATATATCAGACAAACAGACCGCATCACACCGTAAAACAGGAAACAACATTTATAAAAGATCAAGCCAAAAAGCGTCTACGAACGTGGGAGACTGTAATTAATAAACTGAGTATAACTTAAGAACCGTAAATCTTATCATAATAATCTATAGTTCTAAATGAAGCTTATAATAAGAGGAATATAAATATACATAATCTAATTATTGAATAGTTATACCATAAGAATGTATAGATAGTATTAGTCAATTAATACGTCTCAGATTTAATCTTCGTTCTGATATAACAGTTGTCTCCGCCGATGTTCTCGTTCACTACACTACACTACTAATACTATTAACAAATTATAATCTCATTGTTTCATTCGTACAAATATATTGGGTGAATCTTATGAAAGGATATCATCTTATCTATACAAGTATATGTTATTAAGGAACGAATGTTAATATCAACCTTCCAAAATACAAATTCCACAATACATTTTAATTATCAAATTGACAAAATATTTCACTTTAAATTTTTGACTACTAGTAAGTAGTATAATAACTATAGACAAACATCAATCGCACAGATTTATCAGTATAGGGTTGTGGAGATTATTAAGTTATTGATTGAGATCATGAACCGATTGATGTTAGACTACCATTGAAAAACTGAAATCACTGGAGGTTAAACGTTCACGAGCGAGAATAAATGTCCTGGGTTTGAATTCCACAAGCGCGATCGTGGATGCGCAGTTCCAAGGAGGGGTCTCACAATGAGACGAAATGGCTGTCCAATGCTTCCAGGCTTTCAATGGTGATCTAACATCAGTCGGTTCATGATCTCAATCAAAAACCTAATAATCAACACAATCTTGTACTGATAATTACCATGTGCTCACTAGTGAATAGCTTCGTGAGGGAATTCTCGTAGTTCTGGTGAGAAGCCGTGATCAGTGGAGCTAATCCATGTCGGGTAGAGACATGTATCTACCTCAGTACAATGGAAGTTGGTCGCACAATTTCGTGGATTGGTTGATGTTAGACACTATCACCACTGGATGCTGGCTCAGTAGTTTAGAGTTTACGCGCGAATCTCAAATCCCTGTGTGGATGCGTACTGCTGAGGAGGCTCATAATAGGACGAATTGGCCGTTCTGTACTTCCAGGTTTTCAATGGTGGTCTAACATCAACCAGTTCATGATCTCAATTAAAAACACAAGTTTATATACTAGAAATAGTTTTCCATTTAAGATTTACAAACTAACTTGTCTCTTCTTCTTCACCACCACTACCATCTTTAAATTCAAGATTGAACTGATTTTCATATAGATTGATGTATAATGTTATCTATGTGCTTTTTCAATATTCAATAAAAAGACATTTTCCTGACGACTTGATGAGCTAGAACTGCATATGAACATATGAATTTCATTGGAAATATCATTTTAGTCATCTGAAACTATCAATATACGTCTTCTTTAAACATACCATTGAAGTAGATCCAAACTTCCCAGCGGTGGACTAAGCAAACGAAGTAAAAGTTAGAGTTTATAATAAAATCTTAAATGAAGTTATCATACACTAAATAAATGATTATAAAATTGTCCGAAAATACACGAGAGCTTACACATATTGACCATTGAGAGATGAACTTTATCATATTACACAAATTAGTCGCTATCCAAACTCAGTAGCGGTGATAACATTTGAAATTAACAGTACTATATTCGAGTCCCAAAGTGAACAGATGACAAGTCTTAAATAAGACGAGACTTATTTCCTAGATTTCATTGCAATCTACCATCCATCCAAACTATGACATAATTCTACATTTATCGTATATATATATGAATTTTTTAATAATACTGGTATTATTGTGTATTGTATATTCATTTAATAGTTAAGACGATGAGTCAGTGGAAGCTAGACCACTATGGAAAAGCTGAAAGCACTAGACCGCCGTTTCGTTCTATTTTGAGACTCCTCAGCAGTGCGCATCCATGACCCTGCCTCGTGAGATTCGAATCCAGAACCTATCAGTCTCAATCTCAAAAGGAAACACAAAAGAGCAAGACCAAAGAACACATTGTGCCAAGAATTAGAAGTAGACATGAAAAGGATGAATAACAACTGAAAAGAATTACCTAAGACGGAATTGGATGTAGAATACTGATAAGTGACCTATACTCCATCATGAGAAGTAATAGACGTAAGTAAATAAGTAAGTATACGTGATTTCGAATGATTTGTTGTTCAGCTTGTAGATTTCCTGTGGAATGATACATTGTTACCAGGTTAAATATTCCTGAGTGACCGATATTAGTAACGAAATATGTTCTTATGTTTCTTTTTGTCTTTATTCAAGTTTAATACACTCAAATTAATCCATAACATTTATCTATTTAAATATGCCCATTGAATCATACAATAAACTATTCAGTAAGAGAATCTTCAAAGCTGTATGATTGTGTATATAGATTTATACGTCAATAGATTAAAAAGAGTAATAACAAAATACTCGGTGGAACAGTATGAACGCATTTTATTTCATTAGATTAGATCGTGAGTCAGTTGAAGCTAGATAACCATGGAAAACCTGGAAGCACTGGATGACTGTTTCGTCCTATTGTGGAACTGTTCCTTGGAAGTGAGCATTAACGACCCCGCCACGCAAGATTCGAACACAGAGCCTAACAGTCTCGCATGCGAGCGCTTAACCTCTAAACCAATGAACCTCTTGAAGCTAGTCACTAGTGAGCATATGTTGATTAGTATCAGTAGGGGGCTTTTTGTGAAGATTGTAGTAATTTCAACAGTTGAGATCATGAGTCGATTGAAGCTAAACCAACACTTTATTTCCTAATTTAATAGTTGAATTCATAAGTAAATTTAATTTAGACCACTATAGAAAACGTGGTAACACTGGACAGTTGTTCCGTCCTAGTATGAGACTCGTCAATAGTGCGCATCTATGATCCCGCTCTAGGGATTCCAAAACAGGACCTTCAATCTTGTTCACAAACGTGTAATCTTTTATATTCAACGGTGTTAATGTCTGACTTCAGTTAATCCATGATCATGTTCAATGATTGATCCATTATCTGAAGTAGATATCTGTCACACACCTAACATAGATCGGATATCATTGGTCATTGTTTACATCGACTCATGAATTCAACTAATAAAATTACTAGTCATAATAACAATTGAAAGTCTTTAAACAAGTTCATTTCTATCCTTTTTCCTATAGACTTCCATTGATCAATGAAATAAACATTGAACAACAATCAAAAGAAACATGTATGTCAATATTTAATTAGTAAATAAATCGTTTGTAAACAGGTAGAGATCAGTTGAGTTATTTCTTGAAAAAAATCAATAATGATAATAATAATAATAATAATAATAGTAATGGTAATAAGTATGATAATGTTATCTAAAGGTGTATGATCACTATACAGTTCGTTCTTGTGTAGAGAGAATAATATCTGTTACATAACATTTATAATGTTGTGTTCGTGCATGAGACTTAAGGTTCTGGGTTCGAATCCCGTGCGTCAAATCATTGGATGCTCACTAATGAGAAGTCTGATACTAGGATGAAATGGTTGTCCCATGATTCCAGGTTTGTAATGGTGGTCTAGTTTACATCAACTCATGAATTCAACTACACTAAAATGACTTTAAGAGTGTACACCTAATAACTAAGATCATATGAGGATGATACACCTGTGTAAGGAATTAGAATTATGATTTACAGTTGATGGTTAAGGGTTAGGAATTAAATTTAAGGTTTTCATCACGAACGTTACTTACTTACTTACTTACTTACGCCTATTACTCCCAATGGAGCATAGGCCACTGACCAGCATTCTCCAACCAACTCTGTTCTGGGCCTTCATTTCTAGTTCCATCCAATTTTTTTCATTTTTCTCATGTCTATTTCCATTTCCCGGCGTAATGTGTTCTTTGGTCTTCTTCTTTTCCTTTGGCCTTGAGGATTCCATGTGAGGGCTTGTCTTGTGACGCGCTTGGGTGCTTTCCTCAATGTGTGTCCTGTCTACTTCCAGCGCTTCTTCCTGATTTCTTCCTCCGCTGGGATCTGGTTTGTTCTCTCCCACAGTACGTTGTTGCTAATAGTGTCCGGCCAAAGGAATCTGAAGTATTTTGCGTAGACAATTGTTGATAAACACCTGTATTTTCTGGATGATGGCTTTCGCAGTTCTCCAGGTTTCTGCCTCGTACAGTAGAACTGTCTTGATATTCGTATTGAAAATCCTGACACTGGTGTTGGTTGACAGTTGCTTTGAGTTCCAGATGTTCTTCAGTTGTAAATATGCTGCTCTTGCTTTGCCGATCCTCGCCTTCACATCTGCATCAGATCTACCGTGTTCATCAATGATGCTGCCCAAATACGTAAAGGTTTTTACATCTTCCAAATCTTCTCCGTCAATTGTGATTGGATTGGTGCATTCTGTGTTGTATCGGAGAATCCTGCTTTTCCCTTTGTGTATATTGATACCTACTACTTCTGAGGCTGCTGCCACACTGGTCGTCTTCTCCTGCATCTGTTGTTGCGTTTGGGATAGAAGGGCCAGATCATCTGCGAAGTCTAGATCGTCCAACTGCATCTTACTCATCACGAACGTACACCAGCTAAAATGCCAAGACGTTAGCTGACCAGATGGATGAATGAAGTTCGTGCTAAAATCCAAGACGTGTTATCTTATACCTGGTTGGGTGATTATATATATATTAAGCAACTGAAGTCATTGGTTATAGGTTTCATCGAACTAAGTGGTTCAATATATGGTATGTAAACACCACTTTGAATGTGTTTGACTTGGATAAGTTGATAGTATTCAATCATTTGCTATAATGAAAAGTGATTGTTTCGTATAGAGGTGTACAGTTACTCTTTGTTAGATCTATCGAAGCGTCCAAGTCACCAAATTGAGATACGTGAATAAACGAAGAACGCAAAACAATGATTTGTCTACAATAACGGTTTATTTTAACATATATATATTGGTACAAGGCGGCACCAAATAGATATACACCACACAAATCTCATTTGATATGTGTGAGGGCTGAGATACTGCTGGCGTGCCCAAACCGAAGCAAGTGGTTTTCTTAGGAGCCACACCCGGAGCCTTCGACATGAAGGTCTGATCCACAAGACAGTGGAGCATCGTGATGAAATGCAATCCCATGGTAGCCGGTGACCAATAATTGGTTCATACGCCATTTGTTTTCTCAGGGTACTGGAACCCATGTGCACGATTAGTTTGGAATTAGGGTTTTCCAACTCCCGTAGGTGAACTCTCTGTGTCCACCAACCCGGTTAAAGTGCCGGACATCCGCTTTTCGTCCATTCAATTTCGTAAACAACACCCCCGCCACGAGAAGGCAGTGAGTAGGACTTCCCTGGCGGAGGCTATATACGCGTGGCCGTGTGGAAGCATTTGTAGTGGGAGAGCGAACTCTCCCCACTCTCGGCCATACCAGGGCATTTCTGGGGTTGTGTTCAAATAAAGGTTAAACAACTGCACAAAATTGTGGATAACTGCTACAGTGATTGAGATAAACTAATTATAATGATATATACAATGTTATATGTAAATATTTCAGAATATTACACGACAAACTTGCGTTACAACATAAGTTTAAAAATTGCTAGAAATGCAACTATTTACTGAATTTAAATAAGTAGTATAAAATAATACGCAAAAAAGTGGAAAAGAGGCGAGAAGAACCTTTCTCCAATCCACACTGCCATGGGCCTTTCTTTCCAGTTCTATCTAATTTTTGCACATCTTTCTCATTTCAATCTCCATTTCTCGGCGTATTGTGTTCTTTGGTTTTCCTCTTCTTATTTGGCATTGAGGATTCCATGTGAGGGGTTGCCTTGTGACGCAGTTGAGTGCTTTCCTCAGTGTGTGTTCTATCCACTACCAGCACTTCTTGATGATCTCCTCCTTCACTCGAATCCGATTTGTTTTCTCCCATGGTAGGTTGTTGTTGCTGATAGTGTCTAGTCAACGGATCCGAAGTATATTGCGAAGACCACTGTTAATGAACACATATCTTCTGGATGACGGCTTTCGGTGTTCACTAAGTTTCCGCCACATACAGTTGAGCTGTCTTGATATTTGTATTGAAAATTCTGACTTTGGTGTTGATTGACAGACAGTTGTTTTGACTTCGAGATGTTCTTCAATTGTAGATATTTTGCTCATGTTTTGGCTTCTTTCTAAGCGCTATTTACAAATAATGATGATGATAATAATAATAGTAACGAAAAAATAGATTGATATATCACTTGATTGTGTCCATTCTTTTTACTAAAGAAGAACAAAGGACTGACATCTTTTTCTACACTGTAATATATAAGTTGATTACATGACAATTACGAGGTAGGATGTTTAATAATAGTGCTCGATGTTTGATGAAATAAGATTTGAGAATTGTATACTTCACATGGTTACGATCAAAGATTGAAGATATTAACATCCGCACTTTCAGTTTTATGCTTAACATTGAATTTTTTATTTAGAAATTGTATAATTTGAATAAAATTTAAATATTTATGATTAACAAATGTACTACTCAAAACTTTTGTTAGTAAGCAAATATTTAAAAGTAAATTTTGTCGAATCCGACGAAAGAGGATCATAGAGTTTGCATCAAAGTCTTCACATGAATGCATCAATTTCACTTCGTTTATATACATATATTTATATATATTTATATTTATATATCCATGTATACAAGAATATTTGTTGTTATGTGTTTGACAAAGTAGGCGTTATTTACATCTATGTGGGTGGGTAAGTAAATACTAAACATTTTTTTAAACGGAATACACCCATTATGGCATTAAATAAGAAAGATTGGTTCAGCGAACCAAAGTTATTTGAAACATCAAAATTATTTGAAATAGTTGATATTGTTTATTAAAAAGCATCAGAACGGTAAATGATGATTGGAGTCACTTAGCGTAATGTTTAACAGAAATTTAATAATATACATCCTGAACTCAATTCCATCAGCGAGTAAATGTAGAGAGATTGACTATTTTATTGATGTTTTATTGAAAAAACGAGATGATTGGTCATTCACTAGTAGTATGTAGAAAACATGGCTTACCACATTGTCTTGATCTTCGTTCGTGTCCTACGTAGAATAGACATGATAGGATTATATACAAGTAGAATCAGAATGTTATGTCTGGTTGATGCCGTCCAAAAGTAACTGAAATGTATATGATAATTTGATTTTTATTAATTTAAACACATATATATTGGTACAAAGAGTTTTTAAGTACATATGAGCTACACTTCATCATTAAGTTTGTGTGAGGGTCGGGATGCTGTCTAGAAGCCCAAACCGAAGCAGGTGGTTTTCTTAATGGGCCATTCTCCGAGCCGTTGACCTGAAAGTCTAATCCACTTGGCAATGGAGCAACGTCTGGAGATGCAGTCATGTGGTAGCCAGTGGCCAAAAATAGGTTCACACTCTATTTGGTCCCTCAGGATCTTGGAGCTCATGTACATCAATGGTTTTGGATCAGCGTCTTCCAACTTTCCTAGGTAGACCTTCTGTGTCCGTAAACCCGGATAAATTACTAGATATTCGCTTCTCAACCTCTCGATTTCATAAGCAACACTTTCTTTACGAGAATACAGTGAGTACGACTTCCTTAGTGGTGGTTGTATGCACGTGACCCTTTGGGAGCATTTCGAGAGGGAGAGCTGATCCTCCCCACTCTCGGCCGTACCAGGACATTTAAGGACTGGTTGAAATCGGTCATTCGAAAAAGCTTCATGTAAACGACTGATAACCTTGCTGTAAAGGTCCGTAGGAGGTGTGGTTACCATTGTTTCTAATCTAACTGTAACAAACCCAAGGATGTACTACACGACATGGTAAGCTTTGTTACAAAAGAAAAATTTTATGCGCATTCTTTGTTCGTCATTTTTTAGTCGGCTAGGTAAATCAGCTGTATTGGTCTCAGTAATTTCAACTCAACCTGAAAACTAGTCCCAAATGCGTCTGCGAAGATGACATAGGACTCTGTTTTATCACATCTGGTCACCGGTCGCCACTAACTAGATATAACTAAAGTGGTTAAAATTATTTATCATATTCCGTCACATTTTTTTCTTACTGATATGACCCTGTTGTGATTGTATAACTACTTGAGTGTGCAGACTTTAAAAGCTTCTTTCGATCTTGTTGGAAACGTCGAACGACTTATGAGAAGAAAAACTAATGTACACAAGGCGAAATTACCCTAAGAATTGGAGTTGTATCAGAGCATAACAGTGTAAGGTCAAATGAATAGGAATCAAGTCTTAAAATCATTACGTCAGTCAGGAGTAGGATATAATACCCTTCAGTTGGATATCCCTCTCGGATACTTACATTTTCCCAACATGATATATAGTCATCGATAGATGATTCAGTACTTTCATGCTCATACCACAAATATATATCGTACCCATGCTCATACCTGGAAATCCTCAGTAGGGTTTATAGCCATCATTCTGGCATGACACTGTGACTAATGGGCACAGTTCAGTCCATATATGAATAATAATACACAGGAACTTTCCCAGCGACATGTCGGCCGTATAATGCACCATTGCAACTCCGTACGGAATTCAGACTAAAATGCTTTCCGTCCTCAGCCTTTAGTTGACAGCACACCTTGGTCACATATCTTATTCCCTTAGTAAGTGTACCATATTTGTGTGTATATTTGATACTCCAAGATTAAAACAGAGCTGTGGATCAGGCTGATGTCAACTAAACGCTCATGGTAGTTCACGAGCCTAGGTCCTAATATCCAGCTTTCTAAACAGTAAAGGAGTTGAATACTGACTCTGATGTATTATATTAGGATTGATATAGTCTCGGTGAGGTTCGAGTTTCTACTAAGTTACCGGGGTTAGGAGTTTATTTTACTGAAAACCCCATGAATAGTCAGTAGCTAACATTCAACAAAGTACATATTTGATAATTGAAGCATACCCAAATATGTAACGTCATAAATTCTTACTTATTTACCAAAAGTTTGTAATTGTACACAGATGTAATGATTCTTACCGTTATATTTTGTGGTCTTGTGACCTATTAATATATAACATAATGATACCGCCGATTAGAGAACAGTGACTTATCGACCGGATCATTGACGCATAAACCCGTACGAGCAGTCTAGAATCATTATCGGTCCTTCTTCCTGCCTGGCGAAGCCTGATGCATCCAGAACATAAATCTCAACCTCTGTGATATGATTCATGTACTTTACCAAACATACTGCATTTATATACAAACCAAACAGAACATATCGCACCACAAAATAGGAAGCAATATTTTTACAAGATCTAGTCAAAAATGGCTGTGAATGTGGCAGACTAAAATTAAAAGACTGGAAACAACTTAAGAATAGTAGACCTTATAATAACAAATAGTAGGTCAAAATAAAGCTTGTAATAAGAAGAGTATAGATGTACATAATCTAGCTATTGAGTAGTTATACATGAAGAATATACGTGTAATATCTGTCCATGAATAGTTCTCAAAAGTTACCATTCATAATTCACGTCAGGTTATAACACTTTCAAGTTTTCATCCAAGTATCTATCTACTTCTTCATAAGTACTGACAACCTTTGGCCAATAAGAAATATCTATTTGACTAGAATGACTGAAGAAAACTTTATTTAACAATCTTAGACCTTTACTTCGAATCGCGTAAACTGTTTTAGGTGCTCATTCCTAAGTGAATGACTATTTATATATTTGACGTAGAAAATGAAGCTAATGCAGTTGTGAACTGTGATTGAGAGTAGTTACATACGTAATCGCCTACCTCTTCCATCATCAGACTACTCAAACTAGGTGTATGTAGTTGGAGTTACTTATAACTATTTACCTAGAACGAATTTCTTCATTATGGATAATGATGAATAAGGTTGAATTTTCCCACACTGTTTCGATATTTAGTAAATCTGTTATGTTAAACACTTTCGGTCATTTTGCCGTTAATTCAGTAGGTAACTGTGGCATATTATAGGGTAACTTTTATCAGAGATCTCATTTAAAGCTAATGATGTTATCTACAATACCTTGAAATGAAAAAACCATTATAGAGCATCCCAGTATACAGTTTGAAAAACATGAATATACAAGGAGTTAAGGCCAAACGTAATCCCTGATGAAAATTACACTTTTATACATGTAACCATGTAATCCGATAGGATAAACATCTTATGGTCATTGATCACAGCTAGCAGTGGGATTTTAATGCCCTATATCTGACGCAAGGTTATATATATACTGTTTACTTCCTATACATATTCTGTCGATATATCTTGTTAATAACAAATTAGTTGTAAAAGGTTGAGTACGAAAGTATTTGTGGGACATATATATTGGAGACACCTGATAATGTAGACGAACGATAAGAGGCTGGAAGAAATGCATGTGAACTGTAGTGTAGGAATGGTCAGTTCAGTGAGTAACAAGTGACTCAGTCTTTCTAAGCATAAAAGGGATATGAGCAGATATACAGGCACATAAATATCATCATGCACATCTCATGGTCATATGTACAAATTACAAAATAGGTTCAAAGATCAGGATAATTCATCGGTCTAAATGTTAGGATAAGTCGTGCATACGTGTGATGGTACCGATTGCAATAGGATCCCAACTAAGTAATCTGCATCTGTTCATCTGGATAGAACTTATGGCAGATGGCTTATACCATGTCTTGGTTTCGTCCCACTCAGTTTTCTTCATGCCCAGTGTTACAGCAATTCTCATCGCCCATTGAGATGAGTAGTGGTTAGGTATGAGTAACATATGTCACAAACACCTCATTCAATACAGATTCTCTAACTCATCGATAGATTTACCGTCTTCACTCAGTGGTCTGCAACTAATCTCAACTCTGTTTATTTTCTTGTACCAACATGTACGTTGATCGCCTCGAAAGCATCTGGATCGAATGCTAGCAACTTGCAAACATCCTTAATTTTAAAGCTCGGGACTTACATCCACAGTATAATCGTCTTTCGTTTGATAGATAGATATGTCAACTAGCTCAAAAGCAGAAAAAGTTCGCGAAGGCCGAGTGAGGTTTATGAATCCGTGCTATGATTTCTTCGGACAAGAATTCATCAGGAGAATCGTCTAACGTTTAATAACTGCTGGATTTCATATAATCACGTGTACTTTAGCATGAACCATTGTAAAGTAGAGTTTTTCCGCCACAAATCTTGGTTTATTTCCATTTGAACAATAAATGAGGTAATATATAATGAATGAGGCGATTCTTGAGAACATTTCATTTAGTTAAATTCCTCGATGACGAAAGTTGGTTCGTTTTTATACAAATAAAAAATTACTAGATATATACTCAAGTCGATTGATGTAAGATCACCGTTGAAAACCGGGAGCATCAAACGGCCGTTTCGTTCTAGTATGAGGCTCATCAGCAGTGTGCACCCATGACCTCGCTCGCGGGATTCGAACCCATAACCCTTGGTCTTGCGCACCAACGCGAGGCCGCTTGATCTCTAAATCACTGAACCGTCATCCGAATGATTCAGCCTAAAGATTACTAACATCGATCAATAGAATAAAAATGAAGGATCCTATGGTGACATCAGTCTCTTTTAAAGTAAACAACAAATGCAACAAAGAGAATCATAACCAAAGTTTACTAACGACAATATTCTCCCGAACATTTCATCGCACACAATTCAATTAAGTGTTATTTAAGGAATATTCAAGATTGTTATCGATAGCTGAATAATTTTTAGTGTTGGTTACTATATTAAGCTCATAAAACTTATGCTAGCTTCTGGACAGGCCAATTTATCCATTCTTCTTGGATCACGTTTTGACCTTGTCACTTATCAACTCCGAATGTTGTAATATGAGCATATGTGTGTGCACTTCTTTTCGCGCTCATCACATGTCTGTAGCTTATTTTTGTGTGACTATAAATATCGATTAACGTTTGAATAAATGGAGTTGACTTATTTGCCTTTTCCATCACATATCCTTTTGTTCTGCTCTCTTCTATACGCTTCAACACTCTAATTTTCTGTTCAGATCAATCAGTGTACAAAATATGCATATTTATAAATCCATTCTCATATTTGACTTAGTTTAGTTCTAGTATTTACCAAAGCGATTTAAGTAGACAATTTTATACGAGAATTGACGATATGTATATTTTATATTCTGAACAAATAATAATTACAGAATTCACGCCAGTTTACAGGCATGATCAATTTTATATAAATAATAACGTTAGACGTGCAGAACAAACATGTGATAAAAGAAAGTTTTAAGTATACTAGTTCAGCAGTTGTTTAGGTAGTACATATATTACAGCGATCCAATGCATCAGCCGGGAATTTTTAATATTTCTTAAATGGACAGCCTGTTGATTTATGAACGGTGTTATTAAGGTCAATTCGTGTGCCAGATCGAAATAATGATAATTATCTACAACTAGAGAAAGTAAAATGAAAATAGAGAGCACGGAACAACAAAGCAATGATGACCAAAATATGTCAATCAAGTCTACCTAAATGCGTGTGTCATGTGACACAGTGATATACTGTTTATGTTATTCAAATTAGTTAAAATTGCTAGGGGCGGTGTTAACATATTGACAGCAAGTGGGTGGTTTTACTAAGGGAATTCACTAATAAAGATGGCTAAACATTTAAAGTTCCTATAGTATCCCTTGTGGAATGAGATACACTTACAGGTGCCAGACCATTCAATGCATTTTCAGAGGAGCAGTATGCATCGATGCAGCGAACAAATAATGGGAGTGATTTTATCGTGCGGACAGATTGTGGTAGGTTATTCCAGAGTCTAGAAAATTTACAGGTGAATTAATTCATATAATGAGATGATTTACAATGAGTTTGTTTCACTAGTGCCAAGGAATTACGGATGTCATAATGAGAGGTTTCTGCACATTGAATCGCGTGATCGTATGTAAACGATAGTTTATGAAGTAGTTTGAAGAAAAAGATAAGATTTAGTTTGAGTCTCCTCCTTCATAAAGGGTCTAGCCCAAGTTTGTTACATCTAGAATTATAAGTTAAGGTACAATCAGCTCCAAGAATACGAAGTGTAAATCGTCTCTGTACTGATTCCAGTCTTAATTTATCCTTTATGAGCGCACTGCTAAGAATAAACGTGCAATATTCTAGAAGAGGTCGAGCACAAATTTTGTACATTAGAATACGTGACTCAGTGTTGTAAAGATTTCGAGTTATGTAACCTATTAGACGTTGAGACTTAGAGGTCTGTTTTAATATATGTTCTGTAAACGACAAGTCTTGAAAATATCTTAGTCCTAAGTCTACTACTGTATGTAACCTAGATAACACTTCTCCATTTACGGTAATGTCTAGGTTGAGTGATGTATCGCCGAAGCATATCCATCCACATTTAGCCGTATTAAGCTCCAGTTGCCATTTTAAGCACCACTGTGCTACCTTGTTAAGCTCCATGCTAATGCAATTTTGCATATTTTTCAGGTCATGTGGAGAAAATGAATATACTACTTTAAGATCATTTGCATATAGAAGAGGCTTACCGACACAAAAACTTTCACAAATATCATTGATAAACACTAAAAAGAGTAAAGGACCCAAGACGCTACCTTGTATTACACCACTTCTAACAGGGACAGCGTTAGACAATGAAGAGTTAATTTTAACTATTCGATGTCGATTGCTGAGAAAGGAATCAAGCCAAGCAAGCAAAGGATTTTGAATCCTATAAGATGCGAGCTTACCTATAAGAAGTTGGTGGCTAACCATGTCAAAGGCTTTAGAAATGTCCAGATATAGCATCAGGACTAGATATCCTTGGCTACGTAGAGAATAGACTAAATTAAAGAAGTCAAAATGACATGTCATGCAAGAACGATTTTTAAGAAATCCATGTTGAGTATCATTGATAAATTTTCCAGCAAGTAAATAGTTGGAAAGTTCATCACATATAATTCTTTACATAATCCTAGAAATAACTGGAGTAATATTTGCCGGCCGGTAATTGTTCATGTCGGTCTTATCTCCAGATTTGTAACGTGGTATGATATGCGCGGTTTTCCAACAGTAAGGGTAAAAATCAGTTTCCATAGAGAGAGTAAACAGCTTTAGAAAAGAAGAAGTGGAATATATGGACCACCGTATTTGTAGAGAAATGATGAAATCCCGTCTACTCCATGACCTCTCGAAAGCTTAAGGGTATTTATAGCCTTATTAATTTTCATGCATTTGAAGGAGATAGATTTTATTGAGTTGCTAGTCACGCACATAACTCTCGAAGCATAGCCACTTATGTTTTCTACACCATTCGCGCATATACTACTGAAAAGGTCGGCCATGGTTTTAGAGTCGTATATAAAAGTGCTACTATGCTGGATGCACGGTATATCAACATTTCGAGTTGCTTTAGTGCGTTTATTGGAAAGGAGAGTTAAGTTTTGTACTTTCGAGTTAGTATTAAGGGCTAACAGCTCCTTATTAATGGCTTTTAGCCTATGTTTCTCTTTAATTTGATTAAAAATTATTGTTATTTGTGCAACTGCTGTGAAGTCGTTTGACCTAAAATAACGATTCTGTAGGCCTTTTAGTTTATTACGACATTTAGCTGGTATATATAATTCGTAAGGTTTACTAAACCTGTACGTTTTAAGAGGTACACTGGAATCTAAACAAGAGTTAACCATCAGATATAATTCGTCGATAGCATCCATGAGACTATTACATGAAAAAAGTTATCCCAGTCTGAAAGTTTAATCAATGAATGTAGGAGGTCCCAGTCAGCATGCTTATAATCTCTATATTGACAGGTTTTTTGAATGGGTGGGTTATAACAGAGATAGATAGGGAGAGGGCAAACTACTATCTTATGGTCACTGCTTTCAAATTCATCATATACTTTTACAGATAGTGGGATAACATCTCTACTAAATATTAGATCGAGTATACTATCGCCTCTAGTTGGGGCACGAACCCACTGTGACCAGCAGTGCATGACAACTACCGGTACTCCAGTTGATCCCAGAATAATTGAAATCCCCAATGACAACCTTAGCATTAAGGTTTAGAGAGGATGCATGTATGAATGCATTGATAATAAGATCATTCCCACTATTTGGACTATCAGGAGCTCTGTATATACATCCAAGTAGTAGACTATGATTCAGGGTGTTGACTGATATCCAGACTGATTCTGGTAAACTATTCAGGACACTATCTTCAACTTTATTAGTTGTTAGGGTATCCAAAGCATATATAATATAACCACCTCCTCGCTTAGTTTCTCTGTCGCAGCGATAAAGTCGATAGTTCTGGATATTTAATTCTGAATTAGATACTGCTTGAGAGCACCATGTTTCAGTGATAAGTATGGAAGAAGGTTTGGCTAGAAAAGCTAATGTTCTCAAGGCTGAAATTTTGTTCAGAAATGAACGTGCATTGATAAGTAATAAGTTTGAAAAGGGAGTGTTGAGTGTTAAAAAACCGAGAGCTTCCCTATTGATGTTATGTAGTTTGGATTTGCATAGACTGTGGTTTATTATGTTTGACTGATCGTATGGGCTATCGCTTGAACAAACTGTATTGCTAGTCGGACCAGGGATTTCTGAAGGCCAAGAAAATCATTATTTTGATAAAGTGGGTTAATTTGTTGAACTTGATTAGGCGGACAGTTAAGACAGGCACCTGCCAGTTGGGGTTGGGTTGATGGTGCGTAACCTAGTAATCCATCTTGCCCAATGGGAAAGTGCTGAGAATAGTTACATCTTACAGGTATGTTATTTAAAACGTTTGAGAATAACCGTAGGGTGCGTTGGTTCGTTGTGGTCTGTCTAATATTAGGCCTGCTTACATAATGATTGCAGTGGCCATCTTGTGAGACATTTGAACCAAGTCTGCCCTTATAACCTCCCCTACGATGCGTAAGGTAAAGCATGGTGTCGGGAAGTACAGTCTTATTTTTATTTGCTAGGGTCATCGTACTATTTTTGATATTGGGTCTAGAACCAGAAGGTTCTGTACTTACATTCTTCTTACATGGCAAAGGTATTTTAGTCTTGACAGCGTTTTTAAGAGTTGTAGCACTAGAACTAAGTACTTGCTCATGGGCTTCTAATGGTAAACTGGGTAATATCGGATTAGTGACGTCATTAGATGTACATTGGCTATCAGATGTCACTACAGACATAACAGGCAAATTAGCATTCTTTGTTGGTATATCAGAGTGCTGGAGAACATGAGATAGGGTAGCTGCATCAGTGGATCCATCAGTTGATGCATCGTGGTTTGTTGTGATCTCAACACCTTTATTTTCGTTCAAGGTACGTTTATGCGTAAGCCTTTGATTGGTGGTCTTATCTGAGACCATACGAGCGTTTCTAAATTTCGTAAGCGCGGAGATTAGCCGCTCGGATTCTTTTAACCGTTCAGCTAATATATGAGAGTCGAATCTGAACAAGACCGGGCACGAGTATTTCTGGTGCTTTTTATTAAGTCGAATGCATTGGCATGGACTGTCTTGAAGGTTAGATGCTTTTAATATCGAATTCATTACAGTTTTAATGGGGATTCTGTCAGGTATATTATAGACAATCACGTTATTACTAGAGACCATTCGCTTGGTAACTTCATTAGCGATAAAGTCGATAACAGATTCTGCTTTTATGATGTCATCAAGTTCCGCAGGAACGATATCTTTTGACAGGAGCAGCTTAAGGTGTGATAATGTCTTTATTTCTTGTTTCAAATCAACATGCTTTGATAAAGAGCTATCAAGTGACTCAACTTTAGAACGCATGTCGGTTAGTTGTTTAAAGACAGTGTTTAATTCACTCTTAATATTGTCGATACTCTTTGATCTTGATGTGGAACTCATTATTAAATTAGAGACAGAGTCATCCAGCATCAGATGTAGTGTAAGACCTATCTCAACATTATCTGCTTCAAAAGGAGTAGCAGAACATGGGGAATAGGTAATAACAGAATTGTTATTATCTGAAGTATTAGGGCTTTTCCGGGCTCGTTTTTTTTTGACAGTCGACCCATATCGCTTTAAGTATAGATTTTAAAGCTAGTTATGAGTTATAAACTGGGATTCAACGATATTTAAACCATATAAATTAGATACCATGTTATCGTAACGCAAACTTCAACAGCAGTCAATCAAAGGATCTACTTGAAGCCCGATCATGAGACACTAAAAGTTTATAAACATAGAACAATTTAAACACCGAAATATTTCCGTAGTGTATTATGGAATATTAGTAACGTAACATGCGAAATTTGTTATTGTTTTCAACAATGAATGTGCGTAATTAGGTTTGTTTTAAAAGATAGATCGTTCTGTATAGCTTTTGATCAGCCCAATAACTATCACAAAGACTGATGAAAGAGTCAGCCAAGATATTTGAAATGAACCTAAAATGAATTAGGAAGAATAAGGCATTTTTCAATAGATATACATAATACATTTAAATTAAACATGTGAATTACTAGCATAGAAACGGTCTCTGAATCAGTAGGCCTCACCATACACAAAAGAAAAAGCAAGATCCTCAAATATAACACGGAGAATACTAACATAATCACACCTAGTAGAGAAAATCTGGAAGAGGTAGAAAGTTCCATGTATCATCGATGAACAACGAGGATCGGATGCAGACTTAAAGACAACAACTTTCAACCAATATCAAAGTCACAATCTTCAATACGAACGTCAAAACAGTTCTTCTGCATAGAGCTGAAACTTCGAGAACTACTACAACCGTCATCAAGAAGGTACAAGGATTTATAAATAGTTGTCTACGCAAGATGCTCAACATCTATTGGCCGGAAACCATCAGCAACAGTCTTCTGTGGGGGAGAACAAACCAGCTTCCAGCTGAAGAGGAGATTAGGAAAAGAGGCTGGATGTGGAATGGACACACACAGAAGAAATCATCAAACTGCATCATGAGACAAGCCCTAACTTGGAATCTTGAAAGAAAGCGGAAAAGAGGAAGGCCAAAGAATACACTACATCCAAAATCGGAAGCACGCATGAGCTGGATGAATAGTAAAAGGAAAGAACTTGGATAGAATTGTTTGTGGAATGCTGGTGAGCGACCTATGCTCCTCCATGAGGGGTAACAGACGTAAGTAAATAATAATTCGTTGAATGAATATGAATAGAAAACGCTTAGTTATACACTTTTTTTGAAACAATCACTTACTGACTGAACCAGAAGAACCAAAAAGTAATTTCATCAATTTAGATTCTATAAGAGAAATTTATATGTTGTTAAATGAGAAATCATTAGATCATTGGTAATTTATTCTACATGTGTAACATATATATCCATTACTAGTTTTAGATCACTCATACACTAATAATCTCACAGATGAATCTAATTATGAGTGACAAATACATAAAAACGTACCATGGTTTTTATAACAGATCAATGGTGGTTAATAGTAGAGCGAAGTACATATGCTTCATCCCCTTTGGCAATCACTTACAGGATATATATCTGTTAACATTACTTTTACTATAGCGGGACTTGAATATAATGCCTTTCAACATAAATGTCAAAAAATTATCTATCTGCTGACCTACTTAGATCAAATAAACACTACCTTGTTTAACAGGTATAATGTACATGGGATTATTATTCAGTTGTCAATATTAGGAAGTAAATACTAATTTCAATAGTTGAGATCATGAGTCAATTGAAGCTAGACCACCATGGAAAACCTGAAAGCACTGGACGGCCGTTCCGTCCTATTGTGAGACTTCTCAGAAGTGCGCATCCACCATCCCGCCTGGGGAGATTCGAACCCCTTCTGACATGTTATCACTAGTGTCTGGCTTTGAGATGTATTTCCTGGAGTACTAGTCATAAGCAGTGACCAGTGGAGTTCAACCGGATCCGTAGTGAGATAGCAATTCATTGAAGACAATGGTGGATATGCCACTCAATTTCGTAGGTTAGTTGGAGTTAGACATTAACACCGTTGAATGGCGGCCGGCTCAATGGTTAAGAGTTTAAGCGTTCTCACGTGAGACCGATAGGTCGCTGGTTCAAATCTTGCGGGGCGCGATCATGGATGCCCACTGCTGGGGAGTCTGATACTAGAACGAATCGTCCATCCAGTGCTTCCAGGTTTTCCATAAATGTCTAGCTTCCATTGGCTCATGATCCCAACTACTGAAATTACTATAATACCCACAAAAAACCCTTCTGATATTAATTAAATGCTAGCTGACCTTTGTTTTTATATATGAATCCCGTAGACAACCTCTTTGTATATCCATCTTGTCATATTGATAGTCATATATCATCTATTCTAAGATATACATGCCAAAGTAAGTATTCTCTATCTAATCTGCACAGAATGTATAAAGATGAAGAGTGAATAATTAGAATTCATCTGTGAATATAGTCGATGAATGATTCATACATTTACAAATCATTATCTTCATAGACATTTATTCACACACACACACACTCAAACAAATAACCTTTTCACCAATTAAGGTTAAAAAACAAAAGAGTTAAACTACGTTTTATCTTGAATAGTAAAAGACAACTCTTCATGATCATTCAAACAAGATCAGTACTTCATGATAACTGAGAAACAAAATTCAATACCTAAAACAAAGAATCATAGTTTCTAGTGGATATTCCAATTCAAACACTACATTACATAGTGTACAGTTATTATTTTTTTGAGCATAACATCTACTGGTTCCATGGTAAGAAAAAAAGAAAAGCACTATATTATAGTGAATACATTGAACATACGTTTAGGTGTGGCTAAAATTTAAAAAAAGATTCACCGTTTCAGTCAGAACAATGTTATACAAGTCTGTCAATCAATTGTGTGTAACTACCAGCATGGAGTATATCAGTATAGATACAACTTGTCACAACATTTCAGATCAGCAAGATCAAATTGTTGAGATAAATCTTAGAATGGAAGTAGAACTAAATGTACTAATAATGATATCAGTAATAGTATTGGTTTGACAAAAAAAAGTTAGAAATTGTTAGAATAACTTGACCATGAAATATGGATCCATGTTATAAAATGACCTTTAGGAAAATAAATCATCTCAGCATCCAAAATGAGATAAAGTGTTACTGCATTAAACGGTTGAATTCATGAGTTGATATAAGCTAGGCCACCAAGGTAAACCTGAAAACATTAGAGGAAACTTTATGTCCAAAAATAGAACTCCTCAACAGTGCACATTCACGATCGCGCACACGGGATTCGAACGCAAAACATATCGGTCTGGAACAAGAACTCTCGACATCTTGGCCACTGATCCTGTATCCAACGCTGTTAATGTCTAACTTCAACAGATCCATGATATCGCACGACTCTCCACCATTGCTTTCGGTGAGTCACTGCCTCATAACAAACACAGTTTGGTTCCATTGGTCATGTCTACTGACTGCAACTCCAAAAAACATATCTTTAAGCCAGTCACTAGTGAGCACATGATGATTATCGCCAGAATGAGCGTTTGCGGAAATCGATTCTAAGATATATCAACAAGTGATCGCAATCATCTAGTCTTTAACTAGTTAGACGACTCACTCTAACAGTTAATAACTCGATGGACTGATACCGGCATTTTTCTAACCATCTTTAGACCCATTGCAATCTACACCTGCACTAGTGTTCATCGTATCTGTTGGTTGAAGTCACGTAACTTATGTTCCAGCCATCTAAATTAATGAAAATTCACAACTAATTCGACATATTTATCATTCTTGAGTCTACTCACGACATTAAAGGTTTGGTTATCGCATGCTATCAATAGTTGGTCGACGACCGATATGTGTTAGACATGAAAGATGGAATATATGATCGTGACTCTCATCAAATCTGTAGGCAACTTCTATTTTGATCTATCTACCTATGGGACAATCGATGGCTCGTTAGTTTAAAATGAAGCCGCTATCATACTCAATCCCAAAGGTGAATGCGTTCACCATGAGTTATGAAAATACAGGTCAATTATCAGTTTCACAGAGTGGTATATCATCGTGTTGATGAATTACATTATATTTTGCTCATTGCCAATACGCTCTCACGAATCCATTAGAGTCATACGTGCCTGTGACCGGAACTCAGACTATTTTGATGATAATTATCCATGATCCCCATTGGTCAGTCCTTTGAATTTGTTTTTCAACAAAGACATCCATACTTAAAAATTGTTTCATTTACAAAGTCATTCGTGAAATGACATCTTGATATGTTCAGGAATATAACTGAATTCAAACAACAGGTAAAACAGTCATGTAGGAATCTCAGCTAATCTAAATATATTGTGAATACAACTGCATAAATAATCAGTTGCAAAACACATTCACATTAGAACTAACTTGTAGCTGAAACATAGTTTCACTTATCAGGTTTAATAGTAGTTAATCTAACATTGAGCATATGTTACGTGAAAGATAACTACGAAGTGTCATTCACTGAACGATTGTCAATAGCAATGTATGTTACATTATGAAGTGAACTATAGACATATATGTGTTAGAATATTTTCTGTGATAGAAATATAAATGGATTAGGAATTGATGAGTTCCTTCTTTGTCATTGAAGATCATACAGATCAATTATTGATAGACATTTATCAACCTACACAATCATGATTGTGTTTTAGAGGGATACTTGTTTAAGTTAAGAAGACTGTGAAGTGAATTATAAGTGAGTCAAGTTGACGACTTCGGGAAGATATGAAACAAGATTATCTGATTACACTGTTAGACACAATTCAACTTCATTACAACTCGTATTCAAATGACAATATCGGGGTGATTTATTCAAGATAAACATAGGAAACAAATGTCAGTCAAGCTTACTAATTTTCTCATCGAACAAACCAGAACCTGAATGTGAGAAAAGAGAAATATTCACAATTACAATAACCGTCATTATTCTTCTCCTTCAATGTATTTACATTAACAATAAAACATTCATATTATTCATTAGATGATACATAATTACCTGTTACATCATGTACAATTGTCAGCAATAAAATTGTACTCATAAACGTTACTAGACACCGATGATAATGCATGATTGTTGTGTATATGAATCTCTAATCTTCGAACGGATAGTTCGTTGGTAGTTGTAAATGTTCGTTCATTTACTTTTTATAATGAAATTTCTATTCAAGAAGAAGAAGAAGGATATTCGGATTGTTTACTCTGTTAAGTAATTCTTATGTAAATAAAATGAAGAAAAAAACATTGAAATTTGAGGTAATAAAATTAATATAAAATTATTAAACTAAATTTAGTTCATTAGCCAACTGAAAAAAGACCATCATGGAAAACCTAGAAGAACTGGGCGGCTGTTTCATCCTATTATGGGACTCCTACTTGACACTGCGTATCCACGATCTCGCCTCGCGAGATTCAAACTCACGACCTTTAGGTTTTTAACGTGAGAACTTTTAAGCTCCAGACCACTGAGCCGGCCGGCATTCAACGGTGTTAATGTCTAACTTCAAGTAATCCAAGAAATTGAGCGAAAAACCAAGGTATTTCCTGAAGTTCTAGTGATAAACAGTGACCAGTAGAGTTCAACCGGGTCTGAAGTGAGATAGCAACTCACCGAAGACAATGGTGGATATGTCGCACAATTTTGTAGATTGGTTGGAGTTAGACATTAACACCGTTGGATGGCAGCCGGCTCAGTGGTCTAGAGGTTAAGCATTCGCGCGGGAGACTGATAGGTCCTGGCTTCGAATGTCACGAGGCGAGAAAGTGGATGCGCACCGCTGAGGGGTTCCATCCTACGACGAAACGGCCGTCCAGTGCTTTCGAATTTTCCATGGCAATCTAGCTTCAATTGATTCATTAATTCAACTATTAGGAATCATTTGCCAAATTACATCGGCGAAATTCATTCAAGACCTACAACGTAACACGTCCAAATCATTTTACAATTCATTAATGAAATACATAGTGAAAGAAATAACACATGAAGAATTCCATGAATCCCCGGAGAAATATTTTCATAATCTGTTAAGCATATGGCTAAACAAAAACGAAGTTGGAGCTCTCTCTTTCTCTCTCTTAAAACTAATTTTCATGTTCTATATGATATACAAATGTAATTTGAAAGCAGATACCATCAATTTACTGACCTGAAACCTGTAGGTGAAGACAGAAATGATTGGATTAAATACAAACCGAGTGATATTACAAATCAATACAAATCTATACTTGTGCGACTCCACATTGAGAACTTTCAACAAAAGTATATACGTCATCGTTGAAGAACTTAAGATGTTTAAAGTAGGACCAGATAAGTATACCGGTGTTATGACAACGAGGTGACGAATTGATGTGTTCGAAATGTTCCAAATTCTCAACGATATATCAAAGTTTAAACGTTACAAATCAAGAAAAGATATCATTACGACAATCGAAAACCGAGTCACTAAACATCGTGAGAATCGTTTGAAACATTGAAACTCATTGATAATGGAACTTACAACAATCTGAAAGTAAAAGGATCACTACTGTCTTTTGAGGGTGTGTGTGTGTGTGTGTTCTACCTAAGCAACACAAACCCAGCTTATAGTGTATATGGTAAACTTACCATATCATAAGTTAGATCAGTGATTAACTGAATTATTAGAACCGATTCGTAGAAAAATGACGGTCCATAGTTTAAGATACACATTTGAGTTTTCCAAAACTAAATTTGGATCAATTGAATATATCAGATATATTAATGGTATCTCTTGATGTTTGCTCATTATTTACGAGTATCCCATCAGAAAAAACTATCGATGTACTACGCAAACAATCTGGATTACTACCTTTGACGAAAAGTGAACTGAGAAAATTACCAGTACGGAGTTGTGGAGATTATTACATTTTCGATTGATATTATGAACTGGTTGATGTTAGACCACCATTGAAAACCTGGAAGCACTGAATGGCCGTTTCATCCTATTGTGGGAGTCCTCAGAAGTGCGCATCCACGATCCCTCTAGCAGGATTCGAAACAGGACGAAAAGGCTGTACAGTGTTTGCACGTTTTCAATGGTGCTCAAACACCAGTCGGTTCAGTAAGAAAATTATCATTACTTCCCATGAAAACAGTTCATTTCCAAATCGAAAGTCAGTAATACAAATAAACAATTATAGTGATCATGAGATCACCGCTGGCGTCTATCTTGATCAATATCATCATCTAGATCATTCTAGAACAAACGAAATTCAAACACGAAATCTAGACGATGAAATACAACTCCATTTATGTCGATGAGTTATACGTTATCTGTCATCATAATTCTCGGCTGCTTTGACACTTCAGTAACTCTCATACAAAATTTACAATGAAATATGAGAGAAATAATCAACTCAACTTTTAAGATCTCAGTTTAAACAGGGAAAACGATGGAACTCTTGAGGAAGGTATGCATGGGAAGAAAACATGAACTGCAGGAACATTTCTTCAACCGTACACCGTTCAAGGAAGTTTATATTTCAGGGAGGATCGATAGGAGTGTCATGATAGCACTGAAAAAGTTTTTCCCGGCTTCTCAGTTGGTTTCGTTACAAAAAACTAAGTGCCCGCTATATCATTCAAAGATAGATCGATACCCTTTCGACGTCAAATCCAATAATTATTATTATTGATGGCTTTATTCAATATTATATTTTGGTACAATACAGAATTCTCGGCACAAGGCATTTCAACAAGTTTCTTTTGCGAAAAAACAAAAAGAAAGAAAAGGAGAAGATGAAAAAAAGATATGAATCTGTACAAATTCTGAATTAGACACATGCTTAAGAATTCAGGTTATTGATTAGTTCAACTCTGATAATCTGTTCGTCACAGAGTATGTTTGCTAAGTAATGTATTATAGAACCTTCATACCTACGCTTGCGTGTATGGACTTTAATGTAAACAAGTAAACAACGTGACTACTCCTATAGCATTTTTCTCCAAAAAACTGTCACCAGCTCAGGAACGTTATAGCACCTTCGGCCGGGAGTTACTAGCCATGTATTTAACCGTTAAACACTTCACCTTCTTACTACAAGGGAGAACCTTCACTATAATGACTGACCACAAACCTTTGCGTTACTCGTTCAATACTTCATACGACCGACATTCACCGCGCGAAACACGACAATTAGAGTACATCTCCCAATTTACAACAGATATCCAGTACGTCAAAGGACACACTAATGTCGTAGTTGACACGTTATCACGAATGGATATAAATACCCTGGTACGTAAGGAGGATATCGATTTGGAGACAATCGCAAAATTGCAAGTAGACGACGCAGAAATAAAAAGCTGCCAGGTGAAGTCTAACCTGATACTTAAACACATACCGATTCCTTTTTCAGACTCATTTATCATCTGTGACACCTCAACAGGCAACAATCGTCCGTTTGTCCCACACGCTTGCCGACGAACAATATTTCAGCAATTGCACGATCTTTCACACCCAGGCATCAGAGCAACGACAAAGCTCATTACTGAACGTTTCGTGTGGCCAAAAATCAATTCGGATGTTAAACGTTGGACACGTAGCCGCCTCCAGTGCCAACGCAGCGAGACGCAGAAACACACCTCCAGTCCAATTGGGAAGTTCCCTATCCCTGACAAACGCTTCCAGCACGCGCACGTAGATTTAGTGGGGTCCCTGCCACCATCAAACTCTTTCACGCACATCCTTACTGCAGTAGACAGGTTTACTAGATGGGCCATAGCCTGCCGCATAAAAGACACGTCGGCAGAAACAGTCGCTTCAGTCGTCCTCGACTGCTGGATATCTAATTATGGAGTACCTTCTATAATCACTACAGATCGTGGTCCCCAATTCCAATCCATCCTATTTCAGGAATTCACTCGACTTCTCCGGGTAAACCACATCGAAACAACAGCTTGTCATCCGGCAGCTAATGGCATGGTCAAAAGATTCCATCGCCAACTAAAAAGCTCACTGATGGCACAAGCGGACTCTTCAAAGTGGGGCGATGCTTTACCGCTCGTACTCCGTGGGATCCGTTCATCTGTAAAGGAAGACATCGGATACACGGCCGCCGAGCTAGTTTACGGCACGACCTTAACGTTACCAGGACAGCTGGTCAATAGTGAACCTACAACATCGGTGGATCCTTCTCATTTTGTAAGCCGCTTACTGCAAACGACGCAGAATATCAAAGCAATATCTCCGTGAGAAAATGACAGCCGAGTACAACTCGATAAACATCCGGAAACTTGCAAATATGTTTGTGTTCGAGTAGACGCTGTGAAAAAGCCACTTGACACCACCATATGAAGGTCCTTATAAAGTAATGGAACGCACCCACAAATACTTCATTATCAACAAAAATGGAAACAAGGAGACCGTTTCCATAGACAGCGTAAAATAAGCTTTCTACGAAGCTCCTCAAAACAAAGAAGACAACTCTGCGAATAAACAATCCTTCCTATCAATTGATGAGAAACAAGAGGAGGAGGAAAGACTCAGAACTACACCTTCCTGTTTAACACGTTCTCGGAGACTGATCAAAAAACCCAAGCGTTATATACATTTCGCCGTATGAATAGCAAAAACAATCAACGGAAACAATGATCGAGGTCCTACACTACCAGGTTCACCCAAAAAAATTTCAACAACCTGTACAGATTTATCGAACATTCATAATTGTGGATTTACGATACCAGACCCAATCAGAACACGCGGCAACTTAGTGAATTTAAGTAAAGTCCATATTTTTACGTTGTATTAATAACTATTAACATTGATATTTACTCTTCGTAACTTGGTTAACATTTGTTTGCGTTCATATTTGTCTTGTAGATCACCAACGTAGATGATCTATGTCGAAATGATTGGAGGCCTACTCGAGTTAGACGTGAATAGTGTGACGAACCAACTAACGTCGAAGTCACACCTCGTGGTCAGCACCTTACGTGGACTACCCCCATTGACGTAACAAGGTACTATAGATGCTTTGAAGACTGTACAACACAAAGGACGTTATTACAGAAATATATTAGTTAAAGTAGATACAAGCCAAAGTAAGACCACTGCCGCATGGGCCAGTCCATGACATACAATTAACTAATGCGCGTCGGTTGTACATGACCTTGGCAGGGAGCGACGATCTGTTCGACATTCAGTGATCCAACTGCCGGATGATTTGGCTGGGGCTCAGTGACATTTCACTGGCCCTACAATACTCCCCCACCAGATTCAGCGGCCGTTTGAATCGGTACCAAACATGTTGGGAGCAGTCGCGCGCCGGAGAGTGCCAAACGAATATTATAAATTCTCCAGGTATTGCTTATCTGTAAAACAAATGGAAAGGAGGCGGCAGAAACTGGTCGGGAAACAGCGAGTCATAATATGTTAGTAGGTCGTTACTTACTTACACCTGTTACTCCTCGTGAAGGAGCATAGGTCGCTCACCAGCATTCTCCATCCAACCCTGTCCTGGGCAATCCTTTCCAGCTCCTTCCAGTTGTAATTCATCCTTTTCATATCTGCTTCTATTATCCGACGTAATGTGTTCTTTGGCCTTCCTCTTTTCCGCTTCCCTTCAGGATTCCAAGTTAGAGCTTGCCTCGTGATGCAGTTTGACGATTTGCGTAATGTATGTCCTATCCATTTCCATCGTCTTTTCCTAATTTCCTCTTCAGCTGGAAGTTGGTTTGTTCTCTCCCACAGAAGGCTATTGCTGATGGTATCCGGCCAATGGATGTTGAGTATCTTGCGTAGACAGCTATTTATAAATACTTGTACTTTCTTGATTGTGGTTGTTGTAGTTCTCCAAGTTTCAGCTCCATACAGTAGAATTGCCTTGACGTTCGTATTGAAGATTCTCACTTTGATATTGGTTGAGAGTTGTTTTGAGTTCCATATGTTCTTCAATTGTAGGAATGCGGCCCTTGCTTTGCCAATCCTCGCCTTTACGTCTGCATCTGAACCTCCATGTCTATCGACGATGCTTCCCAGATATGTGAAGGATTCTACATCTTCCAGAGTTTCGCCATCAAGGGTGATTGGATTGCTGTTCTCCGCTTTGAATTTGAGGACCTTGGTTTTCCCTTTGTGTATGCTGAGGCCTACTGATGCAGAGACTGCTGCTACATTGGCTGTCTTTATCTGAATCTGTTCACGTGTACGTGATAGGAGGGCTAGGTCATCTGCGAAGTCCAGATCGTCTAATTGGTTCTGAGCTGTCCATTGTATTCCGTTTTTTCCTTCAGATGTCGAGGTCTTCATAATCCAGTCGACCACCAGAAGAAAGAGGAAGGGAGAGAGTAAACAGCCTTGTCTGACTCCGGTCCTTACTTGGAATGCATCTGTCAGCTGTCCTCCATGCACTACTTTGCACTGTAGTCCGTCGTATGAGTTCCGGATAATATTGACAATCTTCTCAGGAACTCCGTAGTGTCGAAGAAGTTTCCATAATGTCCTCCTATCTACACTGTCGAATGCCTTTTCATAATCAATGAAGTTGATGTATAGTGACGAGTTCCACTCAACTGATTGTTCGACGATGATCCGTAGTGTTGCAATTTGGTCTGTGCACGACCGATCCTTTCGGAATCCAGCTTGTTGATCTCGAAGTTGGGCATCTACTGCATCCTTCATCCGGTTCAGCAACACCCTGTTGAAGACTTTCCCTGGTATTGACAGTAGTGTAATGCCTCTGTAGTTTTCACATTTGCTCAGATCTCCTTTCTTTGGAATCTTGATGAGGTGTCCTTTCCAGTCCATTGGCACTTGTTCCTCCTCCCAAATCTTTTTGAATAGAGGGTAAAGCATGCTTGTGGTTACTTCGACGTCTGATTTCAGTGCTTCAGCTGGTATGTTGTCGGGTCCTGCTGCTTTCCCGTTCTTGATTTGTCTGACGGCCATTCTAATTTCTTCCGTCGTTGGTGGGTTGACATCTATAGGAAGATCTGTGTGTGCTGCTTCGATGTTCGGTGGATTCATTGGAGCCGGCCTATTCAGGAGTTCCTCGAAGTATTCTACCCATCTGTTTCGCTGTTGTTGAATTTCAGTGATTGGCTTGCCTTCTTTGTCTTTGACCGGCCTCTCTGGTTTACTGTATTTCCCTGATAGTTTCTTCGTTGTATCGTAGAGCTGTTTCATATTTCCTTCTCTAGCAGCTTTTTCTGCCGTCGTTGCTAATTCTTCCACGTATTTCTTCCTGTCGGCTCTAATGCTCCTCTTCACTTGCTTGTTTGCTTCTATGTATTCAGCTTGTGCTTGGACTTTCTCTGCTCGTGTTCGGCTGTTGTTAATTGCTGTCTTCTTGTTCTTCCTTTCTTTGATCTTGTCCAGTGTTTCTATAGAGATCCATTCCTTATGATGGTGTTTCTTTAGGCCCAGAACCTCTTGACACGTTGAAGTCAATGTTTCTTTGATGCCTTTCCAGTTGTCCTCCATGGTAGTTTCTTCTTCCTTCAGTAGATCTTGAAAGGCTTGGAATCTGTTGTTGAGAGCTATCTTGAATTCATTGAGTTTGTCAGTATCTCGAAGGAAGGCTGTATTGAACCTTTGTATTGCTGTTTGTCCACTTGTCCAGTTCTTTTTTAGCTTCAGTTTTAAATTGGCTACAACTAGGTGGTGATCTGAAGCTATGTCAGCTCCTCTCCTAGTTTTCACATCTTCCATTGTCCTTCGGAATTTTTTTGATGCAAATATGGTCTATCTGGTTCTCTGTAGTGTGGTCCGGTGAGATCCATGTAGCCTTGTGTATACGTTTGTGTGGAAATATTGTGCCTCCTATGACTAATTTGTTGAATGCACACAAATTTGCAAATCTTTCTCCATTTTCGTTCCTCTCTCCCAGTCCATGTCGTCCCATAATATCTTCATATCCAGTGTTGTCTATTCCGACCTTGGCATTTAGATCTCCCATCAGAATGGTGAGGTCCTTTCTTGAGCATTTCTCTATGATTGACTGCAGCCGCTCGTAGAATTGATCTTTAATGTCGTCGTTGCTATCATTGGTGGGTGCATAACATTGGATAATATTCATTAAGATCCCCTCCTTCTTTGTTTTGAATGATGCTTTGATGATTCTGGATCCGTGGGATTCCCATCCTACAAGTGCATTTCGTGCTACTTTGGACAGCATTAGAGCAACTCCCTGTGTGTGTGGAGCATTTTCCTCTTCGTGACCGGAGTATAGCAGCATCTCTCCCGTAGCTAGCCTTTTCTGTCCAGCTTGGGTCCAGTGGGTTTCGCTGATTCCCAGTACTGCCAAGTTGTATCTCCTCATTTCCGTTGCTATTTGGCTGGTCTTCCCGGTTTCCCACATTGTTCTAACGTTCCATGTACCTATAAAAATTTTTGCTCTGGTTGTTAGAAGGGGCATCGGCCTCGTGGCCTCCGAAGGAATTCGGCTTTCACCATGAAGCGTCATAATTCTTCTAAATGAAGACCTTCTAACTCTCAGGGCAGAGTTAAAATGGTTTGAATTATTTTTTCTGGTAAGCGTTTTTTAGCGAGTTAGTTTTCTACGGGATGGGGACGCTAACCCCATGCCCAACCCTCCTCCTTTACCCGGGCCTGGGACCGTCAGTAACTCTAGAAGAGCTACAGGCGGAGTTAGTAGGTCGTTGCTTAAACGTAAATTGATTAACCATAGAAATAATGAAAAGAACAAAACGTTTTATTGTTCTATCAAGTCGCGCTGAAATATATAGCCTTGACAAGTAATTCAGTTCCTCCGATGACAAACGTTAAGTCTGCCGCAAGAGTAATGATGCTATAGCGATAGTAGGATAAGTGTATTATCAATCGATATCCATATTTGTACTGTCATTAGTTTAAAGTTGTAAGTCGGGCAGTGTCGTTGACAGCCATTAATTAGTGTCGAATTCTAGTTATATCTATATCTAACAGACTAACCGTAAGTACAGAAGTATAACAGTGAAGAGTGGTCGTTATTTCGTTGTGCGAAGCTATTGACCAACTTGTAGTCACAGTTTGAAAAGTCGATGACTGCTGTTACAGTCAGTAAGGGTTGAAGGCTACAAATCCACAGCAAAGGTGGCACGATGAAGTCTCTAAAAGATGATAAACGGTGAATGCTGCGTGTTTGTTCGGTTAGTGAACAGAAAAATATCGAAAAGAACATAAGAAACCAAGAGTGTCACTCTGGACTCATGTCAATGATACCCGTGAAAAACTCTGTCAGTGTTGGGATAGAGGCGACAATATCGTTTTCAGTTTGCAGGAGATTCGCTCGACTGCATAAACTGATGATTCGCGCGAATGATATTGTCGTCAGACCACCAATTGAACTGGACAGGTTGTAAATCGTCGAGTAGTTGAACAGCCGATTGATGTACCGGAATCATCTGTTAAATAACAGCCACGAGGAAACAATACTTCATAAAATGAAGTACGACATCGAAGTAGAACAACTACAATAGTTCAGATGTGTTACAATGTCAAGTCTAAATAACATCGTTCTTACGTATATTGACAGTTGCACTGAACGTTCGCTTAGGTATGATTAGCGTAACAGTTGGATGTGTGAATAAAAACATATACGAAACTATGGTTGGGTTCGTGGAGAATTTTCGAGGACGTTTAGATATTTTCCAAACCCGTATCGCATGTAAATAAACCGAAAATAGAATTAAAATGCCTGTCGTGTAATAAGGAAATCGAGCCATGATTTACCGTGTGAATTATTAGCAAATACAAGGGGTATAATAAACATTAATTAAAATGGTAACCACCAATGTAACTAAGGTTTAGAGGGTCCAGGTAACGTGGCCATTTCGTAAAAGGCTGATACAAAGAGCTTATTACCTAGCGTTAAGTGACATATTAAGTACGACAACATGTGTACTTGGGACATGGACTAAGCGTGCTCGTGTACATGCAATATGTTTTACCACAGTATGTCGACTAACGAGTCATAAATGTACATGATTTCGACTAAAACTTGACGGCAGTGACAGAATATATGACTAGTTTACATGAAAGCAACTACGAAATGTTATCACGCATCATAAATATAGTACGAAATAATCTAATGAAATTATGAAACTCGCCTGGGTTACCCTTGCCTTTAAGTAATGAAGTAGGCAGTAGTTTGAATCTGGATTATGTACGAGGTACTGTTGATTAAATTTTTCGATTAACACAGCGTTGTAGACGTGAATTTCTAGCATTCGTATCCTCTGTTTGGCCATGGAACTCAGCAATTGGAAATTAGGCAGGCAGTGGTAAAAAAGCAGAACATTCTAGTGGATAGTGGTTAAGCAGAAAGATGAATTTATAGTCGATAGTTAATCTTGTCTTATTTATACCAGTGGATAAGGTACAAAGAGATATGCGTTCGTGTTGCCTTGTGGCTATACTCACGAGTGGTTGGTATTTTAACAGACATATTACACAGGAGCATTTACATGCTGCTAATGCTTGTTAAAGAACCACGATAGCCGATTATAATCGTAGTTGATTGGTTAGTTTTGTCGATTGAACGAATTATTTAGGTTTAAATGCTAATCAACATTGACATGAAGCAACGAAAGTTCACAGTAACAGATTAACATAGGCGATGATAAAAATGAAAAAGAATAAGTATAGAATACAATAATAAAGATTATAGTGATAGGTTGCGTTATTCGAAGTCTTGCTCACCAGTGTAGATCACCAACGTAGATGATCTATGTCGAAATGATTGGAGGCCTACTCGAGTTAGACGTGAATAGTGTGACGAACCAACTAACGTCGAAGTCACACCTCGTGGTCAGCACCTTACGTGGACTACCCCCATTGACGTAACAAGGTACTATAGATGCTTTGAAGACTGTACAACACAAAGGACGTTATTACAGAAATATATTAGTTAAAGTAGATACAAGCCAAAGTAAGACCACTGCCGCATGGGCCAGTCCATGACATACAATTAACTAATGCGCGTCGGTTGTACATGACCTTGGCAGGGAGCGACGATCTGTTCGACATTCAGTGATCCAACTGCCGGATGATTTGGCTGGGGCTCAGTGACATTTCACTGGCCCTACAATACTCCCCACCAGATTCAGCGGCCGTTTGAATCGGTACCAAACATGTTGGGAGCAGTCGCGCGCCGGAGAGTGCCAAACGAATATTATAAATTCTCCAGGTATTGCTTATCTGTAAAACAAATGGAAAGGAGGCGGCAGAAACTGGTCGGGAAACAGCGAGTCATAATATGTTAGTAGGTCGTTGCTTAAACGTAAATTGATTAACCATAGAAATAATGAAAAGAACAAAACGTTTTATTGTTCTATCAAGTCGCGCTGAAATATATAGCCTTGACAAGTAATTCAGTTCCTCCGATGACAAACGTTAAGTCTGCCGCAAGAGTAATGATGCTATAGCGATAGTAGGATAAGTGTATTATCAATCGATATCCATATTTGTACTGTCATTAGTTTAAAGTTGTAAGTCGGGCAGTGTCGTTGACAGCCATTAATTAGTGTCGAATTCTAGTTATATCTATATCTAACAGACTAACCGTAAGTACAGAAGTATAACAGTGAAGAGTGGTCGTTATTTCGTTGTGCGAAGCTATTGACCAACTTGTAGTCACAGTTTGAAAAGTCGATGACTGCTGTTACAGTCAGTAAGGGTTGAAGGCTACAAATCCACAGCAAAGGTGGCACGATGAAGTCTCTAAAAGATGATAAACGGTGAATGCTGCGTGTTTGTTCGGTTAGTGAACAGAAAAATATCGAAAAGAACATAAGAAACCAAGAGTGTCACTCTGGACTCATGTCAATGATACCCGTGAAAAACTCTGTCAGTGTTGGGATAGAGGCGACAATATCGTTTTCAGTTTGCAGGAGATTCGCTCGACTGCATAAACTGATGATTCGCGCGAATGATATTGTCGTCAGACCACCAATTGAACTGGACAGGTTGTAAATCGTCGAGTAGTTGAACAGCCGATTGATGTACCGGAATCATCTGTTAAATAACAGCCACGAGGAAACAATACTTCATAAAATGAAGTACGACATCGAAGTAGAACAACTACAATAGTTCAGATGTGTTACAATGTCAAGTCTAAATAACATCGTTCTTACGTATATTGACAGTTGCACTGAACGTTCGCTTAGGTATGATTAGCGTAACAGTTGGATGTGTGAATAAAAACATATACGAAACTATGGTTGGGTTCGTGGAGAATTTTCGAGGACGTTTAGATATTTTCCAAACCCGTATCGCATGTAAATAAACCGAAAATAGAATTAAAATGACTGTCGTGTAATAAGGAAATCGAGCCATGATTTACCGTGTGAATTATTAGCAAATACAAGGGGTATAATAAACATTAATTAAAATGGTAACCACCAATGTAACTAAGGTTTAGAGGGTCCAGGTAACGTGGCCATTTCGTAAAAGGCTGATACAAAGAGCTTATTACCTAGCGTTAAGTGACATATTAAGTACGACAACATGTGTACTTGGGACATGGACTAAGCGTGCTCGTGTACATGCAATATGTTTTACCACAGTATGTCGACTAACGAGTCATAAATGTACATGATTTCGACTAAAACTTGACGGCAGTGACAGAATATATGACTAGTTTACATGAAAGCAACTACGAAATGTTATCACGCATCATAAATATAGTACGAAATAATCTAATGAAATTATGAAACTCGCCTGGGTTACCCTTGCCTTTAAGTAATGAAGTAGGCAGTAGTTTGAATCTGGATTATGTACGAGGTACTGTTGATTAAATTTTTCGATTAACACAGCGTTGTAGACGTGAATTTCTAGCATTCGTATCCTCTGTTTGGCCATGGAACTCAGCAATTGGAAATTAGGCAGGCAGTGGTAAAAAAAAGCAGAACATTCTAGTGGATAGTGGTTAAGCAGAAAGATGAATTTATAGTCGATAGTTAATCTTGTCTTATTTATACCAGTGGATAAGGTACAAAGAGATATGCGTTCGTGTTGCCTTGTGGCTATACTCACGAGTGGTTGATATTTTAACAGACATATTACACAGGAGCATTTACATGCTGCTAATGCTTGTTAAAGAACCACGATAGCCGATTATAATCGTAGTTGATTGGTTAGTTTTGTCGATTGAACGAATTATTTAGGTTTAAATGCTAATCAACATTGACATGAAGCAACGAAAGTTCACAGTAACAGATTAACATAGGCGATGATAAAAATGAAAAAGAATAAGTATAGAATACAATAATAAAGATTATAGTGATAGGTTGCGTTATTCGAAGTCTTGCTCACCAGTGTAGATCACCAACGTAGATGATCTATGTCGAAATGATTGGAGGCCTACTCGAGTTAGACGTGAATAGTGTGACGAACCAACTAACGTCGAAGTCACACCTCGTGGTCAGCACCTTACGTGGACTACCCCCATTGACGTAACAAGGTACTATAGATGCTTTGAAGACTGTACAACACAAAGGACGTTATTACAGAAATATATTAGTTAAAGTAGATACAAGCCAAAGTAAGACCACTGCCGCATGGGCCAGTCCATGACATACAATTAACTAATGCGCGTCGGTTGTACATGACCTTGGCAGGGAGCGACGATCTGTTCGACATTCAGTGATCCAACTGCCGGATGATTTGGCTGGGGCTCAGTGACATTTCACTGGCCCTACAATACTCCCCACCAGATTCAGCGGCCGTTTGAATCGGTACCAAACATGTTGGGAGCAGTCGCGCGCCGGAGAGTGCCAAACGAATATTATAAATTCTCCAGGTATTGCTTATCTGTAAAACAAATGGAAAGGAGGCGGCAGAAACTGGTCGGGAAACAGCGAGTCATAATATGTTAGTAGGTCGTTGCTTAAACGTAAATTGATTAACCATAGAAATAATGAAAAGAACAAAACGTTTTATTGTTCTATCAAGTCGCGCTGAAATATATAGCCTTGACAAGTAATTCAGTTCCTCCGATGACAAACGTTAAGTCTGCCGCAAGAGTAATGATGCTATAGCGATAGTAGGATAAGTGTATTATCAATCGATATCCATATTTGTACTGTCATTAGTTTAAAGTTGTAAGTCGGGCAGTGTCGTTGACAGCCATTAATTAGTGTCGAATTCTAGTTATATCTATATCTAACAGACTAACCGTAAGTACAGAAGTATAACAGTGAAGAGTGGTCGTTATTTCGTTGTGCGAAGCTATTGACCAACTTGTAGTCACAGTTTGAAAAGTCGATGACTGCTGTTACAGTCAGTAAGGGTTGAAGGCTACAAATCCACAGCAAAGGTGGCACGATGAAGTCTCTAAAAGATGATAAACGGTGAATGCTGCGTGTTTGTTCGGTTAGTGAACAGAAAAATATCGAAAAGAACATAAGAAACCAAGAGTGTCACTCTGGACTCATGTCAATGATACCCGTGAAAAACTCTGTCAGTGTTGGGATAGAGGCGACAATATCGTTTTCAGTTTGCAGGAGATTCGCTCGACTGCATAAACTGATGATTCGCGCGAATGATATTGTCGTCAGACCACCAATTGAACTGGACAGGTTGTAAATCGTCGAGTAGTTGAACAGCCGATTGATGTACCGGAATCATCTGTTAAATAACAGCCACGAGGAAACAATACTTCATAAAATGAAGTACGACATCGAAGTAGAACAACTACAATAGTTCAGATGTGTTACAATGTCAAGTCTAAATAACATCGTTCTTATGTATATTGACAGTTGCACTGAACGTTCGCTTAGGTATGATTAGCGTAACAGTTGGATGTGTGAATAAAAACATATACGAAACTATGGTTGGGGTCGTGGAGAATTTTCGAGGACGTTTAGATATTTTCCAAACCCGTATCGCATGTAAATAAACCGAAAATAGAATTAAAATGACTGTCGTGTAATAAGGAAATCGAGCCATGATTTACCGTGTGAATTATTAGCAAATACAAGGGGTATAATAAACATTAATTAAAATGGTAACCACCAATGTAACTAAGGTTTAGAGGGTCCAGGTAACGTGGCCATTTCGTAAAAGGCTGATACAAAGAGCTTATTACCTAGCGTTAAGTGACATATTAAGTACGACAACATGTGTACTTGGGACATGGACTAAGCGTGCTCGTGTACATGCAATATGTTTTACCACAGTATGTCGACTAACGAGTCATAAATGTACATGATTTCGACTAAAACTTGACGGCAGTGACAGAATATATGACTAGTTTACATGAAAGCAACTACGAAATGTTATCACGCATCATAAATATAGTACGAAATAATCTAATGAAATTATGAAACTCGCCTGGGTTACCCTTGCCTTTAAGTAATGAAGTAGGCAGTAGTTTGAATCTGGATTATGTACGAGGTACTGTTGATTAAATTTTTCGATTAACACAGCGTTGTAGACGTGAATTTCTAGCATTCGTATCCTCTGTTTGGCCATGGAACTCAGCAATTGGAAATTAGGCAGGCAGTGGTAAAAAAGCAGAACATTCTAGTGGATAGTGGTTAAGCAGAAAGATGAATTTATAGTCGATAGTTAATCTTGTCTTATTTATACCAGTGGATAAGGTACAAAGAGATATGCGTTCGTGTTGCCTTGTGGCTATACTCACGAGTGGTTGATATTTTAACAGACATATTACACAGGAGCATTTACATGCTGCTAATGCTTGTTAAAGAACCACGATAGCCGATTATAATCGTAGTTGATTGGTTAGTTTTGTCGATTGAACGAATTATTTAGGTTTAAATGCTAATCAACATTGACATGAAGCAACGAAAGTTCACAGTAACAGATTAACATAGGCGATGATAAAAATGAAAAAGAATAAGTATAGAATACAATAATAAAGATTATAGTGATAGGTTGCGTTATTCGAAGTCTTGCTCACCAGTGTAGATCACCAACGTAGATGATCTATGTCGAAATGATTGGAGGCCTACTCGAGTTAGACGTGAATAGTGTGACGAACCAACTAACGTCGAAGTCACACCTCGTGGTCAGCACCTTACGTGGACTACCCCATTGACGTAACAAGGTACTATAGATGCTTTGAAGACTGTACAACACAAAGGACGTTATTACAGAAATATATTAGTTAAAGTAGATACAAGCCAAAGTAAGACCACTGCCGCATGGGCCAGTCCATGACATACAATTAACTAATGCGCGTCGGTTGTACATGACCTTGGCAGGGAGCGACGATCTGTTCGACATTCAGTGATCCAACTGCCGGATGATTTGGCTGGGGCTCAGTGACATTTCACTGGCCCTACAATACTCCCCACCAGATTCAGCGGCCGTTTGAATCGGTACCAAACATGTTGGGAGCAGTCGCGCGCCGGAGAGTGCCAAACGAATATTATAAATTCTCCAGGTATTGCTTATCTGTAAAACAAATGGAAAGGAGGCGGCAGAAACTGGTCGGGAAACAGCGAGTCATAATATGTTAGTAGGTCGTTGCTTAAACGTAAATTGATTAACCATAGAAATAATGAAAAGAACAAAACGTTTTATTGTTCTATCAAGTCGCGCTGAAATATATAGCCTTGACAAGTAATTCAGTTCCTCCGATGACAAACGTTAAGTCTGCCGCAAGAGTAATGATGCTATAGCGATAGTAGGATAAGTGTATTATCAATCGATATCCATATTTGTACTGTCATTAGTTTAAAGTTGTAAGTCGGGCAGTGTCGTTGACAGCCATTAATTAGTGTCGAATTCTAGTTATATCTATATCTAACAGACTAACCGTAAGTACAGAAGTATAACAGTGAAGAGTGGTCGTTATTTCGTTGTGCGAAGCTATTGACCAACTTGTAGTCACAGTTTGAAAAGTCGATGACTGCTGTTACAGTCAGTAAGGGTTGAAGGCTACAAATCCACAGCAAAGGTGGCACGATGAAGTCTCTAAAAGATGATAAACGGTGAATGCTGCGTGTTTGTTCGGTTAGTGAACAGAAAAATATCGAAAAGAACATAAGAAACCAAGAGTGTCACTCTGGACTCATGTCAATGATACCCGTGAAAAACTCTGTCAGTGTTGGGATAGAGGCGACAATATCGTTTTCAGTTTGCAGGAGATTCGCTCGACTGCATAAACTGATGATTCGCGCGAATGATATTGTCGTCAGACCACCAATTGAACTGGACAGGTTGTAAATCGTCGAGTAGTTGAACAGCCGATTGATGTACCGGAATCATCTGTTAAATAACAGCCACGAGGAAACAATACTTCATAAAATGAAGTACGACATCGAAGTAGAACAACTACAATAGTTCAGATGTGTTACAATGTCAAGTCTAAATAACATCGTTCTTACGTATATTGACAGTTGCACTGAACGTTCGCTTAGGTATGATTAGCGTAACAGTTGGATGTGTGAATAAAAACATATACGAAACTATGGTTGGGTTCGTGGAGAATTTTCGAGGACGTTTAGATATTTTCCAAACCCGTATCGCATGTAAATAAACCGAAAATAGAATTAAAATGACTGTCGTGTAATAAGGAAATCGAGCCATGATTTACCGTGTGAATTATTAGCAAATACAAGGGGTATAATAAACATTAATTAAAATGGTAACCACCAATGTAACTAAGGTTTAGAGGGTCCAGGTAACGTGGCCATTTCGTAAAAGGCTGATACAAAGAGCTTATTACCTAGCGTTAAGTGACATATTAAGTACGACAACATGTGTACTTGGGACATGGACTAAGCGTGCTCGTGTACATGCAATATGTTTTACCACAGTATGTCGACTAACGAGTCATAAATGTACATGATTTCGACTAAAACTTGACGGCAGTGACAGAATATATGACTAGTTTACATGAAAGCAACTACGAAATGTTATCACGCATCATAAATATAGTACGAAATAATCTAATGAAATTATGAAACTCGCCTGGGTTACCCTTGCCTTTAAGTAATGAAGTAGGCAGTAGTTTGAATCTGGATTATGTACGAGGTACTGTTGATTAAATTTTTCGATTAACACAGCGTTGTAGACGTGAATTTCTAGCATTCGTATCCTCTGTTTGGCCATGGAACTCAGCAATTGGAAATTAGGCAGGCAGTGGTAAAAAAGCAGAACATTCTAGTGGATAGTGGTTAAGCAGAAAGATGAATTTATAGTCGATAGTTAATCTTGTCTTATTTATACCAGTGGATAAGGTACAAAGAGATATGCGTTCGTGTTGCCTTGTGGCTATACTCACGAGTGGTTGATATTTTAACAGACATATTACACAGGAGCATTTACATGCTGCTAATGCTTGTTAAAGAACCACGATAGCCGATTATAATCGTAGTTGATTGGTTAGTTTTGTCGATTGAACGAATTATTTAGGTTTAAATGCTAATCAACATTGACATGAAGCAACGAAAGTTCACAGTAACAGATTAACATAGGCGATGATAAAAATGAAAAAGAATAAGTATAGAATACAATAATAAAGATTATAGTGATAGGTTGCGTTATTCGAAGTCTTGCTCACCAGTGTAGATCACCAACGTAGATGATCTATGTCGAAATGATTGGAGGCCTACTCGAGTTAGACGTGAATAGTGTGACGAACCAACTAACGTCGAAGTCACACCTCGTGGTCAGCACCTTACGTGGACTACCCCCATTGACGTAACAAGGTACTATAGATGCTTTGAAGACTGTACAACACAAAGGACGTTATTACAGAAATATATTAGTTAAAGTAGATACAAGCCAAAGTAAGACCACTGCCGCATGGGCCAGTCCATGACATACAATTAACTAATGCGCGTCGGTTGTACATGACCTTGGCAGGGAGCGACGATCTGTTCGACATTCAGTGATCCAACTGCCGGATGATTTGGCTGGGGCTCAGTGACATTTCACTGGCCCTACAATACTCCCCACCAGATTCAGCGGCCGTTTGAATCGGTACCAAACATGTTGGGAGCAGTCGCGCGCCGGAGAGTGCCAAACGAATATTATAAATTCTCCAGGTATTGCTTATCTGTAAAACAAATGGAAAGGAGGCGGCAGAAACTGGTCGGGAAACAGCGAGTCATAATATGTTAGTAGGTCGTTGCTTAAACGTAAATTGATTAACCATAGAAATAATGAAAAGAACAAAACGTTTTATTGTTCTATCAAGTCGCGCTGAAATATATAGCCTTGACAAGTAATTCAGTTCCTCCGATGACAAACGTTAAGTCTGCCGCAAGAGTAATGATGCTATAGCGATAGTAGGATAAGTGTATTATCAATCGATATCCATATTTGTACTGTCATTAGTTTAAAGTTGTAAGTCGGGCAGTGTCGTTGACAGCCATTAATTAGTGTCGAATTCTAGTTATATCTATATCTAACAGACTAACCGTAAGTACAGAAGTATAACAGTGAAGAGTGGTCGTTATTTCGTTGTGCGAAGCTATTGACCAACTTGTAGTCACAGTTTGAAAAGTCGATGACTGCTGTTACAGTCAGTAAGGGTTGAAGGCTACAAATCCACAGCAAAGGTGGCACGATGAAGTCTCTAAAAGATGATAAACGGTGAATGCTGCGTGTTTGTTCGGTTAGTGAACAGAAAAATATCGAAAAGAACATAAGAAACCAAGAGTGTCACTCTGGACTCATGTCAATGATACCCGTGAAAAACTCTGTCAGTGTTGGGATAGAGGCGACAATATCGTTTTCAGTTTGCAGGAGATTCGCTCGACTGCATAAACTGATGATTCGCGCGAATGATATTGTCGTCAGACCACCAATTGAACTGGACAGGTTGTAAATCGTCGAGTAGTTGAACAGCCGATTGATGTACCGGAATCATCTGTTAAATAACAGCCACGAGGAAACAATACTTCATAAAATGAAGTACGACATCGAAGTAGAACAACTACAATAGTTCAGATGTGTTACAATGTCAAGTCTAAATAACATCGTTCTTACGTATATTGACAGTTGCACTGAACGTTCGCTTAGGTATGATTAGCGTAACAGTTGGATGTGTGAATAAAAACATATACGAAACTATGGTTGGGTTCGTGGAGAATTTTCGAGGACGTTTAGATATTTTCCAAACCCGTATCGCATGTAAATAAACCGAAAATAGAATTAAAATGACTGTCGTGTAATAAGGAAATCGAGCCATGATTTACCGTGTGAATTATTAGCAAATACAAGGGGTATAATAAACATTAATTAAAATGGTAACCACCAATGTAACTAAGGTTTAGAGGGTCCAGGTAACGTGGCCATTTCGTAAAAGGCTGATACAAAGAGCTTATTACCTAGCGTTAAGTGACATATTAAGTACGACAACATGTGTACTTGGGACATGGACTAAGCGTGCTCGTGTACATGCAATATGTTTTACCACAGTATGTCGACTAACGAGTCATAAATGTACATGATTTCGACTAAAACTTGACGGCAGTGACAGAATATATGACTAGTTTACATGAAAGCAACTACGAAATGTTATCACGCATCATAAATATAGTACGAAATAATCTAATGAAATTATGAAACTCGCCTGGGTTACCCTTGCCTTTAAGTAATGAAGTAGGCAGTAGTTTGAATCTGGATTATGTACGAGGTACTGTTGATTAAATTTTTCGATTAACACAGCGTTGTAGACGTGAATTTCTAGCATTCGTATCCTCTGTTTGGCCATGGAACTCAGCAATTGGAAATTAGGCAGGCAGTGGTAAAAAAGCAGAACATTCTAGTGGATAGTGGTTAAGCAGAAAGATGAATTTATAGTCGATAGTTAATCTTGTCTTATTTATACCAGTGGATAAGGTACAAAGAGATATGCGTTCGTGTTGCCTTGTGGCTATACTCACGAGTGGTTGATATTTTAACAGACATATTACACAGGAGCATTTACATGCTGCTAATGCTTGTTAAAGAACCACGATAGCCGATTATAATCGTAGTTGATTGGTTAGTTCTGTCGATTGAACGAATTATTTAGGTTTAAATGCTAATCAACATTGACATGAAGCAACGAAAGTTCACAGTAACAGATTAACATAGGCGATGATAAAAATGAAAAAGAATAAGTATAGAATACAATAATAAAGATTATAGTGATAGGTTGCGTTATTCGAAGTCTTGCTCACCAGTGTAGATCACCAACGTAGATGATCTATGTCGAAATGATTGGAGGCCTACTCGAGTTAGACGTGAATAGTGTGACGAACCAACTAACGTCGAAGTCACACCTCGTGGTCAGCACCTTACGTGGACTACCCCCATTGACGTAACAAGGTACTATAGATGCTTTGAAGACTGTACAACACAAAGGACGTTATTACAGAAATATATTAGTTAAAGTAGATACAAGCCAAAGTAAGACCACTGCCGCATGGGCCAGTCCATGACATACAATTAACTAATGCGCGTCGGTTGTACATGACCTTGGCAGGGAGCGACGATCTGTTCGACATTCAGTGATCCAACTGCCGGATGATTTGGCTGGGGCTCAGTGACATTTCACTGGCCCTACAATACTCCCCACCAGATTCAGCGGCCGTTTGAATCGGTACCAAACATGTTGGGAGCAGTCGCGCGCCGGAGAGTGCCAAACGAATATTATAAATTCTCCAGGTATTGCTTATCTGTAAAACAAATGGAAAGGAGGCGGCAGAAACTGGTCGGGAAACAGCGAGTCATAATATGTTAGTAGGTCGTTGCTTAAACGTAAATTGATTAACCATAGAAATAATGAAAAGAACAAAACGTTTTATTGTTCTATCAAGTCGCGCTGAAATATATAGCCTTGACAAGTAATTCAGTTCCTCCGATGACAAACGTTAAGTCTGCCGCAAGAGTAATGATGCTATAGCGATAGTAGGATAAGTGTATTATCAATCGATATCCATATTTGTACTGTCATTAGTTTAAAGTTGTAAGTCGGGCAGTGTCGTTGACAGCCATTAATTAGTGTCGAATTCTAGTTATATCTATATCTAACAGACTAACCGTAAGTACAGAAGTATAACAGTGAAGAGTGGTCGTTATTTCGTTGTGCGAAGCTATTGACCAACTTGTAGTCACAGTTTGAAAAGTCGATGACTGCTGTTACAGTCAGTAAGGGTTGAAGGCTACAAATCCACAGCAAAGGTGGCACGATGAAGTCTCTAAAAGATGATAAACGGTGAATGCTGCGTGTTTGTTCGGTTAGTGAACAGAAAAATATCGAAAAGAACATAAGAAACCAAGAGTGTCACTCTGGACTCATGTCAATGATACCCGTGAAAAACTCTGTCAGTGTTGGGATAGAGGCGACAATATCGTTTTCAGTTTGCAGGAGATTCGCTCGACTGCATAAACTGATGATTCGCGCGAATGATATTGTCGTCAGACCACCAATTGAACTGGACAGGTTGTAAATCGTCGAGTAGTTGAACAGCCGATTGATGTACCGGAATCATCTGTTAAATAACAGCCACGAGGAAACAATACTTCATAAAATGAAGTACGACATCGAAGTAGAACAACTACAATAGTTCAGATGTGTTACAATGTCAAGTCTAAATAACATCGTTCTTACGTATATTGACAGTTGCACTGAACGTTCGCTTAGGTATGATTAGCGTAACAGTTGGATGTGTGAATAAAAACATATACGAAACTATGGTTGGGTTCGTGGAGAATTTTCGAGGACGTTTAGATATTTTCCAAACCCGTATCGCATGTAAATAAACCGAAAATAGAATTAAAATGACTGTCGTGTAATAAGGAAATCGAGCCATGATTTACCGTGTGAATTATTAGCAAATACAAGGGGTATAATAAACATTAATTAAAATGGTAACCACCAATGTAACTAAGGTTTAGAGGGTCCAGGTAACGTGGCCATTTCGTAAAAGGCTGATACAAAGAGCTTATTACCTAGCGTTAAGTGACATATTAAGTACGACAACATGTGTACTTGGGACATGGACTAAGCGTGCTCGTGTACATGCAATATGTTTTACCACAGTATGTCGACTAACGAGTCATAAATGTACATGATTTCGACTAAAACTTGACGGCAGTGACAGAATATATGACTAGTTTACGTGAAAGCAACTACGAAATGTTATCACGCATCATAAATATAGTACGAAATAATCTAATGAAATTATGAAACTCGCCTGGGTTACCCTTGCCTTTAAGTAATGAAGTAGGCAGTAGTTTGAATCTGGATTATGTACGAGGTACTGTTGATTAAATTTTTCGATTAACACAGCGTTGTAGACGTGAATTTCTAGCATTCGTATCCTCTGTTTGGCCATGGAACTCAGCAATTGGAAATTAGGCAGGCAGTGGTAAAAAAGCAGAACATTCTAGTGGATAGTGGTTAAGCAGAAAGATGAATTTATAGTCGATAGTTAATCTTGTCTTATTTATACCAGTGGATAAGGTACAAAGAGATATGCGTTCGTGTTGCCTTGTGGCTATACTCACGAGTGGTTGATATTTTAACAGACATATTACACAGGAGCATTTACATGCTGCTAATGCTTGTTAAAGAACCACGATAGCCGATTATAATCGTAGTTGATTGGTTAGTTCTGTCGATTGAACGAATTATTTAGGTTTAAATGCTAATCAACATTGACATGAAGCAACGAAAGTTCACAGTAACAGATTAACATAGGCGATGATAAAAATGAAAAAGAATAAGTATAGAATACAATAATAAAGATTATAGTGATAGGTTGCGTTATTCGAAGTCTTGCTCACCAGTGTAGATCACCAACGTAGATGATCTATGTCGAAATGATTGGAGGCCTACTCGAGTTAGACGTGAATAGTGTGACGAACCAACTAACGTCGAAGTCACACCTCGTGGTCAGCACCTTACGTGGACTACCCCATTGACGTAACAAGGTACTATAGATGCTTTGAAGACTGTACAACACAAAGGACGTTATTACAGAAATATATTAGTTAAAGTAGATACAAGCCAAAGTAAGACCACTGCCGCATGGGCCAGTCCATGACATACAATTAACTAATGCGCGTCGGTTGTACATGACCTTGGCAGGGAGCGACGATCTGTTCGACATTCAGTGATCCAACTGCCGGATGATTTGGCTAGGGCTCAGTGACATTTCACTGGCCCTACAATACTCCCCACCAGATTCAGCGGCCGTTTGAATCGGTACCAAACATGTTGGGAGCAGTCGCGCGCCGGAGAGTGCCAAACGAATATTATAAATTCTCCAGGTATTGCTTATCTGTAAAACAAATGGAAAGGAGGCGGCAGAAACTGGTCGGGAAACAGCGAGTCATAATATGTTAGTAGGTCGTTGCTTAAACGTAAATTGATTAACCATAGAAATAATGAAAAGAACAAAACGTTTTATTGTTCTATCAAGTCGCGCTGAAATATATAGCCTTGACAAGTAATTCAGTTCCTCCGATGACAAACGTTAAGTCTGCCGCAAGAGTAATGATGCTATAGCGATAGTAGGATAAGTGTATTATCAATCGATATCCATATTTGTACTGTCATTAGTTTAAAGTTGTAAGTCGGGCAGTGTCGTTGACAGCCATTAATTAGTGTCGAATTCTAGTTATATCTATATCTAACAGACTAACCGTAAGTACAGAAGTATAACAGTGAAGAGTGGTCGTTATTTCGTTGTGCGAAGCTATTGACCAACTTGTAGTCACAGTTTGAAAAGTCGATGACTGCTGTTACAGTCAGTAAGGGTTGAAGGCTACAAATCCACAGCAAAGGTGGCACGATGAAGTCTCTAAAAGATGATAAACGGTGAATGCTGCGTGTTTGTTCGGTTAGTGAACAGAAAAATATCGAAAAGAACATAAGAAACCAAGAGTGTCACTCTGGACTCATGTCAATGATACCCGTGAAAAACGCTGTCAGTGTTGGGATAGAGGCGACAATATCGTTTTCAGTTTGCAGGAGATTCGCTCGACTGCATAAACTGATGATTCGCGCGAATGATATTGTCGTCAGACCACCAATTGAACTGGACAGGTTGTAAATCGTCGAGTAGTTGAAAAGCCGATTGATGTACCGGAATCATCTGTTAAATAACAGCCACGAGGAAACAATACTTCATAAAATGAAGTACGACATCGAAGTAGAACAACTACAATAGTTCAGATGTGTTACAATGTCAAGTCTAAATAACATCGTTCTTACGTATATTGACAGTTGCACTGAACGTTCGCTTAGGTATGATTAGCGTAACAGTTGGATGTGTGAATAAAAACATATACGAAACTATGGTTGGGTTCGTGGAGAATTTTCGAGGACGTTTAGATATTTTCCAAACCCGTATCGCATGTAAATAAACCGAAAATAGAATTAAAATGACTGTCGTGTAATAAGGAAATCGAGCCATGATTTACCGTGTGAATTATTAGCAAATACAAGGGTATAATAAACATTAATTAAAATGGTAACCACCAATGTAACTAAGGTTTAGAGGGTCCAGGTAACGTGGCCATTTCGTAAAAGGCTGATACAAAGAGCTTATTACCTAGCGTTAAGTGACATATTAAGTACGACAACATGTGTACTTGGGACATGGACTAAGCGTGCTCGTGTACATGCAATATGTTTTACCACAGTATGTCGACTAACGAGTCATAAATGTACATGATTTCGACTAAAACTTGACGGCAGTGACAGAATATATGACTAGTTTACGTGAAAGCAACTACGAAATGTTATCACGCATCATAAATATAGTACGAAATAATCTAATGAAATTATGAAACTCGCCTGGGTTACCCTTGCCTTTAAGTAATGAAGTAGGCAGTAGTTTGAATCTGGATTATGTACGAGGTACTGTTGATTAAATTTTTCGATTAACACAGCGTTGTAGACGTGAATTTCTAGCATTCGTATCCTCTGTTTGGCCATGGAACTCAGCAATTGGAAATTAGGCAGGCAGTGGTAAAAAAAGCAGAACATTCTAGTGGATAGTGGTTAAGCAGAAAGATGAATTTATAGTCGATAGTTAATCTTGTCTTATTTATACCAGTGGATAAGGTACAAAGAGATATGCGTTCGTGTTGCCTTGTGGCTATACTCACGAGTGGTTGATATTTTAACAGACATATTACACAGGAGCATTTACATGCTGCTAATGCTTGTTAAAGAACCACGATAGCCGATTATAATCGTAGTTGATTGGTTAGTTCTGTCGATTGAACGAATTATTTAGGTTTAAATGCTAATCAACATTGACATGAAGCAACGAAAGTTCACAGTAACAGATTAACATAGGCGATGATAAAAATGAAAAAGAATAAGTATAGAATACAATAATAAAGATTATAGTGATAGGTTGCGTTATTCGAAGTCTTGCTCACCAGTGTAGATCACCAACGTAGATGATCTATGTCGAAATGATTGGAGGCCTACTCGAGTTAGACGTGAATAGTGTGACGAACCAACTAACGTCGAAGTCACACCTCGTGGTCAGCACCTTACGTGGACTACCCCATTGACGTAACAAGGTACTATAGATGCTTTGAAGACTGTACAACACAAAGGACGTTATTACAGAAATATATTAGTTAAAGTAGATACAAGCCAAAGTAAGACCACTGCCGCATGGGCCAGTCCATGACATACAATTAACTAATGCGCGTCGGTTGTACATGACCTTGGCAGGGAGCGACGATCTGTTCGACATTCAGTGATCCAACTGCCGGATGATTTGGCTAGGGCTCAGTGACATTTCACTGGCCCTACAATACTCCCCACCAGATTCAGCGGCCGTTTGAATCGGTACCAAACATGTTGGGAGCAGTCGCGCGCCGGAGAGTGCCAAACGAATATTATAAATTCTCCAGGTATTGCTTATCTGTAAAACAAATGGAAAGGAGGCGGCAGAAACTGGTCGGGAAACAGCGAGTCATAATATGTTAGTAGGTCGTTGCTTAAACGTAAATTGATTAACCATAGAAATAATGAAAAGAACAAAACGTTTTATTGTTCTATCAAGTCGCGCTGAAATATATAGCCTTGACAAGTAATTCAGTTCCTCCGATGACAAACGTTAAGTCTGCCGCAAGAGTAATGATGCTATAGCGATAGTAGGATAAGTGTATTATCAATCGATATCCATATTTGTACTGTCATTAGTTTAAAGTTGTAAGTCGGGCAGTGTCGTTGACAGCCATTAATTAGTGTCGAATTCTAGTTATATCTATATCTAACAGACTAACCGTAAGTACAGAAGTATAACAGTGAAGAGTGGTCGTTATTTCGTTGTGCGAAGCTATTGACCAACTTGTAGTCACAGTTTGAAAAGTCGATGACTGCTGTTACAGTCAGTAAGGGTTGAAGGCTACAAATCCACAGCAAAGGTGGCACGATGAAGTCTCTAAAAGATGATAAACGGTGAATGCTGCGTGTTTGTTCGGTTAGTGAACAGAAAAATATCGAAAAGAACATAAGAAACCAAGAGTGTCACTCTGGACTCATGTCAATGATACCCGTGAAAAACGCTGTCAGTGTTGGGATAGAGGCGACAATATCGTTTTCAGTTTGCAGGAGATTCGCTCGACTGCATAAACTGATGATTCGCGCGAATGATATTGTCGTCAGACCACCAATTGAACTGGACAGGTTGTAAATCGTCGAGTAGTTGAACAGCCGATTGATGTACCGGAATCATCTGTTAAATAACAGCCACGAGGAAACAATACTTCATAAAATGAAGTACGACATCGAAGTAGAACAACTACAATAGTTCAGATGTGTTACAATGTCAAGTCTAAATAACATCGTTCTTACGTATATTGACAGTTGCACTGAACGTTCGCTTAGGTATGATTAGCGTAACAGTTGGATGTGTGAATAAAAACATATACGAAACTATGGTTGGGTTCGTGGAGAATTTTCGAGGACGTTTAGATATTTTCCAAACCCGTATCGCATGTAAATAAACCGAAAATAGAATTAAAATGACTGTCGTGTAATAAGGAAATCGAGCCATGATTTACCGTGTGAATTATTAGCAAATACAAGGGGTATAATAAACATTAATTAAAATGGTAACCACCAATGTAACTAAGGTTTAGAGGGTCCAGGTAACGTGGCCATTTCGTAAAAGGCTGATACAAAGAGCTTATTACCTAGCGTTAAGTGACATATTAAGTACGACAACATGTGTACTTGGGACATGGACTAAGCGTGCTCGTGTACATGCAATATGTTTTACCACAGTATGTCGACTAACGAGTCATAAATGTACATGATTTCGACTAAAACTTGACGGCAGTGACAGAATATATGACTAGTTTACGTGAAAGCAACTACGAAATGTTATCACGCATCATAAATATAGTACGAAATAATCTAATGAAATTATGAAACTCGCCTGGGTTACCCTTGCCTTTAAGTAATGAAGTAGGCAGTAGTTTGAATCTGGATTATGTACGAGGTACTGTTGATTAAATTTTTCGATTAACACAGCGTTGTAGACGTGAATTTCTAGCATTCGTATCCTCTGTTTGGCCATGGAACTCAGCAATTGGAAATTAGGCAGGCAGTGGTAAAAAAGCAGAACATTCTAGTGGATAGTGGTTAAGCAGAAAGATGAATTTATAGTCGATAGTTAATCTTGTCTTATTTATACCAGTGGATAAGGTACAAAGAGATATGCGTTCGTGTTGCCTTGTGGCTATACTCACGAGTGGTTGATATTTTAACAGACATATTACACAGGAGCATTTACATGCTGCTAATGCTTGTTAAAGAACCACGATAGCCGATTATAATCGTAGTTGATTGGTTAGTTCTGTCGATTGAACGAATTATTTAGGTTTAAATGCTAATCAACATTGACATGAAGCAACGAAAGTTCACAGTAACAGATTAACATAGGCGATGATAAAAATGAAAAAGAATAAGTATAGAATACAATAATAAAGATTATAGTGATAGGTTGCGTTATTCGAAGTCTTGCTCACCAGTGTAGATCACCAACGTAGATGATCTATGTCGAAATGATTGGAGGCCTACTCGAGTTAGACGTGAATAGTGTGACGAACCAACTAACGTCGAAGTCACACCTCGTGGTCAGCACCTTACGTGGACTACCCCCATTGACGTAACAAGGTACTATAGATGCTTTGAAGACTGTACAACACAAAGGACGTTATTACAGAAATATATTAGTTAAAGTAGATACAAGCCAAAGTAAGACCACTGCCGCATGGGCCAGTCCATGACATACAATTAACTAATGCGCGTCGGTTGTACATGACCTTGGCAGGGAGCGACGATCTGTTCGACATTCAGTGATCCAACTGCCGGATGATTTGGCTAGGGCTCAGTGACATTTCACTGGCCCTACAATACTCCCCACCAGATTCAGCGGCCGTTTGAATCGGTACCAAACATGTTGGGAGCAGTCGCGCGCCGGAGAGTGCCAAACGAATATTATAAATTCTCCAGGTATTGCTTATCTGTAAAACAAATGGAAAGGAGGCGGCAGAAACTGGTCGGGAAACAGCGAGTCATAATATGTTAGTAGGTCGTTGCTTAAACGTAAATTGATTAACCATAGAAATAATGAAAAGAACAAAACGTTTTATTGTTCTATCAAGTCGCGCTGAAATATATAGCCTTGACAAGTAATTCAGTTCCTCCGATGACAAACGTTAAGTCTGCCGCAAGAGTAATGATGCTATAGCGATAGTAGGATAAGTGTATTATCAATCGATATCCATATTTGTACTGTCATTAGTTTAAAGTTGTAAGTCGGGCAGTGTCGTTGACAGCCATTAATTAGTGTCGAATTCTAGTTATATCTATATCTAACAGACTAACCGTAAGTACAGAAGTATAACAGTGAAGAGTGGTCGTTATTTCGTTGTGCGAAGCTATTGACCAACTTGTAGTCACAGTTTGAAAAGTCGATGACTGCTGTTACAGTCAGTAAGGGTTGAAGGCTACAAATCCACAGCAAAGGTGGCACGATGAAGTCTCTAAAAGATGATAAACGGTGAATGCTGCGTGTTTGTTCGGTTAGTGAACAGAAAAATATCGAAAAGAACATAAGAAACCAAGAGTGTCACTCTGGACTCATGTCAATGATACCCGTGAAAAACGCTGTCAGTGTTGGGATAGAGGCGACAATATCGTTTTCAGTTTGCAGGAGATTCGCTCGACTGCATAAACTGATGATTCGCGCGAATGATATTGTCGTCAGACCACCAATTGAACTGGACAGGTTGTAAATCGTCGAGTAGTTGAACAGCCGATTGATGTACCGGAATCATCTGTTAAATAACAGCCACGAGGAAACAATACTTCATAAAATGAAGTACGACATCGAAGTAGAACAACTACAATAGTTCAGATGTGTTACAATGTCAAGTCTAAATAACATCGTTCTTACGTATATTGACAGTTGCACTGAACGTTCGCTTAGGTATGATTAGCGTAACAGTTGGATGTGTGAATAAAAACATATACGAAACTATGGTTGGGTTCGTGGAGAATTTTCGAGGACGTTTAGATATTTTCCAAACCCGTATCGCATGTAAATAAACCGAAAATAGAATTAAAATGACTGTCGTGTAATAAGGAAATCGAGCCATGATTTACCGTGTGAATTATTAGCAAATACAAGGGGTATAATAAACATTAATTAAAATGGTAACCACCAATGTAACTAAGGTTTAGAGGGTCCAGGTAACGTGGCCATTTCGTAAAAGGCTGATACAAAGAGCTTATTACCTAGCGTTAAGTGACATATTAAGTACGACAACATGTGTACTTGGGACATGGACTAAGCGTGCTCGTGTACATGCAATATGTTTTACCACAGTATGTCGACTAACGAGTCATAAATGTACATGATTTCGACTAAAACTTGACGGCAGTGACAGAATATATGACTAGTTTACGTGAAAGCAACTACGAAATGTTATCACGCATCATAAATATAGTACGAAATAATCTAATGAAATTATGAAACTCGCCTGGGTTACCCTTGCCTTTAAGTAATGAAGTAGGCAGTAGTTTGAATCTGGATTATGTACGAGGTACTGTTGATTAAATTTTTCGATTAACACAGCGTTGTAGACGTGAATTTCTAGCATTCGTATCCTCTGTTTGGCCATGGAACTCAGCAATTGGAAATTAGGCAGGCAGTGGTAAAAAAAGCAGAACATTCTAGTGGATAGTGGTTAAGCAGAAAGATGAATTTATAGTCGATAGTTAATCTTGTCTTATTTATACCAGTGGATAAGGTACAAAGAGATATGCGTTCGTGTTGCCTTGTGGCTATACTCACGAGTGGTTGATATTTTAACAGACATATTACACAGGAGCATTTACATGCTGCTAATGCTTGTTAAAGAACCACGATAGCCGATTATAATCGTAGTTGATTGGTTAGTTCTGTCGATTGAACGAATTATTTAGGTTTAAATGCTAATCAACATTGACATGAAGCAACGAAAGTTCACAGTAACAGATTAACATAGGCGATGATAAAAATGAAAAAGAATAAGTATAGAATACAATAATAAAGATTATAGTGATAGGTTGCGTTATTCGAAGTCTTGCTCACCAGTGTAGATCACCAACGTAGATGATCTATGTCGAAATGATTGGAGGCCTACTCGAGTTAGACGTGAATAGTGTGACGAACCAACTAACGTCGAAGTCACACCTCGTGGTCAGCACCTTACGTGGACTACCCCCATTGACGTAACAAGGTACTATAGATGCTTTGAAGACTGTACAACACAAAGGACGTTATTACAGAAATATATTAGTTAAAGTAGATACAAGCCAAAGTAAGACCACTGCCGCATGGGCCAGTCCATGACATACAATTAACTAATGCGCGTCGGTTGTACATGACCTTGGCAGGGAGCGACGATCTGTTCGACATTCAGTGATCCAACTGCCGGATGATTTGGCTAGGGCTCAGTGACATTTCACTGGCCCTACAATACTCCCCACCAGATTCAGCGGCCGTTTGAATCGGTACCAAACATGTTGGGAGCAGTCGCGCGCCGGAGAGTGCCAAACGAATATTATAAATTCTCCAGGTATTGCTTATCTGTAAAACAAATGGAAAGGAGGCGGCAGAAACTGGTCGGGAAACAGCGAGTCATAATATGTTAGTAGGTCGTTGCTTAAACGTAAATTGATTAACCATAGAAATAATGAAAAGAACAAAACGTTTTATTGTTCTATCAAGTCGCGCTGAAATATATAGCCTTGACAAGTAATTCAGTTCCTCCGATGACAAACGTTAAGTCTGCCGCAAGAGTAATGATGCTATAGCGATAGTAGGATAAGTGTATTATCAATCGATATCCATATTTGTACTGTCATTAGTTTAAAGTTGTAAGTCGGGCAGTGTCGTTGACAGCCATTAATTAGTGTCGAATTCTAGTTATATCTATATCTAACAGACTAACCGTAAGTACAGAAGTATAACAGTGAAGAGTGGTCGTTATTTCGTTGTGCGAAGCTATTGACCAACTTGTAGTCACAGTTTGAAAAGTCGATGACTGCTGTTACAGTCAGTAAGGGTTGAAGGCTACAAATCCACAGCAAAGGTGGCACGATGAAGTCTCTAAAAGATGATAAACGGTGAATGCTGCGTGTTTGTTCGGTTAGTGAACAGAAAAATATCGAAAAGAACATAAGAAACCAAGAGTGTCACTCTGGACTCATGTCAATGATACCCGTGAAAAACGCTGTCAGTGTTGGGATAGAGGCGACAATATCGTTTTCAGTTTGCAGGAGATTCGCTCGACTGCATAAACTGATGATTCGCGCGAATGATATTGTCGTCAGACCACCAATTGAACTGGACAGGTTGTAAATCGTCGAGTAGTTGAACAGCCGATTGATGTACCGGAATCATCTGTTAAATAACAGCCACGAGGAAACAATACTTCATAAAATGAAGTACGACATCGAAGTAGAACAACTACAATAGTTCAGATGTGTTACAATGTCAAGTCTAAATAACATCGTTCTTACGTATATTGACAGTTGCACTGAACGTTCGCTTAGGTATGATTAGCGTAACAGTTGGATGTGTGAATAAAAACATATACGAAACTATGGTTGGGTTCGTGGAGAATTTTCGAGGACGTTTAGATATTTTCCAAACCCGTATCGCATGTAAATAAACCGAAAATAGAATTAAAATGACTGTCGTGTAATAAGGAAATCGAGCCATGATTTACCGTGTGAATTATTAGCAAATACAAGGGGTATAATAAACATTAATTAAAATGGTAACCACCAATGTAACTAAGGTTTAGAGGGTCCAGGTAACGTGGCCATTTCGTAAAAGGCTGATACAAAGAGCTTATTACCTAGCGTTAAGTGACATATTAAGTACGACAACATGTGTACTTGGGACATGGACTAAGCGTGCTCGTGTACATGCAATATGTTTTACCACAGTATGTCGACTAACGAGTCATAAATGTACATGATTTCGACTAAAACTTGACGGCAGTGACAGAATATATGACTAGTTTACGTGAAAGCAACTACGAAATGTTATCACGCATCATAAATATAGTACGAAATAATCTAATGAAATTATGAAACTCGCCTGGGTTACCCTTGCCTTTAAGTAATGAAGTAGGCAGTAGTTTGAATCTGGATTATGTACGAGGTACTGTTGATTAAATTTTTCGATTAACACAGCGTTGTAGACGTGAATTTCTAGCATTCGTATCCTCTGTTTGGCCATGGAACTCAGCAATTGGAAATTAGGCAGGCAGTGGTAAAAAAGCAGAACATTCTAGTGGATAGTGGTTAAGCAGAAAGATGAATTTATAGTCGATAGTTAATCTTGTCTTATTTATACCAGTGGATAAGGTACAAAGAGATATGCGTTCGTGTTGCCTTGTGGCTATACTCACGAGTGGTTGATATTTTAACAGACATATTACACAGGAGCATTTACATGCTGCTAATGCTTGTTAAAGAACCACGATAGCCGATTATAATCGTAGTTGATTGGTTAGTTCTGTCGATTGAACGAATTATTTAGGTTTAAATGCTAATCAACATTGACATGAAGCAACGAAAGTTCACAGTAACAGATTAACATAGGCGATGATAAAAATGAAAAAGAATAAGTATAGAATACAATAATAAAGATTATAGTGATAGGTTGCGTTATTCGAAGTCTTGCTCACCAGTGTAGATCACCAACGTAGATGATCTATGTCGAAATGATTGGAGGCCTACTCGAGTTAGACGTGAATAGTGTGACGAACCAACTAACGTCGAAGTCACACCTCGTGGTCAGCACCTTACGTGGACTACCCCATTGACGTAACAAGGTACTATAGATGCTTTGAAGACTGTACAACACAAAGGACGTTATTACAGAAATATATTAGTTAAAGTAGATACAAGCCAAAGTAAGACCACTGCCGCATGGGCCAGTCCATGACATACAATTAACTAATGCGCGTCGGTTGTACATGACCTTGGCAGGGAGCGACGATCTGTTCGACATTCAGTGATCCAACTGCCGGATGATTTGGCTAGGGCTCAGTGACATTTCACTGGCCCTACAATACTCCCCACCAGATTCAGCGGCCGTTTGAATCGGTACCAAACATGTTGGGAGCAGTCGCGCGCCGGAGAGTGCCAAACGAATATTATAAATTCTCCAGGTATTGCTTATCTGTAAAACAAATGGAAAGGAGGCGGCAGAAACTGGTCGGGAAACAGCGAGTCATAATATGTTAGTAGGTCGTTGCTTAAACGTAAATTGATTAACCATAGAAATAATGAAAAGAACAAAACGTTTTATTGTTCTATCAAGTCGCGCTGAAATATATAGCCTTGACAAGTAATTCAGTTCCTCCGATGACAAACGTTAAGTCTGCCGCAAGAGTAATGATGCTATAGCGATAGTAGGATAAGTGTATTATCAATCGATATCCATATTTGTACTGTCATTAGTTTAAAGTTGTAAGTCGGGCAGTGTCGTTGACAGCCATTAATTAGTGTCGAATTCTAGTTATATCTATATCTAACAGACTAACCGTAAGTACAGAAGTATAACAGTGAAGAGTGGTCGTTATTTCGTTGTGCGAAGCTATTGACCAACTTGTAGTCACAGTTTGAAAAGTCGATGACTGCTGTTACAGTCAGTAAGGGTTGAAGGCTACAAATCCACAGCAAAGGTGGCACGATGAAGTCTCTAAAAGATGATAAACGGTGAATGCTGCGTGTTTGTTCGGTTAGTGAACAGAAAAATATCGAAAAGAACATAAGAAACCAAGAGTGTCACTCTGGACTCATGTCAATGATACCCGTGAAAAACGCTGTCAGTGTTGGGATAGAGGCGACAATATCGTTTTCAGTTTGCAGGAGATTCGCTCGACTGCATAAACTGATGATTCGCGCGAATGATATTGTCGTCAGACCACCAATTGAACTGGACAGGTTGTAAATCGTCGAGTAGTTGAACAGCCGATTGATGTACCGGAATCATCTGTTAAATAACAGCCACGAGGAAACAATACTTCATAAAATGAAGTACGACATCGAAGTAGAACAACTACAATAGTTCAGATGTGTTACAATGTCAAGTCTAAATAACATCGTTCTTACGTATATTGACAGTTGCACTGAACGTTCGCTTAGGTATGATTAGCGTAACAGTTGGATGTGTGAATAAAAACATATACGAAACTATGGTTGGGTTCGTGGAGAATTTTCGAGGACGTTTAGATATTTTCCAAACCCGTATCGCATGTAAATAAACCGAAAATAGAATTAAAATGACTGTCGTGTAATAAGGAAATCGAGCCATGATTTACCGTGTGAATTATTAGCAAATACAAGGGGTATAATAAACATTAATTAAAATGGTAACCACCAATGTAACTAAGGTTTAGAGGGTCCAGGTAACGTGGCCATTTCGTAAAAGGCTGATACAAAGAGCTTATTACCTAGCGTTAAGTGACATATTAAGTACGACAACATGTGTACTTGGGACATGGACTAAGCGTGCTCGTGTACATGCAATATGTTTTACCACAGTATGTCGACTAACGAGTCATAAATGTACATGATTTCGACTAAAACTTGACGGCAGTGACAGAATATATGACTAGTTTACGTGAAAGCAACTACGAAATGTTATCACGCATCATAAATATAGTACGAAATAATCTAATGAAATTATGAAACTCGCCTGGGTTACCCTTGCCTTTAAGTAATGAAGTAGGCAGTAGTTTGAATCTGGATTATGTACGAGGTACTGTTGATTAAATTTTTCGATTAACACAGCGTTGTAGACGTGAATTTCTAGCATTCGTATCCTCTGTTTGGCCATGGAACTCAGCAATTGGAAATTAGGCAGGCAGTGGTAAAAAAGCAGAACATTCTAGTGGATAGTGGTTAAGCAGAAAGATGAATTTATAGTCGATAGTTAATCTTGTCTTATTTATACCAGTGGATAAGGTACAAAGAGATATGCGTTCGTGTTGCCTTGTGGCTATACTCACGAGTGGTTGATATTTTAACAGACATATTACACAGGAGCATTTACATGCTGCTAATGCTTGTTAAAGAACCACGATAGCCGATTATAATCGTAGTTGATTGGTTAGTTCTGTCGATTGAACGAATTATTTAGGTTTAAATGCTAATCAACATTGACATGAAGCAACGAAAGTTCACAGTAACAGATTAACATAGGCGATGATAAAAATGAAAAAGAATAAGTATAGAATACAATAATAAAGATTATAGTGATAGGTTGCGTTATTCGAAGTCTTGCTCACCAGTGTAGATCACCAACGTAGATGATCTATGTCGAAATGATTGGAGGCCTACTCGAGTTAGACGTGAATAGTGTGACGAACCAACTAACGTCGAAGTCACACCTCGTGGTCAGCACCTTACGTGGACTACCCCCATTGACGTAACAAGGTACTATAGATGCTTTGAAGACTGTACAACACAAAGGACGTTATTACAGAAATATATTAGTTAAAGTAGATACAAGCCAAAGTAAGACCACTGCCGCATGGGCCAGTCCATGACATACAATTAACTAATGCGCGTCGGTTGTACATGACCTTGGCAGGGAGCGACGATCTGTTCGACATTCAGTGATCCAACTGCCGGATGATTTGGCTAGGGCTCAGTGACATTTCACTGGCCCTACAATACTCCCCACCAGATTCAGCGGCCGTTTGAATCGGTACCAAACATGTTGGGAGCAGTCGCGCGCCGGAGAGTGCCAAACGAATATTATAAATTCTCCAGGTATTGCTTATCTGTAAAACAAATGGAAAGGAGGCGGCAGAAACTGGTCGGGAAACAGCGAGTCATAATATGTTAGTAGGTCGTTGCTTAAACGTAAATTGATTAACCATAGAAATAATGAAAAGAACAAAACGTTTTATTGTTCTATCAAGTCGCGCTGAAATATATAGCCTTGACAAGTAATTCAGTTCCTCCGATGACAAACGTTAAGTCTGCCGCAAGAGTAATGATGCTATAGCGATAGTAGGATAAGTGTATTATCAATCGATATCCATATTTGTACTGTCATTAGTTTAAAGTTGTAAGTCGGGCAGTGTCGTTGACAGCCATTAATTAGTGTCGAATTCTAGTTATATCTATATCTAACAGACTAACCGTAAGTACAGAAGTATAACAGTGAAGAGTGGTCGTTATTTCGTTGTGCGAAGCTATTGACCAACTTGTAGTCACAGTTTGAAAAGTCGATGACTGCTGTTACAGTCAGTAAGGGTTGAAGGCTACAAATCCACAGCAAAGGTGGCACGATGAAGTCTCTAAAAGATGATAAACGGTGAATGCTGCGTGTTTGTTCGGTTAGTGAACAGAAAAATATCGAAAAGAACATAAGAAACCAAGAGTGTCACTCTGGACTCATGTCAATGATACCCGTGAAAAACGCTGTCAGTGTTGGGATAGAGGCGACAATATCGTTTTCAGTTTGCAGGAGATTCGCTCGACTGCATAAACTGATGATTCGCGCGAATGATATTGTCGTCAGACCACCAATTGAACTGGACAGGTTGTAAATCGTCGAGTAGTTGAACAGCCGATTGATGTACCGGAATCATCTGTTAAATAACAGCCACGAGGAAACAATACTTCATAAAATGAAGTACGACATCGAAGTAGAACAACTACAATAGTTCAGATGTGTTACAATGTCAAGTCTAAATAACATCGTTCTTACGTATATTGACAGTTGCACTGAACGTTCGCTTAGGTATGATTAGCGTAACAGTTGGATGTGTGAATAAAAACATATACGAAACTATGGTTGGGTTCGTGGAGAATTTTCGAGGACGTTTAGATATTTTCCAAACCCGTATCGCATGTAAATAAACCGAAAATAGAATTAAAATGACTGTCGTGTAATAAGGAAATCGAGCCATGATTTACCGTGTGAATTATTAGCAAATACAAGGGGTATAATAAACATTAATTAAAATGGTAACCACCAATGTAACTAAGGTTTAGAGGGTCCAGGTAACGTGGCCATTTCGTAAAAGGCTGATACAAAGAGCTTATTACCTAGCGTTAAGTGACATATTAAGTACGACAACATGTGTACTTGGGACATGGACTAAGCGTGCTCGTGTACATGCAATATGTTTTACCACAGTATGTCGACTAACGAGTCATAAATGTACATGATTTCGACTAAAACTTGACGGCAGTGACAGAATATATGACTAGTTTACGTGAAAGCAACTACGAAATGTTATCACGCATCATAAATATAGTACGAAATAATCTAATGAAATTATGAAACTCGCCTGGGTTACCCTTGCCTTTAAGTAATGAAGTAGGCAGTAGTTTGAATCTGGATTATGTACGAGGTACTGTTGATTAAATTTTTCGATTAACACAGCGTTGTAGACGTGAATTTCTAGCATTCGTATCCTCTGTTTGGCCATGGAACTCAGCAATTGGAAATTAGGCAGGCAGTGGTAAAAAAGCAGAACATTCTAGTGGATAGTGGTTAAGCAGAAAGATGAATTTATAGTCGATAGTTAATCTTGTCTTATTTATACCAGTGGATAAGGTACAAAGAGATATGCGTTCGTGTTGCCTTGTGGCTATACTCACGAGTGGTTGATATTTTAACAGACATATTACACAGGAGCATTTACATGCTGCTAATGCTTGTTAAAGAACCACGATAGCCGATTATAATCGTAGTTGATTGGTTAGTTCTGTCGATTGAACGAATTATTTAGGTTTAAATGCTAATCAACATTGACATGAAGCAACGAAAGTTCACAGTAACAGATTAACATAGGCGATGATAAAAATGAAAAAGAATAAGTATAGAATACAATAATAAAGATTATAGTGATAGGTTGCGTTATTCGAAGTCTTGCTCACCAGTGTAGATCACCAACGTAGATGATCTATGTCGAAATGATTGGAGGCCTACTCGAGTTAGACGTGAATAGTGTGACGAACCAACTAACGTCGAAGTCACACCTCGTGGTCAGCACCTTACGTGGACTACCCCCATTGACGTAACAAGGTACTATAGATGCTTTGAAGACTGTACAACACAAAGGACGTTATTACAGAAATATATTAGTTAAAGTAGATACAAGCCAAAGTAAGACCACTGCCGCATGGGCCAGTCCATGACATACAATTAACTAATGCGCGTCGGTTGTACATGACCTTGGCAGGGAGCGACGATCTGTTCGACATTCAGTGATCCAACTGCCGGATGATTTGGCTAGGGCTCAGTGACATTTCACTGGCCCTACAATACTCCCCACCAGATTCAGCGGCCGTTTGAATCGGTACCAAACATGTTGGGAGCAGTCGCGCGCCGGAGAGTGCCAAACGAATATTATAAATTCTCCAGGTATTGCTTATCTGTAAAACAAATGGAAAGGAGGCGGCAGAAACTGGTCGGGAAACAGCGAGTCATAATATGTTAGTAGGTCGTTGCTTAAACGTAAATTGATTAACCATAGAAATAATGAAAAGAACAAAACGTTTTATTGTTCTATCAAGTCGCGCTGAAATATATAGCCTTGACAAGTAATTCAGTTCCTCCGATGACAAACGTTAAGTCTGCCGCAAGAGTAATGATGCTATAGCGATAGTAGGATAAGTGTATTATCAATCGATATCCATATTTGTACTGTCATTAGTTTAAAGTTGTAAGTCGGGCAGTGTCGTTGACAGCCATTAATTAGTGTCGAATTCTAGTTATATCTATATCTAACAGACTAACCGTAAGTACAGAAGTATAACAGTGAAGAGTGGTCGTTATTTCGTTGTGCGAAGCTATTGACCAACTTGTAGTCACAGTTTGAAAAGTCGATGACTGCTGTTACAGTCAGTAAGGGTTGAAGGCTACAAATCCACAGCAAAGGTGGCACGATGAAGTCTCTAAAAGATGATAAACGGTGAATGCTGCGTGTTTGTTCGGTTAGTGAACAGAAAAATATCGAAAAGAACATAAGAAACCAAGAGTGTCACTCTGGACTCATGTCAATGATACCCGTGAAAAACGCTGTCAGTGTTGGGATAGAGGCGACAATATCGTTTTCAGTTTGCAGGAGATTCGCTCGACTGCATAAACTGATGATTCGCGCGAATGATATTGTCGTCAGACCACCAATTGAACTGGACAGGTTGTAAATCGTCGAGTAGTTGAACAGCCGATTGATGTACCGGAATCATCTGTTAAATAACAGCCACGAGGAAACAATACTTCATAAAATGAAGTACGACATCGAAGTAGAACAACTACAATAGTTCAGATGTGTTACAATGTCAAGTCTAAATAACATCGTTCTTACGTATATTGACAGTTGCACTGAACGTTCGCTTAGGTATGATTAGCGTAACAGTTGGATGTGTGAATAAAAACATATACGAAACTATGGTTGGGTTCGTGGAGAATTTTCGAGGACGTTTAGATATTTTCCAAACCCGTATCGCATGTAAATAAACCGAAAATAGAATTAAAATGACTGTCGTGTAATAAGGAAATCGAGCCATGATTTACCGTGTGAATTATTAGCAAATACAAGGGGTATAATAAACATTAATTAAAATGGTAACCACCAATGTAACTAAGGTTTAGAGGGTCCAGGTAACGTGGCCATTTCGTAAAAGGCTGATACAAAGAGCTTATTACCTAGCGTTAAGTGACATATTAAGTACGACAACATGTGTACTTGGGACATGGACTAAGCGTGCTCGTGTACATGCAATATGTTTTACCACAGTATGTCGACTAACGAGTCATAAATGTACATGATTTCGACTAAAACTTGACGGCAGTGACAGAATATATGACTAGTTTACGTGAAAGCAACTACGAAATGTTATCACGCATCATAAATATAGTACGAAATAATCTAATGAAATTATGAAACTCGCCTGGGTTACCCTTGCCTTTAAGTAATGAAGTAGGCAGTAGTTTGAATCTGGATTATGTACGAGGTACTGTTGATTAAATTTTTCGATTAACACAGCGTTGTAGACGTGAATTTCTAGCATTCGTATCCTCTGTTTGGCCATGGAACTCAGCAATTGGAAATTAGGCAGGCAGTGGTAAAAAAGCAGAACATTCTAGTGGATAGTGGTTAAGCAGAAAGATGAATTTATAGTCGATAGTTAATCTTGTCTTATTTATACCAGTGGATAAGGTACAAAGAGATATGCGTTCGTGTTGCCTTGTGGCTATACTCACGAGTGGTTGATATTTTAACAGACATATTACACAGGAGCATTTACATGCTGCTAATGCTTGTTAAAGAACCACGATAGCCGATTATAATCGTAGTTGATTGGTTAGTTCTGTCGATTGAACGAATTATTTAGGTTTAAATGCTAATCAACATTGACATGAAGCAACGAAAGTTCACAGTAACAGATTAACATAGGCGATGATAAAAATGAAAAAGAATAAGTATAGAATACAATAATAAAGATTATAGTGATAGGTTGCGTTATTCGAAGTCTTGCTCACCAGTGTAGATCACCAACGTAGATGATCTATGTCGAAATGATTGGAGGCCTACTCGAGTTAGACGTGAATAGTGTGACGAACCAACTAACGTCGAAGTCACACCTCGTGGTCAGCACCTTACGTGGACTACCCCCATTGACGTAACAAGGTACTATAGATGCTTTGAAGACTGTACAACACAAAGGACGTTATTACAGAAATATATTAGTTAAAGTAGATACAAGCCAAAGTAAGACCACTGCCGCATGGGCCAGTCCATGACATACAATTAACTAATGCGCGTCGGTTGTACATGACCTTGGCAGGGAGCGACGATCTGTTCGACATTCAGTGATCCAACTGCCGGATGATTTGGCTGGGGCTCAGTGACATTTCACTGGCCCTACAATACTCCCCACCAGATTCAGCGGCCGTTTGAATCGGTACCAAACATGTTGGGAGCAGTCGCGCGCCGGAGAGTGCCAAACGAATATTATAAATTCTCCAGGTATTGCTTATCTGTAAAACAAATGGAAAGGAGGCGGCAGAAACTGGTCGGGAAACAGCGAGTCATAATATGTTAGTAGGTCGTTGCTTAAACGTAAATTGATTAACCATAGAAATAATGAAAAGAACAAAACGTTTTATTGTTCTATCAAGTCGCGCTGAAATATATAGCCTTGACAAGTAATTCAGTTCCTCCGATGACAAACGTTAAGTCTGCCGCAAGAGTAATGATGCTATAGCGATAGTAGGATAAGTGTATTATCAATCGATATCCATATTTGTACTGTCATTAGTTTAAAGTTGTAAGTCGGGCAGTGTCGTTGACAGCCATTAATTAGTGTCGAATTCTAGTTATATCTATATCTAACAGACTAACCGTAAGTACAGAAGTATAACAGTGAAGAGTGGTCGTTATTTCGTTGTGCGAAGCTATTGACCAACTTGTAGTCACAGTTTGAAAAGTCGATGACTGCTGTTACAGTCAGTAAGGGTTGAAGGCTACAAATCCACAGCAAAGGTGGCACGATGAAGTCTCTAAAAGATGATAAACGGTGAATGCTGCGTGTTTGTTCGGTTAGTGAACAGAAAAATATCGAAAAGAACATAAGAAACCAAGAGTGTCACTCTGGACTCATGTCAATGATACCCGTGAAAAACTCTGTCAGTGTTGGGATAGAGGCGACAATATCGTTTTCAGTTTGCAGGAGATTCGCTCGACTGCATAAACTGATGATTCGCGCGAATGATATTGTCGTCAGACCACCAATTGAACTGGACAGGTTGTAAATCGTCGAGTAGTTGAACAGCCGATTGATGTACCGGAATCATCTGTTAAATAACAGCCACGAGGAAACAATACTTCATAAAATGAAGTACGACATCGAAGTAGAACAACTACAATAGTTCAGATGTGTTACAATGTCAAGTCTAAATAACATCGTTCTTACGTATATTGACAGTTGCACTGAACGTTCGCTTAGGTATGATTAGCGTAACAGTTGGATGTGTGAATAAAAACATATACGAAACTATGGTTGGGTTCGTGGAGAATTTTCGAGGACGTTTAGATATTTTCCAAACCCGTATCGCATGTAAATAAACCGAAAATAGAATTAAAATGACTGTCGTGTAATAAGGAAATCGAGCCATGATTTACCGTGTGAATTATTAGCAAATACAAGGGGTATAATAAACATTAATTAAAATGGTAACCACCAATGTAACTAAGGTTTAGAGGGTCCAGGTAACGTGGCCATTTCGTAAAAGGCTGATACAAAGAGCTTATTACCTAGCGTTAAGTGACATATTAAGTACGACAACATGTGTACTTGGGACATGGACTAAGCGTGCTCGTGTACATGCAATATGTTTTACCACAGTATGTCGACTAACGAGTCATAAATGTACATGATTTCGACTAAAACTTGACGGCAGTGACAGAATATATGACTAGTTTACATGAAAGCAACTACGAAATGTTATCACGCATCATAAATATAGTACGAAATAATCTAATGAAATTATGAAACTCGCCTGGGTTACCCTTGCCTTTAAGTAATGAAGTAGGCAGTAGTTTGAATCTGGATTATGTACGAGGTACTGTTGATTAAATTTTTCGATTAACACAGCGTTGTAGACGTGAATTTCTAGCATTCGTATCCTCTGTTTGGCCATGGAACTCAGCAATTGGAAATTAGGCAGGCAGTGGTAAAAAAGCAGAACATTCTAGTGGATAGTGGTTAAGCAGAAAGATGAATTTATAGTCGATAGTTAATCTTGTCTTATTTATACCAGTGGATAAGGTACAAAGAGATATGCGTTCGTGTTGCCTTGTGGCTATACTCACGAGTGGTTGATATTTTAACAGACATATTACACAGGAGCATTTACATGCTGCTAATGCTTGTTAAAGAACCACGATAGCCGATTATAATCGTAGTTGATTGGTTAGTTTTGTCGATTGAACGAATTATTTAGGTTTAAATGCTAATCAACATTGACATGAAGCAACGAAAGTTCACAGTAACAGATTAACATAGGCGATGATAAAAATGAAAAAGAATAAGTATAGAATACAATAATAAAGATTATAGTGATAGGTTGCGTTATTCGAAGTCTTGCTCACCAGTGTAGATCACCAACGTAGATGATCTATGTCGAAATGATTGGAGGCCTACTCGAGTTAGACGTGAATAGTGTGACGAACCAACTAACGTCGAAGTCACACCTCGTGGTCAGCACCTTACGTGGACTACCCCCATTGACGTAACAAGGTACTATAGATGCTTTGAAGACTGTACAACACAAAGGACGTTATTACAGAAATATATTAGTTAAAGTAGATACAAGCCAAAGTAAGACCACTGCCGCATGGGCCAGTCCATGACATACAATTAACTAATGCGCGTCGGTTGTACATGACCTTGGCAGGGAGCGACGATCTGTTCGACATTCAGTGATCCAACTGCCGGATGATTTGGCTGGGGCTCAGTGACATTTCACTGGCCCTACAATACTCCCCACCAGATTCAGCGGCCGTTTGAATCGGTACCAAACATGTTGGGAGCAGTCGCGCGCCGGAGAGTGCCAAACGAATATTATAAATTCTCCAGGTATTGCTTATCTGTAAAACAAATGGAAAGGAGGCGGCAGAAACTGGTCGGGAAACAGCGAGTCATAATATGTTAGTAGGTCGTTGCTTAAACGTAAATTGATTAACCATAGAAATAATGAAAAGAACAAAACGTTTTATTGTTCTATCAAGTCGCGCTGAAATATATAGCCTTGACAAGTAATTCAGTTCCTCCGATGACAAACGTTAAGTCTGCCGCAAGAGTAATGATGCTATAGCGATAGTAGGATAAGTGTATTATCAATCGATATCCATATTTGTACTGTCATTAGTTTAAAGTTGTAAGTCGGGCAGTGTCGTTGACAGCCATTAATTAGTGTCGAATTCTAGTTATATCTATATCTAACAGACTAACCGTAAGTACAGAAGTATAACAGTGAAGAGTGGTCGTTATTTCGTTGTGCGAAGCTATTGACCAACTTGTAGTCACAGTTTGAAAAGTCGATGACTGCTGTTACAGTCAGTAAGGGTTGAAGGCTACAAATCCACAGCAAAGGTGGCACGATGAAGTCTCTAAAAGATGATAAACGGTGAATGCTGCGTGTTTGTTCGGTTAGTGAACAGAAAAATATCGAAAAGAACATAAGAAACCAAGAGTGTCACTCTGGACTCATGTCAATGATACCCGTGAAAAACTCTGTCAGTGTTGGGATAGAGGCGACAATATCGTTTTCAGTTTGCAGGAGATTCGCTCGACTGCATAAACTGATGATTCGCGCGAATGATATTGTCGTCAGACCACCAATTGAACTGGACAGGTTGTAAATCGTCGAGTAGTTGAACAGCCGATTGATGTACCGGAATCATCTGTTAAATAACAGCCACGAGGAAACAATACTTCATAAAATGAAGTACGACATCGAAGTAGAACAACTACAATAGTTCAGATGTGTTACAATGTCAAGTCTAAATAACATCGTTCTTACGTATATTGACAGTTGCACTGAACGTTCGCTTAGGTATGATTAGCGTAACAGTTGGATGTGTGAATAAAAACATATACGAAACTATGGTTGGGTTCGTGGAGAATTTTCGAGGACGTTTAGATATTTTCCAAACCCGTATCGCATGTAAATAAACCGAAAATAGAATTAAAATGACTGTCGTGTAATAAGGAAATCGAGCCATGATTTACCGTGTGAATTATTAGCAAATACAAGGGGTATAATAAACATTAATTAAAATGGTAACCACCAATGTAACTAAGGTTTAGAGGGTCCAGGTAACGTGGCCATTTCGTAAAAGGCTGATACAAAGAGCTTATTACCTAGCGTTAAGTGACATATTAAGTACGACAACATGTGTACTTGGGACATGGACTAAGCGTGCTCGTGTACATGCAATATGTTTTACCACAGTATGTCGACTAACGAGTCATAAATGTACATGATTTCGACTAAAACTTGACGGCAGTGACAGAATATATGACTAGTTTACATGAAAGCAACTACGAAATGTTATCACGCATCATAAATATAGTACGAAATAATCTAATGAAATTATGAAACTCGCCTGGGTTACCCTTGCCTTTAAGTAATGAAGTAGGCAGTAGTTTGAATCTGGATTATGTACGAGGTACTGTTGATTAAATTTTTCGATTAACACAGCGTTGTAGACGTGAATTTCTAGCATTCGTATCCTCTGTTTGGCCATGGAACTCAGCAATTGGAAATTAGGCAGGCAGTGGTAAAAAAGCAGAACATTCTAGTGGATAGTGGTTAAGCAGAAAGATGAATTTATAGTCGATAGTTAATCTTGTCTTATTTATACCAGTGGATAAGGTACAAAGAGATATGCGTTCGTGTTGCCTTGTGGCTATACTCACGAGTGGTTGATATTTTAACAGACATATTACACAGGAGCATTTACATGCTGCTAATGCTTGTTAAAGAACCACGATAGCCGATTATAATCGTAGTTGATTGGTTAGTTTTGTCGATTGAACGAATTATTTAGGTTTAAATGCTAATCAACATTGACATGAAGCAACGAAAGTTCACAGTAACAGATTAACATAGGCGATGATAAAAATGAAAAAGAATAAGTATAGAATACAATAATAAAGATTATAGTGATAGGTTGCGTTATTCGAAGTCTTGCTCACCAGTGTAGATCACCAACGTAGATGATCTATGTCGAAATGATTGGAGGCCTACTCGAGTTAGACGTGAATAGTGTGACGAACCAACTAACGTCGAAGTCACACCTCGTGGTCAGCACCTTACGTGGACTACCCCCATTGACGTAACAAGGTACTATAGATGCTTTGAAGACTGTACAACACAAAGGACGTTATTACAGAAATATATTAGTTAAAGTAGATACAAGCCAAAGTAAGACCACTGCCGCATGGGCCAGTCCATGACATACAATTAACTAATGCGCGTCGGTTGTACATGACCTTGGCAGGGAGCGACGATCTGTTCGACATTCAGTGATCCAACTGCCGGATGATTTGGCTGGGGCTCAGTGACATTTCACTGGCCCTACAATACTCCCCACCAGATTCAGCGGCCGTTTGAATCGGTACCAAACATGTTGGGAGCAGTCGCGCGCCGGAGAGTGCCAAACGAATATTATAAATTCTCCAGGTATTGCTTATCTGTAAAACAAATGGAAAGGAGGCGGCAGAAACTGGTCGGGAAACAGCGAGTCATAATATGTTAGTAGGTCGTTGCTTAAACGTAAATTGATTAACCATAGAAATAATGAAAAGAACAAAACGTTTTATTGTTCTATCAAGTCGCGCTGAAATATATAGCCTTGACAAGTAATTCAGTTCCTCCGATGACAAACGTTAAGTCTGCCGCAAGAGTAATGATGCTATAGCGATAGTAGGATAAGTGTATTATCAATCGATATCCATATTTGTACTGTCATTAGTTTAAAGTTGTAAGTCGGGCAGTGTCGTTGACAGCCATTAATTAGTGTCGAATTCTAGTTATATCTATATCTAACAGACTAACCGTAAGTACAGAAGTATAACAGTGAAGAGTGGTCGTTATTTCGTTGTGCGAAGCTATTGACCAACTTGTAGTCACAGTTTGAAAAGTCGATGACTGCTGTTACAGTCAGTAAGGGTTGAAGGCTACAAATCCACAGCAAAGGTGGCACGATGAAGTCTCTAAAAGATGATAAACGGTGAATGCTGCGTGTTTGTTCGGTTAGTGAACAGAAAAATATCGAAAAGAACATAAGAAACCAAGAGTGTCACTCTGGACTCATGTCAATGATACCCGTGAAAAACTCTGTCAGTGTTGGGATAGAGGCGACAATATCGTTTTCAGTTTGCAGGAGATTCGCTCGACTGCATAAACTGATGATTCGCGCGAATGATATTGTCGTCAGACCACCAATTGAACTGGACAGGTTGTAAATCGTCGAGTAGTTGAACAGCCGATTGATGTACCGGAATCATCTGTTAAATAACAGCCACGAGGAAACAATACTTCATAAAATGAAGTACGACATCGAAGTAGAACAACTACAATAGTTCAGATGTGTTACAATGTCAAGTCTAAATAACATCGTTCTTACGTATATTGACAGTTGCACTGAACGTTCGCTTAGGTATGATTAGCGTAACAGTTGGATGTGTGAATAAAAACATATACGAAACTATGGTTGGGTTCGTGGAGAATTTTCGAGGACGTTTAGATATTTTCCAAACCCGTATCGCATGTAAATAAACCGAAAATAGAATTAAAATGACTGTCGTGTAATAAGGAAATCGAGCCATGATTTACCGTGTGAATTATTAGCAAATACAAGGGGTATAATAAACATTAATTAAAATGGTAACCACCAATGTAACTAAGGTTTAGAGGGTCCAGGTAACGTGGCCATTTCGTAAAAGGCTGATACAAAGAGCTTATTACCTAGCGTTAAGTGACATATTAAGTACGACAACATGTGTACTTGGGACATGGACTAAGCGTGCTCGTGTACATGCAATATGTTTTACCACAGTATGTCGACTAACGAGTCATAAATGTACATGATTTCGACTAAAACTTGACGGCAGTGACAGAATATATGACTAGTTTACATGAAAGCAACTACGAAATGTTATCACGCATCATAAATATAGTACGAAATAATCTAATGAAATTATGAAACTCGCCTGGGTTACCCTTGCCTTTAAGTAATGAAGTAGGCAGTAGTTTGAATCTGGATTATGTACGAGGTACTGTTGATTAAATTTTTCGATTAACACAGCGTTGTAGACGTGAATTTCTAGCATTCGTATCCTCTGTTTGGCCATGGAACTCAGCAATTGGAAATTAGGCAGGCAGTGGTAAAAAAGCAGAACATTCTAGTGGATAGTGGTTAAGCAGAAAGATGAATTTATAGTCGATAGTTAATCTTGTCTTATTTATACCAGTGGATAAGGTACAAAGAGATATGCGTTCGTGTTGCCTTGTGGCTATACTCACGAGTGGTTGATATTTTAACAGACATATTACACAGGAGCATTTACATGCTGCTAATGCTTGTTAAAGAACCACGATAGCCGATTATAATCGTAGTTGATTGGTTAGTTTTGTCGATTGAACGAATTATTTAGGTTTAAATGCTAATCAACATTGACATGAAGCAACGAAAGTTCACAGTAACAGATTAACATAGGCGATGATAAAAATGAAAAAGAATAAGTATAGAATACAATAATAAAGATTATAGTGATAGGTTGCGTTATTCGAAGTCTTGCTCACCAGTGTAGATCACCAACGTAGATGATCTATGTCGAAATGATTGGAGGCCTACTCGAGTTAGACGTGAATAGTGTGACGAACCAACTAACGTCGAAGTCACACCTCGTGGTCAGCACCTTACGTGGACTACCCCCATTGACGTAACAAGGTACTATAGATGCTTTGAAGACTGTACAACACAAAGGACGTTATTACAGAAATATATTAGTTAAAGTAGATACAAGCCAAAGTAAGACCACTGCCGCATGGGCCAGTCCATGACATACAATTAACTAATGCGCGTCGGTTGTACATGACCTTGGCAGGGAGCGACGATCTGTTCGACATTCAGTGATCCAACTGCCGGATGATTTGGCTGGGGCTCAGTGACATTTCACTGGCCCTACAATACTCCCCACCAGATTCAGCGGCCGTTTGAATCGGTACCAAACATGTTGGGAGCAGTCGCGCGCCGGAGAGTGCCAAACGAATATTATAAATTCTCCAGGTATTGCTTATCTGTAAAACAAATGGAAAGGAGGCGGCAGAAACTGGTCGGGAAACAGCGAGTCATAATATGTTAGTAGGTCGTTGCTTAAACGTAAATTGATTAACCATAGAAATAATGAAAAGAACAAAACGTTTTATTGTTCTATCAAGTCGCGCTGAAATATATAGCCTTGACAAGTAATTCAGTTCCTCCGATGACAAACGTTAAGTCTGCCGCAAGAGTAATGATGCTATAGCGATAGTAGGATAAGTGTATTATCAATCGATATCCATATTTGTACTGTCATTAGTTTAAAGTTGTAAGTCGGGCAGTGTCGTTGACAGCCATTAATTAGTGTCGAATTCTAGTTATATCTATATCTAACAGACTAACCGTAAGTACAGAAGTATAACAGTGAAGAGTGGTCGTTATTTCGTTGTGCGAAGCTATTGACCAACTTGTAGTCACAGTTTGAAAAGTCGATGACTGCTGTTACAGTCAGTAAGGGTTGAAGGCTACAAATCCACAGCAAAGGTGGCACGATGAAGTCTCTAAAAGATGATAAACGGTGAATGCTGCGTGTTTGTTCGGTTAGTGAACAGAAAAATATCGAAAAGAACATAAGAAACCAAGAGTGTCACTCTGGACTCATGTCAATGATACCCGTGAAAAACTCTGTCAGTGTTGGGATAGAGGCGACAATATCGTTTTCAGTTTGCAGGAGATTCGCTCGACTGCATAAACTGATGATTCGCGCGAATGATATTGTCGTCAGACCACCAATTGAACTGGACAGGTTGTAAATCGTCGAGTAGTTGAACAGCCGATTGATGTACCGGAATCATCTGTTAAATAACAGCCACGAGGAAACAATACTTCATAAAATGAAGTACGACATCGAAGTAGAACAACTACAATAGTTCAGATGTGTTACAATGTCAAGTCTAAATAACATCGTTCTTACGTATATTGACAGTTGCACTGAACGTTCGCTTAGGTATGATTAGCGTAACAGTTGGATGTGTGAATAAAAACATATACGAAACTATGGTTGGGTTCGTGGAGAATTTTCGAGGACGTTTAGATATTTTCCAAACCCGTATCGCATGTAAATAAACCGAAAATAGAATTAAAATGACTGTCGTGTAATAAGGAAATCGAGCCATGATTTACCGTGTGAATTATTAGCAAATACAAGGGGTATAATAAACATTAATTAAAATGGTAACCACCAATGTAACTAAGGTTTAGAGGGTCCAGGTAACGTGGCCATTTCGTAAAAGGCTGATACAAAGAGCTTATTACCTAGCGTTAAGTGACATATTAAGTACGACAACATGTGTACTTGGGACATGGACTAAGCGTGCTCGTGTACATGCAATATGTTTTACCACAGTATGTCGACTAACGAGTCATAAATGTACATGATTTCGACTAAAACTTGACGGCAGTGACAGAATATATGACTAGTTTACATGAAAGCAACTACGAAATGTTATCACGCATCATAAATATAGTACGAAATAATCTAATGAAATTATGAAACTCGCCTGGGTTACCCTTGCCTTTAAGTAATGAAGTAGGCAGTAGTTTGAATCTGGATTATGTACGAGGTACTGTTGATTAAATTTTTCGATTAACACAGCGTTGTAGACGTGAATTTCTAGCATTCGTATCCTCTGTTTGGCCATGGAACTCAGCAATTGGAAATTAGGCAGGCAGTGGTAAAAAAGCAGAACATTCTAGTGGATAGTGGTTAAGCAGAAAGATGAATTTATAGTCGATAGTTAATCTTGTCTTATTTATACCAGTGGATAAGGTACAAAGAGATATGCGTTCGTGTTGCCTTGTGGCTATACTCACGAGTGGTTGATATTTTAACAGACATATTACACAGGAGCATTTACATGCTGCTAATGCTTGTTAAAGAACCACGATAGCCGATTATAATCGTAGTTGATTGGTTAGTTTTGTCGATTGAACGAATTATTTAGGTTTAAATGCTAATCAACATTGACATGAAGCAACGAAAGTTCACAGTAACAGATTAACATAGGCGATGATAAAAATGAAAAAGAATAAGTATAGAATACAATAATAAAGATTATAGTGATAGGTTGCGTTATTCGAAGTCTTGCTCACCAGTGTAGATCACCAACGTAGATGATCTATGTCGAAATGATTGGAGGCCTACTCGAGTTAGACGTGAATAGTGTGACGAACCAACTAACGTCGAAGTCACACCTCGTGGTCAGCACCTTACGTGGACTACCCCCATTGACGTAACAAGGTACTATAGATGCTTTGAAGACTGTACAACACAAAGGACGTTATTACAGAAATATATTAGTTAAAGTAGATACAAGCCAAAGTAAGACCACTGCCGCATGGGCCAGTCCATGACATACAATTAACTAATGCGCGTCGGTTGTACATGACCTTGGCAGGGCGACGATCTGTTCGACATTCAGTGATCCAACTGCCGGATGATTTGGCTGGGGCTCAGTGACATTTCACTGGCCCTACAGTCTGTCCCAACACAGTGTGTCCTCAGAGATAGTGTGCAGTCTGCGGTCACGTAGATGTTGCTAAAATAAACATATTTGTACTTACTCAGCTGTTTCTGACGGAATCTTGAAGTTAAACAGTCAATAAAGTTATTTTAAAACTTGAAACATACAAAAGTTTACCGAAACCAGCTACAAACGTATCCACACTGACGCCACAGATCTTTTAGTCGTTCTGTTGATCCTGACGATAGATAGTGAAATCACGTGGTGATACCAAGAAATCGCCTCGCAAATCACTAAACCAAGATTCTTGAATTGTGATTACACCACAATTACGATACGTCCCAAGCTGCCAACTTTGGGGAAAATTTGGGGAAGTCGCTATAGCAAATTTTGAGGAAATTTTGTGGAAATGAGACGAAAAACCAAAATTTCCCCAGACCTGAGGATTTCCCCAAAATTTCCCCAAAGCTGGCAGCTTCGGTAGTAGGAATCGAAAATAGTCCACCTTGTAAATTAATGATCGGCAGTTGGAATTTAGCAGCTCAAGAATCGACATACGATTAATGTTCATTCTCTTCAACGCAGATTGCTAACATGCGCGATGTCTCTCATTGTACTTCATCTCAACATGTGCAGCGAAAGGTTGTAAGCTTTTCATAAACGCGCCTGGATAGGTTATACGATTATCAGGCATAATGAGGCAATAAAACAAAACAAAAAACAGATGACTCGTTGAAATAACTAGATGTTAGTGACAAGAAATAAAAATTTCGAAGCATAAGAGGTTGAATAAGTTTCCCGACTGTGTTCCTGGTGTAATGAAAGTTCACGTGGAAAGGGAAAATCGGTTGAACAACGTATAATTACAGTATCTTTACAAAATGTGAAAACGATACATTAAATGTACCATATTAACATCTTTCTTAAATTGCTTCTCTAGAACACTAACGTCCTTCCATGTCCGTTATTTAACCAGTTGTTCTCTGTTTTACATTTCTTTCTCTTCATTTACTTTTCCGTCAGTACGACTTCTAACTACATACTACATATATCTATCCGTATAAGTTGTATACATTACACTACGATCCTATGGCTGAGAGGGAATTAACTCATCACAGGTACAATTACCTGACAACTTTTGAATGGTGGACATGAAGTGAATGTAAGTAATCCATACAAAATAATCAACAAATAGCCCAACACCAATCCTACTGCATTTCGCATATACAGACAGCCTGTATCAAACATTTCCTATTCGAACTATATATACGAGAAGAAAACAACGTGTGATTAGACTTCTCATGTCATGATAACTGAGCGCTTATTCCATAACATTTATTAAGCTTTAATTTTTCAAATTACTTTGCAGCCATGCAATCTCTTTTTATGTATTTGTCATCTTCTTAGATTTATTCATGTTTACATATTTTAATAATTAAGGTCACGAGTCGATTGAAACTAGACCACCATGGAAAACCAGGAAGCACTAGATGGCCGTTTCGACATATTGTGGGATTCCTCGTTGACAGTACACATCTATGATCCAGCCCTGCGAGAACCGAATCAAGGACCTACACAACTCTTCATTTTAATCACTATTGAGTGATTATTTATTCATTTCACTAACTTTATACAATCTCCATGACTCGCAATACAATTAATTGCAACCAGAATACTCATTCTACTCCTAATTATTACTTTTCAGCATGTTTTAACGATGCTTATTCACATGCGGTGTTTCCTGTAATTCTTGATATGATGAGTTTGGCTGCGATCTATTACAATATAGAATTCTCAGAACACAGTTCCCTTTTCCCGTATCTTGATCAATCCTAACGAGTCAGTTATCACTAGCTGAATGTTAGTAGTTCAAGAATATAAATTCAAATAATGTTCATTCTTATTGAATGCATATTGTCTGCCAGCCACGACGATGTCGCGGGATGCACTTTGTACGGAGAAAGTTCGTGAACTTATCAGAAACGCAACTGAATAGTTTGCGTGATTTATCGACATAATGATGTGTTAAAACAATCAAAATCAGATAACTTGACGAAATGTCTTGATGTCGTGAACAGGTATTCCACATATTCGAACAGGCCACCAAATCATGTAGTTCTTACTATGCTAACCATTATCAAGGAATCTTCATTTATGAAACGATAATATTTGAACTATTTGTTCTATTCATTAGACGTCCATTGTATCAAACAAGTGGTCATCTGTATTTTGACTCTCATGAATATGATTTTATACAAGATTCATCATAAATGAAGAGATTTAATATGAATACAGTTTTTCTCTGCATCGTCTGGAAATAATTCACATCATGGTTTCAATTCAATATGACGGCATTGCACTCCATACAAGAATCGTCAACATCGACTAATGCATTCAACGTGAATTATCGTAAACTGATGCTCATCAGGTTAGGAGTAGAAGATGACATGTGTGAAATAAAACAATTGGAATCACAGTCACTATCTACTAATCACAATAATCTTCAACACAAATATTTACTCGAACATCTTACATGACACAATTCAATTCAGATACTATTCAATGAGAACCTCAATCGTCGGTTAAACTGCACCTTCTCTCAATACTAAATATAAACATTAAGTCCATGTTTAACCTAGAAGAAGATTACACTTCTATTCGAATAAAACCATATATAGTAACTATCTGAATAATTTACAAAAACACCGAACAATGTTTACACCAAAGTATTTCTGTATTTTTCAAAGAATACTAGTAATGTAACATACAAAATAAGCTTCTGTTGCAATCAATATTTGTCATATCCTAGAAGATGAATCTTCTTAAATGACCATTGATCAGTCCAATCACTATCATGGAGATTGATGAAATGGTTATCCAAGACACTTTCATGGAGTCTAAATTGTTTGAGAACAATAAAACACGTTTAGGTATATGATGAACATAAAACAAACATTTTGATTAATCAAAGTACAATTGGTTAAATGAATGTCATTGTTTATGGATATGTTTACTATATTTGAATGATCAACTACTAATCTATCGATGGGTTTGTATACTCTCAAAGTGTTCACAAAAGTTATTTCTAACCACAGAATTATGTAATGCATTGAAGAGAGAGTAAATGATCAACTGAATAATTTCTGACACAATCACTTACTGGCTGAACCCGTAGCTGTGGATAGAATTGTATTAAGGACGAGGAGAGTTTATATTTAATTCATGCTTTGGAAACGTTTCATGAAACTTCAAATTATATAAAATGAGTAATGATCCATATTTATGAAGTGTGCATGATTCTCTGTGCTGTTAGTCTGGAAATGGAACAGATACTCTTTGTCTTATTTGATAGTCGTCTGTTGGGTATGCGTAGTTGGGGATGTTGGTTTTTACACACTAGGATTCGAACGCGGTATCTTTCACTTTAAATGCCAGAGAGTTGTGTATTCATTGATCTACTCAGTTCAGTTAGTCACTTACTTGTTTTGAGATATAGTGTTTATATCACTTTAAGTGAAAGTGTGAATTATTCGATTTGTATTATTGAAGATTGAATATTGGTCGATCAACACACACCTTTACCAATAATCATATGAGTGAAGACTCATTGATTTACACATAGGCGATTATTCGATTTAGCATGCATTTTGCACACACACACACATTCGCATAATCAACTAACCGTTCAATCAATCAAGATAGACTAGTCTGAAATAACGTGTTCATCTGACAGAGGGAAATTCACAGGATCCTCGTTCGTGTAATAGTTCAAAATACTTGCTTTATGATGTCCTGAATACAAACAACACAAGATCAGATCTCTTTGTTAACTCTTCACTTAAAACTCTTTATCAATAACTCCAATATTGATTAACAAAACAGAACGTTGACAATTCCCATAGGTAGAAATGGTAAGGACTTAAAACTTACGCGTTGTTGAAGCTGTAATTAAAATAGACTTTCGCTTTTTACTCTATTAATCATAAATAAATGATGAGTAATTATGTAATTTATTCAAAACTGTGGTAAATACAGATGTCACATTAAATGCATCATGAACGAGTGGACAAATCTTTGATAAGATCTGCATAACTCGACATTATGATTCATTTCAGATGTTTACTTATCTTGGAAAACCTTGATGATCGGTAGTCGTAGGAACTTCATCTCTATCGGTAATCTTCTCGGTTTAAAGTCTCAAATGTGTTATTATCAAACAAAGAAAATTTGAATTTAGTTAACAGTGAATGGGTTTTTACAACTTACGTATACGTGCTTCATTAGTACGTTCTGTTTCTTAAGATGATGTTTTACTGAGATTTGGCTACCTCATTACGCCTTCGGATATCTATTGACAAGGACGAACGGATTATTTTAAGCACAACATATGCCCATGACTCGCATCCAATTGAATCCAAACCACTCGTTAATCAGTCATATAGGAATCTCAGCTTAACTAATTATATTGTGAATATAATTGCATAAATAATCAGTTATAAGACACATTCACATTAGAACTCACTTGTAGCTGAAACACAATTTCAATTATCATGTTCAGTGGTAGTTAATTTAACCACGATCAAATGTTATGTGAAAGACAACTACAAAGTATCATTCACTGAACGATTGTCAGTGGCAATGTATGTTACATTATGAAGTGAACTATAGATATGTGTGTGTTAGAATGTTTCCTGTGATAGAAATATAAATGGATTAGGAATTGATGAGTTCCTTCTTTGTCATTGAAGATCATACAGATCAATTATTGATAGACATTTATCAACCTACACAATCATGATTGTGTTTTAGAGGGATACTTGTTTAAGTTAAGAAGACTGTGAAGTGAATTATAAGTGAGTCAAGTTGATGACTTCGGGAAGATACGAAACAAGATTATCTGATTACACTGTTAGACACAATTCAACTTCATTACAACTCGTATTCAAATGACAATATCAGGGTGATTTATTCAAGATGTAAATAGGAAGTAAATGTCAGTCAAGCTTACTAGTTTCCTCTTCCCAGAAACCAGAACCTGAATGTGAGAAAAGAGAAATATTCACAATTACAATAACCGTCATTATTCTTCTCCTTCAATGTATTTACATTAACAATAAAACATTCATATTATTCATTAGATGATACATAATTACCTGTTACATCATGTACGATTGTCAGTAATACAATTGTACCCATAAAAGTTACTAGACACTGATGATAATGCATGATTGTTGTGTATATGAATCTCTAATCTTCGAACGGATAGTTCGTTGGTAGTTGTAAATGTTCGTTCATTTACTTTTTATAATGAAGAAGAAGGATATTCGAATTGTTTACTTTTGTTATGTAATCTTTATGTAAATAAAATGAAGGAGAAGAGAAAAAAAGCGATTGTATTATGAGATAATGAGACGAATGTAAGACTGATTAATTAAATTTACATTAGATGTGGAAAGTAAATTTTCGACAGGAGTAATTCTATGCTATTCTCTGGACCGTTGAGCACACAGTTTTGGTTTAGCCAGTCAGAACATATAAGCTACTTGGCTTGATAAACCTGATCTGTTTCTAATACATAAGTTAACACTGTTAATATACAAATAAACTGTACAGTCTATTAAACAGAAAAAAGGAGAGACATAAATAACATACGAAACAGTAACCAGAGGATAGGGAATATTAGTCAACGAAGCGAATAATGTTTTTTAATGAACATAAAATTGTGATTTTTCAATAAACAGGGCATAGTCATACAAGGTCAAAGAAAGTTAATGTGGTGGTAGGCGTTTCATATTATCATTGCTGGGATGGATAGTAGCTATCAGTGGAAACCAGGACGCGTGTTCCGCCCTATTTAGGACTCGTCAAGCTGGATGTACATGTATCCCAGAGTTGATGTTCACTCCTCTTTGTTTAAAAAGCTTGTGACTTAAGGCTATATCCAGGCAATCCGCATAGGATGCACATATGCCAACATGAGACTGATCAGTTGCAGTCCTAAATAACAATGGGAAGATACAAGTAAAACAACATCAAGTGAATTTATCATTGGTGGGTCTGCTTATCGATCACACTTTACATTAGATGACCCATTAATTAATACCAGAAGGGAATTTCGTGGATATTATTCTGATTTTTACATATCTCAATAGTTGAGATCATGAGTCAATTGAAGCTAGACTACCATGGAAAACCTGGCAGCACTAGATGGCCGTTTCATCCTATTGTCGGACTCCTCGTTGGCAGTACGCATCCACGATCTCGCCTGGCAACATTCAAAACCAGGATCAATCAGTCTCCCGCGCGAAGGCTTAACCTCTAGACCACTGAGCCTGCATCCAATGGTGTCAATGTCTAACTTCAACCAATCCACGAAATTCAACCACCATCAACCAATGTCTTCAGTGAGTTACTACTTCACAACAAACTCGATTCAACTCCACTGGTCACTGCTTCTCACTAGAACTCCAGGAAATACCTCTTGAAGATAGTCACTAGTTAGCACATGTTGATTAATATCAGAAGGATTTTTCGTGGATATTATAGTCCCACAACAGGACGAAATGGCCGTCCAGTGCTTACAAGTTTCCCATGATGGTCGAACTTCAATTGACTCAAGACTCATTAATTGTTTTCTCAAATTTTAATATATATACTACTTAATATAGAAAAAAACAATTATTTTCAGGATAGTGATTAATGAGGGATTATTGATTATGATTGATATTATGAAGTGAACTAAGTTAGAAGTCTATTGAAAACTAGAAAGCACAATATAGATGTATTGAACACTTGATCGTTTCTTGTAGTGGCACTCGAATATTTGATTCCAGATAGATCATATGTTTGATTGTTATGGCAATATACATATAGTCCATCCTTATGTAAAATTATTTACGTAATCCGTTTTAGTGTATAACGGAATTAAAACAAGTCGAATAGGAGAATGAAGTTTTGACCATGTATATTCTGTACATTGATTGATCTAGACAGACAATTAGAAAGACGTAGCGAAATGACGCGCGATGGAGATGGCGCATTAGCCAACTCGATTTAATCAAGCGTTAATCAATATTTATAATCACACAGATGTAAGCAATAGACATGTGATTAGTAGGATAAGAAGTGCACACACACATACGCTCATATTAGAAGAGTCAAAGTTAATAAGCAAGTAATTAACAAGGTCAAAATGTAACTCATGAAGAATGGATAAATTGGCCTGTCCAGAAGCTAGAATAAGTTATAAGGGCTTAACATAGTAACCGACACTACATTCTTATCCAGAATCCTAACACTGAGGTTTGATCGCAGGAACTTTAATCTCTCGCAAGAAAGCTTATCATCGAAATTACTGATTCGGAATCTAGTGGTTTATATGTTTAACTTCAATGGTAATGTAAAACCATGTTTAATTATCTTCACTAGGTTACTTCATCACATATAACATGGTTGAACTTCACTAATCACAGCTTTTCACTACAGTTCTAGAATGAAATCCGCAAATCGATCATTGAAGATCAAGGTACAATTATTATTAATCAGGTGGTTTATGGAGATTTTCATATGTTATAAATAATATGAACAAACCTAAGTTATCTATAGGTATCATTACCAAGGTTTAATATGATAATTTCGAATAATCATTTAAGGTGTTGTTAAGATTGTTAAGTTTTTGATTGAAATCACGAGTCACTTGAAGCTAGACCACCATGGAAAACCTGGAAGCACTGAACGTCTGTCTCGTCCTATTGTGGGACTCCTCAACAGTGAGCACCCACGGACACGTTAGCGGGACTCGAACTCAGGGCCTATCAGTCTCGCGCGAGGCGCTTAACCAACTAGACCACTGAGCCAGCATCCAGTGGTGTTATTGTCTAACCTCAACCAATCCACGAAATTGTGCGACCATCTTCCATTGTACTGAGGTAGACACCTGTTTCTACCCGAAACGGATTAGCTCCACTGGTCACGGTTTCTCACCAGAACTCCGAGAATTTTCTCACGAAGCTAGTCACTAGTGAGAACATGGTAATTATCAGTTTAGGTGTTGTGGAGATTGTTGGCATTGTAGGCCCTGGGTTCGAATCTCGCGGGGTGCAGGATCGTGGATGCGCATCGCTGAGGCGTCCCATACTAGGACGAAACGGCCGTCCAGTGCTTCCAGGTTTTCTATGGTGGTCTGGTTTCAATTGACTCATGATTTCAATCAAAAAATTTCGAATAAATTGAGCTTTGGGTAGATTGTTATGAATAAATGTATATTATATTCTCTGAAGAAGTGACTTACATTAAGTTACGAAACATCAGAAAATCTCATTTTTCTACTTATTGGGATATCTACAAATATATCATCTAAATTATTTATGTCCACCTTCATCATCACTACACAATCTCCATCGGACATTGGTTCAATTCATTGATTGTCTATTTATTCTACGTTGATTTTGAGGCGGCCAAACCAAAACGTGGCATCAGTCCATAAAGTCACCAACTTCTAGTCTTAGCTATGTCGGTAGATACAAAATACTAGGTTGGGATCGGTGTGACTATCGTAACCAATTACTGGAGACTGTGTGATATGGCCTAGAATCGATCACAATGGCGTCGGTGTATACACTCTCTGTCTTCCCTTAAACTAAGAGATTAAAATTGCTTCATATCTTTCTTTCTTCCTTTGCTATATCCTTATATACAATCTTTCTTTTATATATTAACACCACTGAACTAACTTCTTCTATGAATTTGGTATTCATGTTGTTATGCTAATGAGGTATGGCAACTTGGACTGATGCATATATGTGCCTGGTCCTACGTTGTAGCTGACTGACTGACTGACTGACTGACTACGTTGATTAATGCATAGTGATAATGTTATTTTTTATCATAATCAGTAGTATAGATGGGATACTGAAATATAAGAAATGAATAATACTTTTTTTCATAAAAGGCATACTAAAACTAATTCAATAAAGTATTATGTTCTAATTTTATACATGGGTAATTATGATAGAAAACATCTTTCATCATTTTTTGGTTGTTTACATAAAACTATTAGTAATATGATACATTTGAGCTTAAATCTTTTTTTGGAAGAAAAAAGATCAAAGTCTTGCATAATAAACAATCAATTAGTAAATGATCATATACTGAGAACGATCTGTTCATAGAATACTTTATGAATAGTGGAAGTTTCCAAATGAATGAATGAATGAATGAATGAATGAATGAAGAAGAAGAAGAAGAAGAAGAAGAAGAAGAAATAGAACTTAATGAAATCTATGGAATGGGACATAAACTGGAATCATCAATTGGTTGATCACTGAAAGCTTTACAATTTGACCTATTCATTCACAAAGAGAGAGAGTTATGTTGTGACTTTAAGTTTGACTAATTATCATATGATTTATTCGTCAATCGAAATATGACTTATGTAATCTTAGTACTGTGCTAAACCAATGACATTCGACTGATATAATAAGCCTAACATTCTTATTGGTCCTTTATCCTCCTAACTCGTCCACTTGAGTCCAGAACCCCAGCAACAGCTTCCACTATGTAAATCGTTTATTTCAAACATACTCGGTTTATATATCAGATAAACAGGCCGCATCACATCATAAAATAGGAAACAACATTTATACAAGATCAAGCCAAAAAGTAGCTGCGAACCTGGGAGACTGTCATTAATAAACTGAGTATAACTTAAGAACCGTGAATCTTACCATGATAATCTGTAGTTCTAAATGAAGCTTATAATAAGAGGAATATAGATATACATAATCTAATTACTGAATAGTTATACAATAAGAATATGTATATAATATTGGCTCATTAATAGTCCTCATAATGTACCCATAGTTTAATCTTCACTAGAATATAGCACGTTATAATACTAATATATGCAATACAATCCAATTTCGTCTTAGTTTCAATAACTAATGAAGTCGTGGATGTACATAGGCAAGGAAGGAACGAGTTGAAAACTCACTAGACAATTCTGTTTCAACGTAAATTTAACTGACAGAATCAACTTAACTGTTTCATTATTGATAAAGTCTTCAGGTTGGTTATGTATCTGAAAATGGATGCTAATTATCTGAAGAGAACAAATTCATTCTTAATTTGCATAAGAGATCTGGTTTTGTGAGGCTCTTAAATAAACGATTCCTGAATAGTCGATCAAATCACTGAGCTAGATTATGACGTCACGGTGTAGAATATCATGATAGTCGATGAGAGTGAAGTTTGATGAAACACATTTAAAATTGAGTTATTTTTCATGTCAACTCTTCAAACTACCTCATTCGACTAAACCTCCACTTTCTCAGAAGAATCTTCGTCGAATAACCAAGTCTCATATTGAACCATTTAATAAGTATATTTTATTTCTGTAATTTGAAATGTTCATATCCAATGGTGTGATTGATAAACTAAACATTATTTTATCAGAAGAGGGTTTTGTGAAGATTTTTGTAATTTAATAGTTGAATGTATGAGTCGGTTGAAATAAGACCATCGTGGAAAATCTGGAATCACTGGTGATTTAGCTTCAGCTGACACATGAATTCAATTATTAGGTTAACAAAATCTACACAAATCCCTCTTCTGATAATAATCATCATGAGCTCACTAGTGATTAGCTTCAAGTGGTGTTTCCTGGAGATCTAGTAAGAAGCAGAGACCAGTGGAGTTGAACCAGGTTTGTTGTGAGGCAGTTACTTGCTGAAGACACTGGCGGACGGTCGAGCAATATCGTTGATTGGTTGAAGTTAAGCATTAAAGCCGTTGAATAACGGCTAAGTGGTCAAGAGGTTAAGCGTCCGCACTCGAGACCGAAGGTCTTGTATTCGAATCCCGCGGTACGATTTTGGTTGCTCACTGCTGAGGGGTCTCATGCTACGACGAAACGGCCGTCCAGTGCTTTCGAATTTTCCATGGCAGTCTAGCTTCAATTGATTCATTAATTCAACTATTAGGAATCATTTGCCAAATTACATCGGCGAAATTCATTCAAGACCTACAACGTAACACGTCCAAATCATTTTACAATTCATTAATGAAATACATAGTGAAAGAAATAACACATGAAGAATTCCATGAATCCCCGGAGAAATATTTTCATAATCTGTTAAGCATATGGCTAAACAAAAACGAAGTTGGAGCTCTCTCTTTCTCTCTCTTAAAACTAATTTTCATGTTCTATATGATATACAAATGTAATTTGAAAGCAGATACCATCAATTTACTGACCTGAAACCTGTAGGTGAAGACAGAAATGATTGGATTAAATACAAACCGAGTGATATTACAAATCAATACAAATCTATACTTGTGCGACTCCACATTGAGAACTTTCAACAAAAGTATATACGTCATCGTTGAAGAACTTAAGATGTTTAAAGTAGGACCAGATAAGTATACCGGTGTTATGACAACGAGGTGACGAATTGATGTGTTCGAAATGTTCCAAATTCTCAACGATATATCAAAGTTTAAACGTTACAAATCAAGAAAAGATATCATTACGACAATCGAAAACCGAGTCACTAAACATCGTGAGAATCGTTTGAAACATTGAAACTCATTGATAATGGAACTTACAACAATCTGAAAGTAAAAGGATCACTACTGTCTTTTGAGGGTGTGTGTGTGTGTGTGTTCTACCTAAGCAACACAAACCCAGCTTATAGTGTATATGGTAAACTTACCATATCATAAGTTAGATCAGTGATTAACTGAATTATTAGAACCGATTCGTAGAAAAATGACGGTCCATAGTTTAAGATACACATTTGAGTTTTCCAAAACTAAATTTGGATCAATTGAATATATCAGATATATTAATGGTATCTCTTGATGTTTGCTCATTATTTACGAGTATCCCATCAGAAAAAACTATCGATGTACTACGCAAACAATCTGGATTACTACCTTTCACGAAAAGTGAACTGAGAAAATTACCAGTACGGAGTTGTGGAGATTATTACATTTTCGATTGATATTATGAACTGGTTGATGTTAGACCACCATTGAAAACCTGGAAGCACTGAATGGCCGTTTCATCCTATTGTGGGAGTCCTCAGAAGTGCGCATCCACGATCCCTCTAGCAGGATTCGAAACAGGACGAAAAGGCTGTACAGTGTTTGCACGTTTTCAATGGTGCTCAAACACCAGTCGGTTCAGTAAGAAAATTATCATTACTTCCCATGAAAACAGTTCATTTCCAAATCGAAAGTCAGTAATACAAATAAACAATTATAGTGATCATGAGATCACCGCTGGCGTCTATCTTGATCAATATCATCATCTAGATCATTCTAGAACAAACGAAATTCAAACACGAAATCTAGACGATGAAATACAACTCCATTTATGTCGATGAGTTATACGTTATCTGTCATCATAATTCTCGGCTGCTTTGACACTTCAGTAACTCTCATACAAAATTTACAATGAAATATGAGAGAAATAATCAACTCAACTTTTTAGATCTCAGTTTAAACAAGGAAAACGATGGAACTCTTGAGGAAGGTATGCATGGGAAGAAAACATGAACTGCAAGGTAATTAAGATATAACAGATTTTGCTCTATCTCATATAAAAGATGTCTAGCTGAAACGTTCTTTTGTATAGTCAGAATGTTATGCTCTAGTGATAAACTAAATAACGAATTGACTATTCTGGAAAAACGCAATAAATAGTGGACATCCAAAGAAATTCATTGTGAAATTCAACAATTTCAACAAGTTTCTTTTACAAAAAACAAAAAAAGAGAAAAGAAAAAGATGATAAAAAGATATGAATTAGTACAAATTCTCAATTAGACATATGCTTACGAATTCGTGTTATTGATCAGGTCAACTCTAATAACCTGTTCATCACAGAGTATATTTGCTAAGTAATGTATTACAGAACTTCCATACCTTCGCTTGCGTGCATGGGCTTTGATGTATTGACCTCTCGTTTTACCAGAAGATATACAAAGCGAAAGATGTAAACGAACGAGATGGTTAGTATCTGACAAGACAACACCTGAAAGGAATTTGCAAGAATTTAGATGTCTATCCACAAACACATTAATAATGATAGCGAAAGATTCACCACACGCCTTGCTAACTGCCTTCAGCACTCTCCACAATACAGCAAAGTCTTTTCTCAAAAGCCCGAGAAAGAATAATGTAGAACAGTGAAGAGTAATAGGCAATATGCAGGGATTGACAAATTGTAACAGTAAATGACGAGTAATCTCAAAAGCACACAACCTCTTTAAATAGTATGTCACGATAAACGTCCTTCAATAACAGTGAAACATGAGACGACCAACAGAGGGAGAGGTATCACCATGATAATTGACCTTCAACACAGTGTTTATCAAAGAGTCTCCAATGACACAAGCATTATGGGACCCAAAAATGGTGTTTGGGTGCTGTTCATGTCTCATGACAAAGTTAACAGCTTGACATTTAGACGTATTAGGTATGAGACCTTTAACAACAGACCACCATTCAATACGAGACAAAAACTCACTCATTTCTATGGGATGTGAAGAGGTAGAAATCGGCATACATACAGTGAGACCGTCTGCATATTTCACAAAAGTGTTTTCTGTGGAAGATGACATCGTGCAGAAAAATGAGAAAAGAGGTGATGAAGGAACGGCTCCTTGTGGTACACCTTCATGAGACAATAGAGACGTCGAACTCTTCCCTCTGAACACAGTGTACTGTTCTGTCTTAGAGAGGTAGGAACATAGCCAGCTGTCAGTGTTGACGCTGATTAACTTGTCAAGCAAAAGTTGTCTTGAGATAGAATCAAAAGCAGAAGAATAGTCCGAAAAAGCGCATCAAACATACTTCTTACCTTTTTCCAAGCTGAACACTACAGTGTGGTGCAGAACAAGAACGGCATCCAAGGTGTTTCTTTTGCATTTGTAAGCAAACGCATGCAGATCAACGTGCTCTTTTAGTGGAGACTGAAGTGGGAGTAATAATAATTTATCCATTGTTTTGAGGAAGGTGAAGTTATTGCCATATTCTTATCACCAGATACTTTCCTAGGTATAAGGAGTATCTTTATATTTTTTCATATTTTCAGTATGATATTAGTTGAGTAGGATCTGTTGAAGATACTCGTGAATGAACAACATAGAACGTCAGCACATTTTTAAAAAAGGGAGTTTGGGATATCATCAATTCCTAAACACTGGAATGATTTAAGTGACCGGAGACATTTTCCGACATCAGTTTGAGTAAAAATACGAACACAATTATTCTTTACACCTTTGGATATAGGGAGTATCACATCAGATGACTGACGTACAAAAGACTTATTTCAGTCACAAATATTCAGCTGAAAATCTCTCCGAATGTGCCTGTCACCTGTATGTTCTTTAAAGATTCTCCATTTAGCATTTAAACGAGTAGGATATTCTACTACATTTGGGTGACCTAGTGATGAATTGAAAGCACCACATACAACAGAAAGTGAACCACTGAATGTAGTAACAGCGAATTCAGTGAATTCATAAGAGAAAACAGATTGCGCAGATAGTGAGGCTGTAATTTATGGATGACGTCTGAGCAACGCAAACGTGACCTGAGAGAGTCTACCTAATTGTAAGGGCTAAACGAAGGTTATTAAGCAGTTCTGAAGAATAAAGACAATGATTTACAGTTAATGGTAAGGGTTAAAATTTAGATCTATGGTTTTCATCACGAAATGACATCAGCTAAAATGCCAAGACGCTATATGGACGAATGAGTGAGTGAATTTCGAGCCAAAATTTAAGACGTGTTATCCTAAATCTGATTGGTTCGTCTATAAATTATAGTCTCACTGCGCAGATGGTGTGCAGTCTGGAGTCATGTAGATGTTGTTAAAATAAACATATTTGTACTTACTCAGCTGTTTCTAACGGAGTCTTGAAGTTAGACAGTCAATAAAGTCATTTTAAAACTTGAAACATACAAAAGTTTATCGAAACCAGCTACAAACGTATCCACACTGACGCCACAGATCTTTTTGTCGTTCGGTCGATCCTGACGATAGATAGTGAAATCACGTGGTGATACCAAGCAATCGCCTCGCAAATCACTCAACCAAGATTCTTGAATTGCGATGACACCACAATTACGACATATATTTTGTCTTATAAGACAAAATATATGTCGTAATCTTCGATTCCTACTATAGTAGGAATCGAAGATAGTCCACATTGTAAACTAGTGATCGGCAGTTGGAATTTAGCAGCTCAAGAATCGACATACGATTAATGTTCATTCTCTTCAACGCAGATTGCTAACATGCGCGATGTCTCTCATTGTACTTCATCTCAACATGTGCAGCGAAAGGTTGTAAGCTTTTCATAAACGCGCCTGGATAGGTTATACGATTATCAGGCATAATGAGGCAATAAAACAAAACAAAAAACAGATGACTCGTTGAAATAACTAGATGTTAGTGACAAGAAATAAAAATTTCGAAGCATAAGAGGTTGAATAAGTTTCCCGACTGTGTTCCTGGTGTAATGAAAGTTCACGTGGAAAGGGAAAATCGGTTGAACAACGTATAATTACAGTATCTTTACAAAATGTGAAAACGATACATTAAATGTACCATATTAACATCTTTCTTAAATTGCTTCTCTAGAACACTAACGTCCTTCCATGTCCGTTATTTAACCAGTTGTTCTCTGTTTTACATTTCTTTCTCTTCATTTACTTTTCCGTCAGTACGACTTCTAACTACATACTACATATATCTATCCGTATAAGTTGTATACATTACACTACGATCCTATGGCTGAGAGGGAATTAACTCATCACAGGTACAATTACCTGACAACTTTTGAATGGTGGACATGAAGTGAATGTAAGTAATCCATACAAAATAATCAACAAATAGCCCAACACCAATCCTACTGCATTTCGCATATACAGACAGCCTGTATCAAACATTTCCTATTCGAACTATATATACGAGAAGAAAACAACGTGTGATTAGACTTCTCATGTCATGATAACTGAGCGCTTATTCCATAACATTTATTAAGCTTTAATTTTTCAAATTACTTTGCAGCCATGCAATCTCTTTTTATGTATTTGTCATCTTCTTAGATTTATTCATGTTTACATATTTTAATAATTAAGGTCACGAGTCGATTGAAACTAGACCACCATGGAAAACCAGGAAGCACTAGATGGCCGTTTCGACATATTGTGGGATTCCTCGTTGACAGTACACATCTATGATCCAGCCCTGCGAGAACCGAATCAAGGACCTACACAACTCTTCATTTTAATCACTATTGAGTGATTATTTATTCATTTCACTAACTTTATACAATCTCCATGACTCGCAATACAATTAATTGCAACCAGAATACTCATTCTACTCCTAATTATTACTTTTCAGCATGTTTTAACGATGCTTATTCACATGCGGTGTTTCCTGTAATTCTTGATATGATGAGTTTGGCTGCGATCTATTACAATATAGAATTCTCAGAACACAGTTCCCTTTTCCCGTATCTTGATCAATCCTAACGAGTCAGTTATCACTAGCTGAATGTTAGTAGTTCAAGAATATAAATTCAAATAATGTTCATTCTTATTGAATGCATATTGTCTGCCAGCCACGACGATGTCGCGGGATGCACTTTGTACGGAGAAAGTTCGTGAACTTATCAGAAACGCAACTGAATAGTTTGCGTGATTTATCGACATAATGATGTGTTAAAACAATCAAAATCAGATAACTTGACGAAATGTCTTGATGTCGTGAACAGGTATTCCACATATTCGAACAGGCCACCAAATCATGTAGTTCTTACTATGCTAACCATTATCAAGGAATCTTCATTTATGAAACGATAATATTTGAACTATTTGTTCTATTCATTAGACGTCCATTGTATCAAACAAGTGGTCATCTGTATTTTGACTCTCATGAATATGATTTTATACAAGATTCATCATAAATGAAGAGATTTAATATGAATACAGTTTTTCTCTGCATCGTCTGGAAATAATTCACATCATGGTTTCAATTCAATATGACGGCATTGCACTCCATACAAGAATCGTCAACATCGACTAATGCATTCAACGTGAATTATCGTAAACTGATGCTCATCAGGTTAGGAGTAGAAGATGACATGTGTGAAATAAAACAATTGGAATCACAGTCACTATCTACTAATCACAATAATCTTCAACACAAATATTTACTCGAACATCTTACATGACACAATTCAATTCAGATACTATTCAATGAGAACCTCAATCGTCGGTTAAACTGCACCTTCTCTCAATACTAAATATAAACATTAAGTCCATGTTTAACCTAGAAGAAGATTACACTTCTATTCGAATAAAACCATATATAGTAACTATCTGAATAATTTACAAAAACACCGAACAATGTTTACACCAAAGTATTTCTGTATTTTTCAAAGAATACTAGTAATGTAACATACAAAATAAGCTTCTGTTGCAATCAATATTTGTCATATCCTAGAAGATGAATCTTCTTAAATGACCATTGATCAGTCCAATCACTATCATGGAGATTGATGAAATGGTTATCCAAGACACTTTCATGGAGTCTAAATTGTTTGAGAACAATAAAACACGTTTAGGTATATGATGAACATAAAACAAACATTTTGATTAATCAAAGTACAATTGGTTAAATGAATGTCATTGTTTATGGATATGTTTACTATATTTGAATGATCAACTACTAATCTATCGATGGGTTTGTATACTCTCAAAGTGTTCACAAAAGTTATTTCTAACCACAGAATTATGTAATGCATTGAAGAGAGAGAGTAAATGATCAACTGAATAATTTCTGACACAATCACTTACTGGCTGAACCCGTAGCTGTGGATAGAATTGTATTAAGGACGAGGAGAGTTTATATTTAATTCATGCTTTGGAAACGTTTCATGAAACTTCAAATTATATAAAATGTGTAATGATCCATATGCATGTAATATGTATGATTCTCTGTCCTATTTGACAATCGTCTTTTGGATATACGTAGTTGATGATGTTGGTATTTACACACTAGGATTCGAAAGCAGTATCTTTCGCTTTAAACGTCAAGGAGTTGTGTATTCACCGTTCTACTTAGTTCAGTTATTCATTTACTTGTTTAGTAGGAATAATGTTAATGTCATTTAGAGTGAACGTGTGAATTCTTCGGTTTGTTCTATTGAGGATTGAATACTGGTCGATCAACTCATACCTTAACCAATAATCAAATGAGTGAAGACCCATTGATTTGCACATAGGAGATTATTCAAGTTAGCATTCATTTTGCACACACACTCACACACACCCGCATACTCAACTATCTGTTTCATCAATCAAGACAGATTAGTCTGAAAAAAAGTTTTCACTTAGTAGAAGGAAAATCACACGATTCTCGTTCGTGTAATAGTTCAAAATATTTTCTTTGTGATGTCCTGACTACAGAAAAAACAAGATCAGATCTCTTTGTTAACTCTTCACTTAAAACTCCTCATTAATAACTCCAATATTGATTAACTAAATAGAACATAAACAATTTCGATGGACATAAATGGTAAGGATTTAAAACTTACTCGTTGTTAGGGCTGTAATTAAAATAGACTTTCGCTTTTTACTCTATTATTCATAGATAGATGTTGAGTAATTGTGTAATTTATTCAAAACTGTGGTAAATACAGATAACACGTTAAATGCATCATGAACGAGTGGACAGATCGTTGATAAGACCTGCATAACTCGACATTATGATTCATTTCAGATGTTTACTTATCTTGGAAAACCTTGATGATCGGTAGTCGTAGGAACTTCATCTCTATCGGTAATCTTCTCGGTTTAAAGTCTCAAATGTGTTATTATCAAACAAAGAAAATTTGAATTTAGTTAACAGTGAATGGGTTTTTACAACTTACGTATACGTGCTTCATTAGTACGTTCTGTTTCTTAAGATGATGTTTTACTGAGATTTGGCTACCTCATTACGCCTTCGGATATCTATTGACAAGGACGAACGGATTATTCTAGGCACAACATATGCCCATAGAACCAACACTTTTTCTTCAGTTTAAAACCAAGTCACCATCACACCACATCACCATCACTCATAAATCATTTTAATACATATGTGTCATTAGTTCTGTGTAAAAGTATCTTGTCATGTTGGTTGTTGTCTCTCACTGATATGTTCACACAAATTCAGTGGTGTAATGAAATTCTTCAGTCGAGACAATCTGTGTGTTAATGATAATTATTCAGCAGCCCAATATATTGATCCATCACAATCATCATCTGTCATAGACATTCATATTCACTGCGAAAGTGATTCGATTACTAAGACTGCTGATCATTTCAGTTCAAACATCAGCGAACATTAAGAGTTGATTGGTAAGCCACGATTCTTCCTATGGGAATCTCGTTGTACGTTAAATTGGTTATCCACGTTCATCTCAAAATGTTATCCAGCATTGTCATATTGATTTACAGAAAATTGAGTTCGGCTGTCAGTTATTGACAAGTTAACTTATCAATGATTCCATCTACTGTGAAATGACAATTTGATTTGTTCAGGGATTTAATCGAATCCAAACGACTGACAAATCAGTCATGTAGGAATCTCAGCTAAACTAAATATATTGTGAATATAATTGCATAAATAATCAGTCATAAAACACATTCACATAAGAACTCACTTGTAGCTGAAACACAATTTCAATTATCATGTTCAGTGGTAGTTAATTTAACCATGATCAAATGTTATGTGAAAGACAACTACAAAGTATCATTCACTGAACGATTGTCAGTGGCAATGTATGTTACATTATGAAGTGAACTATAGATATGTGTGTGTTAGAATGTTTCCTGTGATAGAAATATAAATGGATTAGGAATTGATGAGTTCCTTCTTTGTCATTGAAGATCATACAGATCAATTATTGATAGACATTTATCAACCTACACAATCATGATTGTGTTTTAGAGGGATACTTGTTTAAGTTAAGAAGACTGTGAAGTGAATTATAAGTGAGTCAAGTTGATGACTTCGGGAAGATACGAAACAAGATTATCTGATTACACTGTTAGACACAATTCAACTTCATTACAACTCGTATTCAAATGACAATATCAGGGTGATTTATTCAAGATGTAAATAGGAAGTAAATGTCAGTCAAGCTTACTAGTTTCCTCTTCCCAGAAACCAGAACCTGAATGTGAGAAAACAGAATTGTTCACAAATACAATAACCGTCATTATTCTTCTCCTTCAATGTATTTACATTAACAATAAAACATTCATATTATTCATTAGATGATACATAATTACCTGTTACATCATGTACAATTGTCAGTAATACAATTGTACCCATAAAAGTTACTAGACACTGATGATAATGCATGATTGTTGTGTATACGAATCTCCTAACTTCCAATGGATAACTCGTTAGTAGTTGTAAATGTTCGTTCATTTACTTTTTATAATGAAATTTCTATTTAAGAAGGAGAAAAAGAAAAAGAAGAAGGATATTCGAACTGTTTACTTTTGTTATGTAATCTTTGTGTAAATAAAATGAAGGAGAAGAGAAAAAAGCGATTGTAATATGAGGTAATGAAATGAAAGTAAAACTGATTAATTAAATATACATTTACATTGATACTTTATATACTACTTAAATTAGTATAATCATTCCATTAATGTTTCTATGATGCTTTGATGAAGTAATAAACCTTAAAGTATACTGAAAAGATAAGCTAAATGAATTGTGTCAAACAAGAGTGTTCTTTTTTTCAACAAAGAATGTTATAGAGATTTAATGGTCTCAGGATCTGACTATCATTCGATTGTATGCTGATTGTCATCAAAATACCCATATTGCTTAGCCTCGTATATTTCATTGATTTAAATTGCGTTGCTGTGAATAACGGAATCAAATAAATCGAATTTGACAATGGATTCATGAATACACATAATTTGTATACTCATCGATCTGGATAAACAATCAAAAGGACGAGGCGAATAGAAGAGAGCGAAACAAGATGACGCGTAGTAAAGATGACATGTGAACCAACTTCATTTAAACAAGCGTTAATCAATATTTATAGCCAGATAAAAATAAGTTACAGATATGTGATGAATAGGATAAGGAGTGTACATAAATACGCTCATACAAAAGCAGTCATGGTTGATAAGTGAATAATTACCAAGGCTGAAACGTGACTCAGGAAGAATGGACAAATTGGCTTGTCCGAAAGCTAGAATAAGGTATATGGGCTTAACATAGTAACTTACACTACAGATTAGATACTATTCAGGCCTAATTCAGTTAAGGTACCTATGATGATTAAGAGTATTTGAATTATAGTACGAACTAAGAATCCCAGAAATGACGTGATCGGATCATGAAGTACTAGATAAGCACGAACGAATGTACTGTATTTGGAATTCGAAATCAAGCATTCAACAAGTACAAAGGAATCGTTAGTTCATTCAAACACCACAGCACCTCAAAAGCTATACCAAATTTCACGTATATATAGAGTAAGTTGAAATATAATTCAGTAGATTAGTTCCCGACATATGAACACCATGGGGAATGAAGTTCGAATACAGTGCAGTATTTATATATCTATATATAAAACCAAATGTTGACATTTGACTAGTAGATTCAATTTTTACCAATGATAGTCATGTGTTTAGACGCTGCTATAATCTGACTTGGTTTGATCGTCTCGAAAGTGTCACATACAAATAATTTAGTTGATAACATGAATCAGTAGATCAGTAAAGTAGCTGTAACCATGATGTAACGATAGGGTTTGCCTATCATGATGACTGAAATGAGTTATATTGGCTGGAACACATATTTCTTTAGGTCAGACCTCGCCAGGCAGATCAGTTACAGAACAGTTAGACTAAAAGCTATCACTTGAGATCCGACACCAAAGTCATACTGCTGAATGTAGAGGGTTGTGGCAGCATTAAGGTGTTTCCCTTGTACAACCAGCATCTTGTATGATTCTGTCTTCTCATAACAGGAGGAAAATGGTAGAAAATGTCGACCCTAAAACTGTTACAACTCGCATTACCCTAGAGACTTTATTCTCCGGTGGAAAAGCCTCTTGAACTAAAGAGCCAGTATATCAAAAATTCCCATAAAATTGTCGAGTAACCATTCTCAAGTTGTTGTCTGTCAGGCTCTGTGGTCATGCTTCCTGGTTTCTAAGACCACCACTAACCCGGCTTTTTTTTCAGGTCTCTCAAGAATAAATATCTTTTCAGGTTATGATGAGTTCGGAAGTGACAATCATCCTGATACCTCTGACAGAACTCAGGATCATCTTTCTCACGATTAAATCCCTCCTTAGCTTCTTGATAATTCTCTCATTCCCATGACTAACCCTTCTTGTATACCTTTATCACCATGCGCCACCTATGCAAATCATTTAAGTTCATGAAACATTGTCCCTGGTCCCCTGAAACCATGCTCTAAACTACATGTTGGAGCTTTTAATGTTCAAACTTTATACCAAGTAAAACAACAGGCTTCTTTAGCTAGGACTCTAGAATTCTTTGGCCATCACTAAAATGCACATACTGGATCTAAGTACAATCAGTCACTTGAACTCACCTTGTCAATACAACGAACCGGCTTAGTTTACCCTTCGAGTATCTGGAGACGCCACTGATACTTCTCGTAGCCTTGATAGTGTAAGTATGGCATTGAGTTCAGAACCATGACAGACTCTATTGAACTGAATTTTAGTAGAAAGTCGCTTGTGCACTGCCCGACTAAACAGGACAGTAAGAACACAAAAAGATGGAGACATATGCCAACGCCATTTAGTTATCTCTGCTAACTCTCCCGCTGATTCTGCATCGGATGAAGTTAAGAATCAGTTTTGATAGAAAGTTATTCAACCTCTTCTAAAAGGCTAAACGCTCTGATTTAATAATCGTGGCAGGTGATTTTAATGCTCTAAAAGGTAAACTAAACCATATCAAAACGAAAGGCACTTAGGCGAATCTTGAGATATTGCAGCTTGATAAATATATCATGATGACTGCCTTTTGCAGCTATGCCCAGAATATCATCTATTTTTGGCACACACCAGCTTTAAATATTAGGAGAAACATCGTCTGACATGACGACCGCAGTAATCAACTAACTTATAGACCTAAATTGATCACATTATCATTAACCACAGTTGGAAGGACTCGATTGTAGGCTGTCGCTTATTCTAGAGCATGTGTTTAGATTCAGATCACACTCTAGTTTTAGCACACATTCATCTGAGTCTTACTAGACATAGTAAAGTCACAGCCAGAAAATCCCTTAATGATGAAAAAGTTAAGAATATATACTATTTATTTCATGAGGTCAATGTTTTCTGATCTGAACAAATAATCACATATTATTATATGAAAATCCATTGTATTCTACCGTAAAAACGTGATTATCTAAACACTAGAGCATTAAACTGAAAACTAGATGAATCTGTCCTTCCTATTGTTAATTGATTGTACTATTATTATACTACTATTAATAGCATTATTCAGTATTATGTTTTAGGTAGAAAATAGTGTAGTGACCTACTTTTATCAAGAGAACGCGATTAGTTCAATGGAAACAAATGTTATTATAACCAATTGTACCGGTGATTGTTTTACTGTACTTGTTTGTTTAACTGTACCAAAGACATTCTTCCTTTCGTTGATTGTGACCTTGCACGACCTTACGTATGCTCAGTAGTTCCGCTTGTACTCCTTTGGCATGATCTCGGTATTCTTTCGATACTACGGGATCTCCAACAAATACATCTCGACGCCACCCAACAATAGGATTCTCAGCACAAAGTATTTCATCAAGTTTCTGTTTCTTATTTCTTAATCAATCTTGACGATAACTATTCAGTGATCACTAGTTAGATGTTAACAATTCAAGAATCAACATCTAAATAATGTCCACTCTTTTCTATGTATATTGCTAGCCATCGTGATGTCTCTAATTATACTTGTTTGTAACTTGTGTAGCAAGAGGTCGTAAACGTTTCATAGTCGCACATGAATAGGTTATGTGATTAATAGACATAATGATGTATTAAAACAAACAAAAGTAAAGAAACTTGTTAAAATATCTGGATGACAGGAAAAAGTAGCCTAGATATTCAAATAGACCGCTTTCAAACAGGTGCTCTAATTCATACCTAATGAGCTAAATCAATGTTTATCCATTTGTATGGTTCAGTTTATTTGTGATCACCATTTGAGAGATACATTACGCAGTTAGATGTATCCCTTCAAATGTTGATAAAATTAGGATAATATTCTCTAAGTTGCTCTTAAATCAGATGTTTAGTTGTTTGTATTCAACTTTTAATGGCCTCACTTTAATTATAGTCATTCTTTGAACCGATCAAGGTCCTTAGTATAGTATACTTTACCCTCACTTGTAACTGTAATATATATATATATATATATATATACCCCTTTCATTGTACAGACTCATTGAGATTGTGCACTTTAGCCTCACTTTGATCATTATATGTGCAAGTAACATTTTTGAACACCATATGAATGACTTGATGTCTATAAAATATAACTATTTTCCAGCTATCAAGCAGGATTTCCGATTGCCATGAGTCTATAGATTTGTTGTAAATTGACCTCAGTGCAAGATGAGGTTAAACACAAGCTAAATAGATCATTGATAACAGCTCAAATCATCATGGTAAATAAATTATTATCAGAAAGGGGGTTTTGTGGAGATTTTAGTAATTTAATAGTTGAATTATTGAGTCAATTAAAACTAGACCACCATGGAAAACTTGGAAACACTGGACGGTCTTTTCGTTCTATTGTGAGACTTCTCAGCAGTGCGCATTTGCGATCACACATAGCGAGATTCGAACCCTGGATCTATCGACCTCGCGCGAAAACGCTTAATCTTCAGACCACTGAGCCAGCCAGCATCAACCAATCCGCGAGATTGAGTCAATGTCCATCATTATCTTCAATGAGTTACTATCTTACAACAGACCTGATTGAACTCCATTGGTCACTGCTTCTCAGTAGAACTCCAAGAAATACCTCTTGAAGACCGTCACTAGTGAATATATGATGATCAGAAACAGATAGGGGTTTTGTGGATACTATAGTAATTTAATAGTTGAGATCATGAGTCAACTAAAACTAGACCATCATGGAAAACCTGAGAGCACTAGATGGTCTTTTTGTTCTGATATGGGACTCCTCCTTGACAGTGCGAATCTACGATCCTGACCCGTGGGGTTCGGACCCGAAACCTATCGATCTCGTGCGCAAACGTTTAACCTTTAGACCACTGAGTCTTCATTTAACAGTAATGACGTTTAACTTCAACCAATCCACGAAAGTAAATTAGAAAACAAAGTCGAACACTTTTTTCAAACTATAATCCATTCATTTGGTATTGTTTTACTTGTATCTTCCCATTGTTGTTTAAGACTGAAGTTGATCAATCTCATGTCAGCATATGTACATCCTGTGTGGATTGCCTCGATATAGCCTTTAATCACAAGCTACATGGAAACATCCAGTTGACGAGTCCTAAATAGGACGAAACGCACGTCTTGGATTTCATTACTAGCTAATATCCATATTTGTTTATAATCCATTCTTTTACATTATACTATTCCAATATCATATCAACTCAATGAATCTATTATGAAAAATCCCTATCAACTATTTCATTTCTATAAAATGAAAGAAGAAAAGAAAGGAAGAAAGGAACCCAGTTACACTTATGTACTTACTTAGAGTTTAGTGAGTTGATTTCCTCTTTTTTGTTGTTGTAAAGTTACCTATTTGCACTTATCAACTAAATTTTTTTATTTATTCTCTTTGATTAGAATAATCAATATCAGATTGTACCTTTATCACTGATTAATCTTATTGTTCAGAATGACAATTATATTTTGTACTTATGTATACAATAACAAACTATAAATAGGAACAAAATTATTACTTAAATTAGTAGTAAATAATCAATCTCAAAGTGAACATCAACTCTGAGATGCAAGTACATTAAGTTGACGAGTCCTAAATAGGACGAAATGCACATCTTGGATTCCACTGCTAATCATTATCCATCTTTGTATAATAATAAAATTTTTTTAAATGCTGAATTTTCATCTACCTAATTAATTTATATTATGATTAGAATGGGGTTTGTGAAGATTGAAGTAGTTTTTCTTTCTTTTAATAGTTGAATTCATGAACCAGTATAAGCTAGATTGCCGTTGAAAATTTGGAAGCACTGGATAGCTGTTTCGTTCTAGTATGAGATTTCTTAGAAATTAGACATTAACATCATTAAATGCCAGAACATTGGTCTAAAGGTTAAGCGTTCGCGCGCAAGGCCGAAGATTCAAAGTTTGAATCCCAAGTACGGGATCGCGGTTGCGAAATGCTGAGAAGTGTCGTATTAGGACGAAACAGCCATTTAGTGCTTTTAGGTTTTCAACGATGATCTAGCTTACATCGATTCATGAATTCAACTATTATAATTCATATTAAGCATGAATTTATGATTTTATATTATATAATGACTACTGATCCATTGATAATTAATTGTTGAATTATTATCCATCATTTAAACTGTAAGCAATTTTCAGTTGATCGTGCTTTATTAACTATACTACTATTTTAATAGTTGAATTCACTTGTTGATCTAAGCTAGACCAACAGTGAAAACCTGAAAGCACTGAACGACAGTTTCTTACCAGTATAGGACTACTCAATAGTGTGTATCCACGATTCTGCTTGTAGGGCTCGGACCCAGGACTTTCATTCTTGCACGCATACAGATAACCTCCAGATCACTCAGCCGGTATCCAACGATGTTAATGTTTGAGTAGTTCATCTGAAACTTTTATTCATACACTTAATAGTATTTATATCAACCAAATGAAAACCATATGTTTATAAGATCTTATAAAGAACAGTTTTTGTCGATTTAAAATATCTTATTAGAAATATCATATGTAACTTGAATACTTATATGATCAAGCAATAAATTTATTTTTTTGATTGAGATCGTTTAACGATTGATGTAAGACCACCATGGAAAACCTGAAAACACTGGACGGCCTTTTTGTGCTATTATGGAACTCCTCAGCAGTACGCATCCACGATCCCACCCGCAAGATTCGAACCCAAGGCCGCAACACCATACTAATAATTACCATGTGCTGATTAATGACTAACTTCGTGAGGGAATTCTCGGAGTTCTAGTGAGAAGCCGTGACCAGTGTAGCTAATCCATGTCTGGTAAAGACAGGTATCTACCTTAGTACAATAGATGGTCGCGCAATTTCATGGATTGGTTGAGGTTAGACATTTATACCGCTGTATGTCAGCTGGCCAAGTGATGTAGAAGTTAAGCGTTCGTGCGCGCGACCAATAGGCTCTGGGTTTGAACCCCGCCAGGCGGGATCGTGGATGCGCACTGTTGAGGTGTCCCGACAATCGGACGAAGAGGCTATCCAGTCCTTCCAGATTTTCCATGGTAGTCTAGCTGCAATTGACTCATGATTTCAACTATTAAGTTACTAAAATCTTCACAAAACCCCCTTTCTGATAATAATTTACTTACCTTGATGATCACTAATAGTCTATTTAGCTTGTGGATTGTGGATTCGCACTGCCAAGGAGGAGTCCCACAATAGAACGAAACGTCTGTCCAGTGCTTCCAGATTTTCAATGATGGTTTAAACATCGATCGGTTCATGATTTTAATCAACAACAAAAAAACTTAACAATCCACACAACCTTATACTGATCATAAATTCTTATTTTTTTTATAATCTACTTTACATAATCATTCATAATTATCATGATCAGTGAACTATTGAACTAAAATATCCTTCATCTAATGAGTATATAAGTAGTATCTTTTCATTTCATTTCATTATACATCTCTCATATATTTGTTTAGTATTATATATATGTCAAATTCATCAAATGAATTATTAGTTATTGGAGCTGGTCTACCAAGAACTGGTACAAAAAGTTTAAAGAATGCATTAGAAATTATTTATCATAAACCATGTTATCATATGACTGAAATTATTACAAAACAACATGATGATATTGAGAAATGGCAAAGATTATTTAATGAAGCATTAAACAATAAACCATCAAATGAAATGATAATTCATCAAGGTTTAAAAAATATATTGAATAATTATGGAACAGTGACAGATGTACCAGCATGTGGATTCTATAAAGAATTGATGGAGATCTATCCAAATGCTAAGGTAATCATAAATAAGAATTTTTTGTTTTCATTACTTATAAATTTTATCAGAAGGGGTTTGTGGAGATGTTAGACGATTCACTGATTGAAATCATGAGTCGATTGAAGTTAGGCCACCATGGAAAACCTGCTCACTAGTGACTGAGTTCAAGAAATACTCCTGGAGTTCTAGTGAGAAACTGTTACCAGTGGAGTTCAACTAGATCTGTTGTAAGATATCAACTCACTGAAGACAATGGTGTTTGGTGGCGCAACTTCGTGGATTGGTTGAAGTTAGACATTAACAGCGTTGGATGCCGGCCAGCTCAGTGGTCTATTTGGTTAAGCGTCTGGCGCGAAACTGATAGGTCCTGAGTTCGAATCTTGCGGTGTGCGGGATCATGGATGTGCACTGCTGAGGAGTCCCATAATAGCACGAAACGGCTATCCAGAGCTTTCAGGTTTACCATGGTGGTCTAGCTTCAACTGACTCATGATCTTAACCATTGAAATTACTAATAAATTTGTTAATGTTTTGGTGGATTGTTATTTTCTGAGCTGAATGGTTTGATCATGGAGCTATCATTGTTCCTCTTAACAACATCATCAGCAGAGACTTTAAGTAGAAGTCTATCATCTCTAAAGTTAAGAAACAATATCATCCTATAACAGATAGGGGTTTTGTAGAGAATATAGTTGAATTCATAAGTTTGTTATGTGGCGGTAACTCATAGAAGACAATGATGGTGGGGTGGCATAGTTTCGTGAATTAATTGAAGTTAGACATTAACACCGTTGGATACCGGTCGGCTAATCGTTCTAAATGTTAGGTGTTTGCTCGCAAGACCGAAGGTACTGCTTTCGGATCCCATGAGCAGGATCGTGAATGCGTACTGGTCAGGAGTCCGATACTAGGACGAAACGGCCATTTAATACTTTCAGGTTTACCATGATGGTCTAGCTTTAACCGACTCATGAATTGAACTATCAATTGTCATCAATAACTTCTTAGAACTTTCAAAATTGATACATGACAATTCATTGTGTATTTTAATAAGGTTTGTAAGCTTGAGAATTTTGTATTAGATATGAATTAGAACTACTGAATAGTCCTACACTACAATAAAATGGCTTTTCAGTATCTCTTCACTTTCACTGGTTATATATATACACAGTGTAAAAATTACATTCTTTTGTATCAAACTGAGAACTTGTAATTTTCCTTTTGTTGTTACTTAAAACCATAATTAACCGGTTTCCATTCCCATATTTGGATTCTAAGAGGATTGACTTGATATATCATTTACTTATTTACTTATTGACGCCTGTTACCTCGCATCAAGGAGTATAAACCGCTCACCAGCATTCTCTATTCAACTCTGTCCTGGACAATCCTTCCTAGTTGTTTTCAGTTGATGTTCATCCTTTTCTTGTCTGCTTCCGATTCTCGACTCAGGGTAATCTTTGACTTTTGTCTTTTCCGTTTGCATTCAGGTATATAGTCAGCAGTGGAATCCAGAAAGTGAGTTTCGTCTTATTTGAGACTCATCTGCTGGATGTACCAGCATCCTGACCTTTGTTAGTCACACTGAGATTTGAATAAATTTCCCATTGTTTTAAACAACAACACATTATCCACCAAATTAATGAGTTCAGATAGCCACCGATTGTAAACCTTTACAAATATCTTCATATACATTGGATAAATTTATGGCCGCCTGAACTCAAAAGCACAGTGGATAATGTATTGCCAGGATCTACGTCTGTAGGATGGAAGTGTAACCATTTAACAGGTCCACATTATAACAAAATGCACATCTTGAATCTGACTACTGGACAAATATCAAATAAAAAAAGATATACATATCGTCGTTTCTTTTTAGTCAAATTATTCATGAAACACAACATTTTGATAATTTCTTCATATTCTTATTTGAAATACACATTGTATATACTCCCTAGTATTAAAAGCCTTAGGATAACTAAAACTTATGGCAACTATGATCTGTCTGCTTATTGAGCAATATGTAACCTGTCTGACCTTACCTTATCGATGATAAGGAAGGCCTCATTAATGTCAAATAATGATCACTTATTTACTTTCTTAAGTCTGTTACTCCTCGTGGAGGAGCATAGACCGCCCACCAGCACTCTCCATCCAAACCTGTCCTGGGAAATTCTTTCCAGCTCTTTCCAGTTGTTATTCGTCCTTATCATATCTGATTCTATTTCCCGACCTAATGTGTTCTTTGGCCCTCCTATTTTTCGCTTCCCTTCAAGATTCCAAGTTAGGGCTTGTCTTGTGATGTAGTTTGTTGACATCCGTAATGTATGTCCTATTCATTTCCATCGTCCTTTCTTAGTTTCCTTTTCAGCTGGAAGCTGGTTTATTCTCTCCTACAGTAGGCTGTTACTGATGATATCTGGCCAATGGATGTTGAGTATCTTGCATAGACAACTATTTATAAATACTTGTACCTTGATGATCACAGTACTATATTATTTATTATCTATGGTTACAAAATGCACACAACTAAATACTGACAAAGATTTGAAGGAAACATTATCATCAGAAGTCCTAAAGGTCGTAGGTGTGATCCTTGTTTACATCTTCAGCGATCATACTAGTGAAAGGTAACAAAAAAAGGTGGAAAAAATGTAATTCATTATACGTAGTTCGAATATTCAACAAAATAAAAATGATCTTTTATTGATCTAAATGACAAGGTCCATGTCAATTCATGAAAGAATCTATACATTTACTTGAATGGTCAATGGTCCACATAGAATAGTTTCAAATAAAATACAACTAATATTTAGTTGGTTAGGGTTTCTTTTCTAGCAAGATTCTTTTCTACAGGATGGAGTTTCTTACTCCATGCCCAATCCTCCTCCTTTATTAAAGCTTGAAAGAGCAACAGGCGGATTGCTCAGAACAGAGTTCGATGGAGAATGCTGGTGAGTGGCTTATGCTCCTCCACGAAAAGTAACAGGTAAAAGCAAGCAATATTTACTTAGAATAAGTGATCAGTCAATATTTGTATATAATATAGAAGTAATTAATATAATGTATATTCAATAATCCTTGATGTATATTTAAAACGTTAGTGACATAGATAGTAGCCGACAGTTCACCTTTATCTACTAATCTATAGAATTCAGTCATACAAAGCATAAGACAAGCATTATACATGACGCTTTTTTTTTCTCCTTTCTTAGAACTACATTCAAAGTATGAAAGATACTTCTGTGATAACCTATATTCATGTTAATTAGAATGAATGAGAGATTAAAACATTAGATCATTCTTTAAGTATCTACATTGTCAATTTCCATATGAACTTATCATGTATAATAATCATACCAGTTTGTTTTTTTCGAATCATATGGATTAAATCATAATCTATTCAAGTAATTTAAACATGATCGAATAACTGGCATAATAATCTGTTTAAATTGAGGCCACTGGATTAGTGGTCTAGAGGTTAAGCGTTGGAGTGCGAAACTGAAGGCTTTGGGTACGCTTTTCTGAGGAGTCCTATAATAGGACGAAACGGCTGTCCAGTGCTTCAAGGTTTTCAATGGTAGTCTAACATCAAGAAACTCATGATATTATTCAAAAACTTGATAATCTCTACAACCTCATATTGATTTTTACAATCTAGTAGAATATAGATTATTTTAGGCTACGGTTACTGATTGAGCATATATTGCAAGATAAGTCATTAGAAACAAAGATGGAAAATGGCTAGTAGTGGAATCAAGAATATGCATTTCATTCTATTTGGGACTAGTCAGCTCGATGTACCTGCATCTCATAGTTGATGTCCACTCCGAGACTCGAATCTAGTACCGTTCGCTTCAAACATCACTACGTTATCCATTTACATACTGAGTCCTGATAGTCACTTGCTTGTGTGATGGGGTGAAATTTAAATTCACTTGATGTTGTTTACTTGAATGTTCCCATGGATATTTAGTACTGCAAATGATTAATCTCTTATTAGCATATGTGCATCCTGTAAGGATTGCCTCGATATTGCCTTAATCAGAAGCAGGCGGCAATCAGGACTTAGTAACTAAGCGAATAACGTAATGGCGTTTGAAGTGGGCAGTACTGAGTTCCAGTCTCAGGGTGAAAGTCATTTCTGACATGCAGATACATCCAGCCGACAAGTCCCAAATAGGACGGAACCCGCGCTGTGGGTTCCAGTGCTAGTCACTATCCATGTTTGCTTATAATGCTTGTGAATTAAGGCAATATCGTGGCCATATGTACAGTATGCACATGTACTAATAAGAGACTGATCAAATGCACTCCTAAACATCAATGGGAAGATTCAAGTAAACAATACCAAGTCAATAAGTCATCAGATTTTAACGGTTGGTTAATCTTTAACAGTCATTGACATTATGTTGCAGGCAAGAAATGTGTCATCAATATATCTCTTTAGTAGAGTGTAGTACTTCGATTGCATCCTTGAGCTTCCTCTGTTCCAGGTTTTCCATAAATATATCAGCCAGAATCGAACCCAGAGGGCTACCCATGGCTACTTTATCAGTTTGGCAGTGTATCAATCATAAGCATTTTGTGTGCCCACTCAATCTGTTTAATAAAGCACATAAGGATATAGATTTCATTATGGAACATGAAGTGGAAGATAAATTCCATTTGTTAGATATTGGAATCAAATAAACCTCAAACGGTTAATTACAAAGACACATCCACCGCAAAAATATTTGGAGTGGAGGTTACCACAATTACAACAGTTTCTGTCAATAGATTACAAAAAGGAACTGGTACGAACCCTTTTTGTTCGCGCTCGAAAACTTTTGTCGAAGGAAAGACCGGAAGGAGAGTGTGTCTTCATTAAAAATTGCCTAAGTGAAAATGAATATCCAGCGAAATTCATAGAAAGGTATGGCAAAACCAACGTCTGTGTTAAACACGATACAGTGAGAAAGAAAATCTGCTTCCTATACTTTCTCTTCAAATGAGATGAAATCATTGGAATAAATAACCACAGAATAAATACCGTATTGAAGGTTACTTATCTATCAGCAAGACTGAAAACTTTATGTTAAACGAACCGTTCACTCAAATAAACAAAAATTGACAAATCCTCTTTTCTCAGTACCTCCAACTTATATGTTGGTGCCAGGGCACATACATTGGAAGAACAGAGAGAGTAGTATGTGTTCGCATTTCCTAGCACGTACCAGGAAACTTAAAACTGAGAGGTGAAATGTCCCTAAAGAGTTTTATAGCTCTGTATTTACTTAACACCAAGCATACCATTAACATTCTACAAGCCTTCAAAATTCTTAACAGATAAAACAATGCAGAATCTCTTCAGTTTTCCAAAGCAACAGCAATCAATAAACTCAAACCTGATTTATGTATCCAGGATGAGACAATATTAAACTTATCAATACCTTGGTAAATTATTTTTATCATTATCATCATTCTATTAGTGGTTATTTTGTTATATAATCTTATTTCATATACACCAGAACCACCCCTTCACCCTTATGTGTTCATTCACTTAATTCTCTTGACACTTCAAATCCTATTTCAATTATTACGTAAGGTATCAATCTTTGATTCTAGTAATCTTATGTAAATCCTTCATAATCTTATTCGATTAATGCATGACCCATCTCTTATGTTACTTAATCCAACTTCATATGACCTCTAACCTGTTCTTCAATACATATGTATACATTCACAATATATAACTTTCGATACATATCAATGAGTGGACATACGCACAGGATGCACAAATGCTAATAAGAGATTGATCATTTTCAGTACTAAATATCCATGGGAGCATTCAAGTAAACACCATCAAGTGAATTTAAATTTCACCCCATCACACAAGCAAGTGACTATCAGGACTCAGTATGTAAATGGATGACGCGATGATGTTTGAAGCGAACGGTACTAGATTCGAGTCTCGGAGTGAACATCAACTATGAGATGCAGGTACATCGAGCTGACTAGTCCCAAATAGGATGAAACGCGTGTCAAAGTGGATTCCACTACTAACCACCATTCATCTTTGCCTAATAATATATACCAATGGCTGTAAGCAACTGATAAGAAACCACAAAATATGATGAATTCATATTATTCTGTATCATTGTTTATTCTAGCCTTATTCGAATTCATAATGGAAACTAATTGTATGAAATAAATAATGGGTTCCAAATTTTACAATTTCATACTTCCCTCATTCAAACAACAAGTAACATCAATTTTCAATATAATTAAACTTTAAGTCAATAATCCGTCACATTATTCATCATTCAATTTAGTATTATCATGTCCATTACTATAGAATGTTTGGATCAGAAAGCTTTTCATGATAATAAATAGTTAATAGTTTGATGATTAAATAGTTGAATTCATGAGTCGATTAAAGCCAGACTACCATGGAAAAACCTGGAAGTACTGGATGTCTAGTTCGTCCTAGTATGGGACTCCTCAGGAGTGCGCATTCACGATCCCGCACCCCGCGAGATTCCATGGTGGTCTAGCTTCAATTGACTCATGATTTCAATCAATATAATTTATAGACAAACTGTGGTTCGTACTATTCATATCAACATAGGTAGTATATAACGTTAGTCAGGAATAGAATAGTTGGCAGCAGAAGGTTAAGAAGATCAAGGAGGAAAGAACTAGAACAGAAAGCAATTGTTATGTAAATGTAGGAACAATGAAGTCTGAGATGATTAATGAACATTTTGCAAATAAACTATTAGAGTATGGTTTTTATTATTTTTTATCAATTAACCCTGCAATTTTGTGCTGAATATAGCTGGTTGTCCTAACACCTGTGTTCCCCTTCACTATAGAACCAAGCATATTTAAGATAGCAGGTTTTGAGTTTTGGTGTGAAATTCATTCACTCATTTAATTAAATATCATTTTAACATTATAGCTTATGTCAATTCGTGATGAAAAGATCAAATCTAATTCCTGACCCTAACGTTCAACCGTAAATACTAATCCTAATTCTTCACATTAATCTATGATCCTCATTTAATCCCAGTAATCAGCTGTACATTTCAAGGTCATTTAAACGTTGCTCAAAGGTTATCCATAAAGTATAATCTCACCGTATGCTTTAATGTTAGATAATTACATCCTTGCTTGTGTTACTATATACATCATAGTAAGTTGATAAAACGATGAAAATATGTTGGTGGCAAATATTTCATCAAGTTTAGTTACTATAAGACATAAGAATAACAGATAATATCTGACCTGTAATTGTAAAGACACTTCATCATCATACATCTCAAATCAACTGTATAATCTTCTTCTTATGTATTTGTATGTATATGGATAAGAGTAAGAAGATCTTTCCCATATACATGGGATATGATAGTGTCATTGGTTTTCCCCTTGATTAATAAGTTTCTTATTTCATCTATTTCACTTGTTTGTATATCGTGATTAATCTTTAATTCATGATGAAGCGAATATCGATATTCATATACAATTCTATTCCTCCCATTGTATTATATCTCTGTTTACCACGAATTTTGATTGAATTGACCTTGACTATGGTGCCTGTTATTATTAATCCATCGCTTTTTAATTGTATTTGCTTAAATTATTCCTTATTTCAGATGAAGTATGTACGTTTCAGTTTGTTGGTAAAGCTTTTTATTTATTAACAAGCTAATTTCCCATATGACGTTTAACTTACGCCTGTTATCCCCGATGGAACATAGGCCACTGATCAGCAATCTCCAACCCATTCTGTTCTGGGCTTTCCTTTCTAGTTCTATCCAATTGTTATTCATTCTTCTTATGTCTGTCTCCATTTCTCGACGTACTGTGTTCTTTGGTCTTTCTCTCTTCCTTTGGCATTGAGAATTCCAAATGAGGAATTGCCTTGTGACACAGTTGGATGCTTTCTTCAATGTGTATCCTATCCAATTCCAATGCTTCTTCCTGATTTCTTCCCTCGCTGGCATCTGGTTTGTTCTCTCTTACAGTAGGTTGTTGCTGATAATGTTTGACCAACGGATCCGAAGTATTTTGCATAGGCAACTGTTAGTAAATACTTGTATCTTCTTCATGATAGCTTTTGTAGTTCTTCAACTTTAATGACATTCAAGGTTTCATTTAATTGTTGTCTTAAAGTTTTACCATTCATTTTCGAGTAAATTAAACTGAAATGTTCCATAGAATCGGATTATATTTTTAACTTTACAGAAACATCATTATTCTCTGAAAAGTGATTATTTTTATAGTTATTCATGTCCTAGTAACTGATATATTTATAGATTGGTTATATCCAATTTCAGAAATGTAAATTAAGAAAGGGTTTTGTGGAGATTTTAGAAATTTCACTGATTGAAATTATGAGTCAATTGACGTTAGACCACCATGGAAAACCTGGAAGCACTGGACGGCCGTTTCGTCCTAGCATGGGACTCCTCATTAGTGCGCATCCACGATCCCGCACCCCACGAGATTCGAACCCAGGACCTATCAGTCTCAGCCAGGCGCTTAACCAACTAATTATCTGCTCACTAGTGACTAACTTCAAGAGATACTCCTAGAGTTCTAGTGAGAGGCCGTAATCAGTGGAGTTCAATCAGGTCTGTTGTGAGATATCAACCCACTGAAGATAATGGTGTACAGTGGCGCAACTTCTTGGATTGGTTGAAGTTAGACATTAACACCATTGGATGCCGGCCAGCTCAGTGGTCTATTTGGTTAAGCGTCTGGCGCGAGACTGATAGGTCCTGAGTTTGAATCTCGCGGGGTGAAGGATCATGGATGCGCACTGCTGAGGAGTCCCATACTAGGATGAAACGGCCGTCCAGTGCTTCCAAGTTTTCCATGGTGGTCTAACTTCAATTCACTCATGATTTCAATCAGTGAAATGTAAATGGACTCTATATAACATTTCCTATGGCTGTTCAAGTATATCATACTACTTATTTCTTTATAATTATTTTAGATCAAATTATTACCAATCTATTTTGCTGAACCATTATATTTTGCCTATATTAACCGATGTACTGCACTAACTAGTAAATTAAGGTTTTTTAACTAATAATTTGTGAACTTGAGAGTTCCTCGTCGTTACAACAGTTTCAGATGGAGTGAATGAGAACAGAAAATGGGACAATTGAATGTATTTGAATACAAAATCACAGAACATCTTAGTAAAATCTGTGAACTATACAGTAAATACTTCATTCAGAAAATGCCAATCAATTGTCTCAGACTTAACTGTTTCTTTTGAAAATATTAGTTGGTCTCTCGGACTTCATTGTTCCTACATTTCCATACCAATTGCTTTCTGATCCTATTCTTTCCTTCTCGATCTTCTATTTCTGACTAGAGTTATATACTACTTATGTCAATATAAGCAACACACTACACACCAACTAGCACCCCAGTTCCAGGCCCTCATCCATGTCCGCAGCACAGCACCCTTCTCCCTCCTAATTGGCAGTAACACCAAATGTAGTGAACAAGAACACAAGTTTGTGGTAAGCAAATGTGTCTGAACACAAAATTACAGAACATCTTAGCAAAAATATGAGAACCATACAGTAAATGCTTGATTTGTAAAATATCCATCAATTGTCTCATATTTCATTGTTCCTGCATTTCCATACCGATTGCTTTCTGTTCCAGTTCTTTCCTCGCTGATCTTCTTGACCTTCTACTGTTAAACATTCTATTCATGACAAGCGTTATATACTACTTATTTCGATATATATAGATATAGCACATACCACACAGACCATATTGTAGATATAATCAAATGATTTACTCCGATTGATCAACTGGCAGAACAAATTGTTCGACTAGATTATCTACGGATTGAGTTACATTACAAGTCAAAATCTTAATTATTAACACTCTCTATCCTTTCTGAAAACATAATGAAAATGTTAAGTTATTTTAAGATTATTTAAGAATGATGCATTGCTCAAATTGTATTAGTCACTTATATAGATTGTAGTGTGGTGTCGAGTCGCGTTTCACTATTGACACCACTACAAGAAATCAGAAGGCGGTTTCAGGTTGTAACGAGATATATTCATTGGCGACCTCGTGGTATCTAAAGAAAACCGAGATAGTTCCAAAAAAATACAAGTGGAATCAGTGGGCGAACGTAAGAGCGTACAAGGTCACAATCAACGGAAGGATAATGGAAGATTAATGGATGTCTTTAGTACAGTTAAACAAACAAGTACAGTAAAACAATCACTGGTACAATTGGTTATAATCATAATTGTTTCCATTAAACCATTCGCATTCTCTTGATAAAAGTACGTCACTACAAGATAACACAAGTATAGATGTATGGCTAATTTTACAACGAATCACTTATACATGTTTCCTCAATACATTCTACACTGAATAACTTCATTTCTTTCGTTATGTTAACCAGGTTATATTAACAATACGTGATAAAAATGATTGGTTATCAAGTTTTCGGCAAACATTAATGCCAAAATCAATTGATTCATTTAATAGAACCATAGATGAAGCTGATCAAATATTGGAACTTGGTCCAAAATTCATTCAAATGGCTGTTGATTCAATGAAATTATCATTTCGTAAACTTGATTTTGATATAGATAATGATGAAGAAATGCTTAGATGTTTTGATGAATATAATAAAATTGTAAAAGAAACTGTACCACCTGAACGTCTTTTAATACATCAACTTGGAGATGGATGGGAACCTTTGTGTAAATTTTTAAATGTTGATATACCAGAAGGTATATCCTATCCATTTATAAATGTTCGTAAATAGATGAGAAGATTCGGACATCATAAATCTTTCTACTTTATCATGATATTAAAATATTCAAGCTAATGAAAGCATTACAAAACGGTTGTATTCTTTAATATTCTGTAGCCTTTTTCAACATGTACGCTTCCAATATTTTTACTAACATTGAACAAACTATTGCTATTCGTATTGCTTTATAGATAATACATTTGAATAACAGACTTTTGAAAGTTTCCTTCTATTTTCATTTCTCTTATTGTCAATAACCTTGTTGTGTGGCGTCGAGTCGCGGTTGACTATGATCACCACTACAGGAAGACTACATGCCAATTAACCGATAAGATCCCCCGTAAGTCAAATATCATAAGGCAGTCGATGGCTGTAGTCGAGATGTATTTGTTGGCGATCTCGTGGTATCGAAAGAATACCGAGATCATGCCAAAAGAGTACAAGCGGAACTACTGAGCATAGGTAAGTTCGTGCAAGGTCACAATCAACGGAAGGAAGAATGTCTTTAGTACAGTTAAACAGACAAGTACAGTAAAACAATCACCGGTACAATTGGTTATAATAATAATTGTTTCTATTCAACCAGTCGCGTTCTCTTAATAAAAGTAGGTCACTACAACCTTATCCCGATAGAGCTTAACAACTTACTTACTTAAGTCTGTTACTCCTCGTAAAGGAGCATAAGCCTCCCCCCAACACTCACCAACCAGATTAAATCCTATTAGAACGATAGGTTGATTTTACTTATATGTTCGTTATTCAGTTGACAATCTTCCATTGACGACGACATACTCGTCTCGAAAATCCAAGATTCTATAACAAAATCAAAAATCTTACAATCATGCTAGTAAACCATATCTACAAATGACATATTTTATACCCAAAATGATAGAATAAATGAGATTCGTAATAAAAAGTGGATCTTTAAGGTCTGTAGCAAATTCCCTCTAGGAATAATATAAAACTCAATGTGACCAGTGACAAATCTTAAGGATTAACGGTTGATAAATGAACTAATTATTAGTTATGAGGCTTTACTTCTTACATTTATAAGTAACTATAATAAAACAATACAACTATTCATGTTGTTATTCATTTCAACATTTACAATGTTGACACAAACAAATTGCCATATCACGCTAAGGTGTTTGCTGATAAGTCTGACTATCTGATCTTATTTCGAGGACTTTAAATATATCGATCATTTGTAGTGATCCTGAAATAAAACTGAATCCTCACCACAAATCATCCTTGAAGCTGGATATGCACTAACATGAAGGATTCACAGAGCCTATCGAATACTTGATAAATAATAATAGGTCAACTTGGTAAAATGACCATAGCCCGTTCATGAATAAGGTGCATGTAATTGCATAATACAGTTTTCTTGATTCATTGAGAGTAGATATTATTATTTTCGAAAAATAAATATTCGTCCAACCGACTTCTCTTAGAATATAGCAAAGAAAATATTTGTAGCCAGGTTATCCTATATGTTGACAGATAGATACTGTTGGTTTGTTCTCTCACAAAGTAGGTTGTTTTTAATGGTGTCCAGCCAGAGTATATATTGCTTTGAGTCCCATATGCTCTTCAAATGTAGGTATGCTGTTCTTGATTTGCCAGTCCGTGCATTTATATCTGTATCTGATCCTTCTCGTTTATCAATGGTGATGCTCGTATACGTAAAACTTTCCAAATCTAACAGGGCTTCTCCATCAAGTGTCCTCCGATCAGTATCCTCCATGTTGTACATCAGGATCTTGCTTTTGCTCTGGTGTATATTGAGACCAGTAGCTTCAGGGGTTGATGCTGCACTAGCTGTCCTCACCTGCACTTGTCGCTGTGTATGTGGTAAAATATCTAGATCATCTGCGTACTCCAAATCCTCTGGCCCCATTCAAACTGATCTGCTTCCTCGTAAATATGGAGAAAGTTAGCAGTCTTGCCTGGCACAAGTGCTAACTTAAAATGCATCTGTCAGAGGTTCTTTAAACACGACTTTTCAGTGTAGTCCATCTTATGATTTAGTTATGATGTTGACGATCTTATCACGTACACCACACTATCGAATAAATGCCCATAAGGCTCTCTTATCCACACTGTCCAAATCTTTCTCGTTGTCAAGGAAGTTGATGTACAGTGACGAGTTTTGTTCAAATGATTGTTCAACGATGATCCTTGGTGTCAAAGCTTGGTTTGTGCATGACCGACTCTTACGGAATCCCTCCTGTCGACCTCCACGTTAGGCGTCTACTGAGTCTTTCATCTGGTTCAGCAACACGGTTGAGAACATTTTCTGGTACCGATATTAGTGTGCTGACTCTGTAGTTCCCACACTTTCTGAAATCTTTCTTTGGTATCTTGATGAGGTTTCCTCCAACAAGTCCATCGGCGCTTGTTCGTCCTTTTGAATCCTCTTGAATATAACGTGGGGCATCTTGATAGTTAACTCTCTGCCCACCTTCAGTGCTTCATTTGGTATATCATCTGGTCTTACAGATTTTACATTGTTGGTTTGTCTGATAACTATGCTTATTTCTTCCCGTACTGATGAGGTAAAATGTATGGGAAGGTTTGTGAGTGCTTCTACGACATCTGGTGCGGTCAGTGGGGCTGATCGACACCACCCGTTCTGGTATCCTTGAATCTCAGTTATTGGTTCGCTTTCTTTGTTTTGACTGATCGTTCTGAGTTAATGCGTTTTCCTGCTAACGTCTTCGTTGTATCATATAGTTGTTTCAAATTTCCTTCCTCTGCAGCTTTTTTCACAGTCACTGCCAGGCCTTCCACATACTTCCGCTCATTAGCTGTAATTCTTTTCTACACTTCTTTGTCTACTTCTGTGCATTAGGTCTGTTCTTTGGCTTCCTCCGCGCTAGTTCGACTACTGTTAATTGTTGTCTTTTTGTTCTTCCTTTTTTTGTGTTCGGCCCAGGGTTTCTCTACAGATCCATGCCTTATGATGATGCTTGTTGCGGTCGAGTACCTCGTGACACATTGAATTTAGTTCTTCTCTAGTCACTTTCCGGCTTTCCCCCATATTAGTTTCATCTAGTTTCACCAGATATTGTAAGACTTAAGTCTGTTACTCAGAGCTATCCATTCCGACCTTAGTGTTTAGGTCTCCTATTAAGATTGTCAGTCCGTTTCCTGAGCATATTTTTACGATTGACTGAAGTCTCTAATAAAACTGATCTTTATCGTCTCCACCGCAGTTATTGATGGTTGCTTAACACTGGATAACATTCGTGTATTCCTTTTCTGAATTGTTTTAAGGAACGTTTTGATCGCCCTGAATACGTCAGACCCTACCCCATGAATGCTTTCAGTACAACCCATATATGAAAGCATTTTCTTCTTCAAAACCAGAGTCCAACGGCGCCTCTGCCTCATACCTCTCTCGGGTGAAAATGCCTACACTTCAAAGGCATATTCTCAGCGACTCATATTGTTTTTATCGTTTGAGTCCCTTAATAATGGTCGTTTTATTTGGAATAGGGTTGCAAATACAATGGTCAACCTTTATCCTCTATCAGGGTTCGAGACAAGCTCTAGTTGAAATCGATTCTGAACATAGCTTTCTAAAAAGGATCAAAATAATGATAAATGCAACCAAAAATCCACACGCAATTTGAAAGTTAACTCAACATAATACGATTGGGGAAATGAACTAGGTTACATTACTCTGAAAGTTCGATCTCCCGAGTACTCATCAAGTAGTGGCTATTTACTGCTTCATATAATCGTTCGAATATTGATATGATTAACACAAAACAAATGCCAGGAGGCCAAGGCAACAGTCGAATAATTATTGTGGAATTGTATATTAAGGAAAGTCACTAAGAACAGGCTAATGTTGAAGAACCGTGGAAAAATGATTCTTTGTGACATTTCAGATGGGCACACATTCAAAACAATCCTTCATCCTGTAAGCCATATAGAGTAGAGAACAATCTGAAGAAGAACATACTAGTGTGTTTCGCCTAAGGCCAAAATTAGATGAACTTTGATTTCTCACTAAACCCTACATCTCGCTTGTTAACGCCAGATAAAATTATTTATACCCTTATCCAACAAAATGCCGCTTGTCGCAGTTACTAGAATTTCCACAGAACTTGAGATATACCGTGCCAGTGCAGTCTATAATATCTTAACGAATCAACCAACCCATCACACTTAACTGTAACTATAAGATGAAAAGTCCCTCAGACTGACATCCCACCGAGATGGTATAGCTCTGTCATGCAGACATAGTCATCCTATATAACCTCTTTCTTTATAAATTTTATTCTGCCCCCAGCCTTAATGTGTTATGTAAAGGTTCGTAAAACCTATATATCTGACTATCACGATAGGACGAGTCTGTATAGACAGTGATATGACTACGACGTAAGATTATGTGGTTAAGTAGTCAAATCATGGCAAATCCACACTGCTAAATTAGATTCAATGTTCTAGTGACATAGATATATTCATTAATATTAGCCTAGACCTACGTTTCACGTCATTGTGGTAAACTCTAACGGATTACAAGGATGCCTGTTGGTCAGTAAATCCACTTCATGATTTTCAGGTTAAATGTTAAGTTCTGCTCAAAACTCTACGATCTACATTCTGGCGGAAAACAACATTTTTAGAGGCACTATTTTGCCAGCATACCAGACAGTTAAGACTTATGAACCATGGATTAAACATCGATGCATTATTATACAATAGTATAATGTGTGAGTTTCCAAACGAAGTATCAACAGTGCGGTGTTTATCGATGCAGACTGATGCATGTGAGAATATAAGTTACAACTATTCTTCAACGTTAACTAGGCAAGAGTTAACAACAAAATAACGTCTAGTCACGAACTAAACACACCGTAAACATACAGCTTCTGATGACTCTGTACAACATTAATAGATACAGTGGTTCATAAATTAATCTCCATTCACATTAGGTTCTAAGTTATAATGCTAGTGGACAGTTGGACCCTGAATTGTGTAGACCTCCGTAGATTCAGACTGTTAGATTATCCTCGAATTTTCAATTTCCATCATGATGATCCCATGCTCCCAGTATCTCCATTTCTTACTTACCCATCAATAACTTCAACAACTCTGGTCGCTTACCATCTCAGAGATAGCGGATCCTACCTTCTAGTATGGTTTATAGGCATTTGTGGATCTACTCATTGGTAGTTTTCTATCCGTGATTATCAGCTCGCATGTTATTGAAGAGTCATGTAACAACAGTCTGGAGTATTATCGCTACTTAACTGCCTTCCTTATTCCTCATGGCCAGTTCTTCCATCGATATTTGTCTGCACAGTTATATATGGAACTAAGCATTATCTAGTGGACGTAATATTGACTCCTGATGACGACGGATATTCATTTGCTTATAAACCATGGTTTAATGATTGTCAGAGCATTTAGTGTTTTTTGATGTGTTTTTCAAAAGATGCTTGAAAAGTGCTAGGCGCGAGTGTTATTAGTGACACCTGATCACAAATTTGTCCATATCAAGCCAGCAAAAATTCTGTGAGGTTAGCATCATTGGTAGTTCCAAATACAGCAGAAGGATCGGCTAACTCTGATAAGAGCAAGACAGGTGAAAAAAATCATGGTTATAAGAGGGAATAAAGCCTCACATCTCAGACGTAGATTTTAAGCATCCATATTGGACGATTCAGAATACAATATTCATAAGTTAGGAGAAATGTCAGTTAGCCGGTATCATGAAGCATAGGACTGCGCGCTCCATCGTCGGCCAGAAGTCACCGCCATTTTATTGTTATCTCCTTGTTTGATTTGGTTTTACTTCAAGCATTAAAAAATTTAGTCACTATCTATATATAATAGTGCTGGTGACTACACAAATTATTTGTTCACTTACGCCTGTTACCCCTCAGAGAGGAGCAAAAGCCGATCACCACCATTCTCCATTCATCTCTGTCTCAGGCAACCCTTCTCAGTTGTTTCCAGTTGTTATTCACTCTTTCGATGTCTGCAGTGTGCAGTGTCTTCTTAGCCCTTCCTCTTTTTTATTTGCCATCAGGGTTCCAAGTTCGTGCTTGCCTCGCGATGTGATTTGATGATTTCCGTCATGTATGTCCTATCCGCTTCCAAGGTCGTTTCCAAATTAACTCCAGCATGAAGATTGTTTATCCTCTCCCACAAAAGGCTGATGGTATCCGACCAATGGAAATCGAGTATCTTGTGTAGACAATTTTTTGGAAATACTTGTACGTTTTCGATGACGGTTGTGGTATTTGTCGAAGTTTCGGCTCCATACGGTAGAACTGTCTTGACGCTTGCATTGAAGATTTTGACTTTGATATTGGTCGACAGAGAGTTTTTTAGTTCGAAATGTTCTTCAACTGTAAGAGTACTGTACTTGCTTTGTCGATCCTCGCTTTTACGTTTGCATTGGATCCTCCTCCTTCATGGATGATGCTTCTCAGTTACAAGAAAGATTTCACATCTTCCAGAGTTTTCACATCATGTGTGGTTGGGTCGGTGTTCTCTGTGTTGTGTTTGAGGATCTTTCTTTTTCCCTTGTATATGTTGAGGCCTACTGATGCAGAGGCTTCTGCCACAATTACTGTGTTGACCCTCATTTGTCCGTGTGCAAAGGAGACTACACAGATACTTAGTAGATAAAGTTGTATTTCACTAAAAAATTGACAATACAGAAATAAGTACGAATGGGGTGAAAACTTTTACTGATAGCCAGTTAGAAAGTCATATAATGCAGCTTCAAATATCTGCGACCTAACTTTCCGAAGCAACCATTGATAAAAAAGTTGAAGTTTTGAGGCACTAATTCTTTTCAGCATTATCTATGTAGAAAAAGATGAATCATTAAACCAATATCTCGA